>NC_056001.1:95584255-95912073 GCF_018446385.1 Zingiber officinale
ATAAATGCTCTCGGATGAGCATTGTGGAGTAGATTACTGCTCAAGGGGGAGCATTGGGTTAATGAAGGGGATCGGACATTCATTGGTAAAGTGAAAAATGCTCTTTGATGAGCATTGAGAAGAAGATTACTACTCAAGGGGGAGCATTGAATACAATGAATGGGAGTTTCATTGGGAAGTTGATGCATGCTCTAGGATGAGCATTGTGAAGTGAAGTAGAGCTCAAGGGGGAGCTTTGGAGACAATGAAGAATATGAGATTTTCATTGTGGGGTTGTTAACAATATATGAGGTTGTTAACAACTTATGGAGAAGAATTTATTTTCTTGGTTTGATGTGTGACAAAGGGGGAGAATGGAAGGTTAAGTTAGGCCTTCATCCTAATAAGGGGGAGTTTACCTTCTAGGAAAGGGAGAGAATGAAGGAAACCTTCACTTATGCCTTGTCATGAAAGGGTTAAGGCTATGTGATTTAGCCTTGGTATAAAGAAGAGGCTAAGTCTATGGGATTTAGCCTTGGTATAAAGAAAAGGTTAAGGCTATGAGATTTAGCCTTGTGATAAAGAAGAGGTTAAGGCTATAGGATTTAGCCTTGTGATAAAGAAGAAGTTAAGGCTATGGGATTTAGCCTAACTTAGAGGTATTAACTTAGAGATATTGTCAAACATCAAAAAGGGGGAGATTGTTGGGGCAATTTTCCTTGGTCAAGTTTGACCAGTTTGACTAAGCTTGAGTTGAGTCAAGCTTGAGTCAGGATTTGAGTTTTGATGTTTGACAATATAAGGAGATTACTGGAGCAATCGTCCGGTTATGGAGATGGTCAAAGGGTTGACCAGGTTGATGAGAATACAAGTCAAGTAGGTCAAGGTTGACAGGAGACTTGACTGGGAAAGTCCTAATTGGAGGTTGGGCGTATGGAAGTCCTAACTGGAGGTTAGGCGTATGGAAGTCCTAACTGGAGTTTAGGCAGTGGTGGAAGTCCTAACTGGAGGTTAAGCAAATTAGAAGTCCTAACTGGAATTTAGGCAGTGGTGGAAGTCCTAACTGGAGGTTAGGCAAATTAGAAAGTTCAAGTGTGATCTTGGCAAAGGAGAAAGTCCTGGTGAGGAGCCAGGCAACTGAAAGTCCAAGTGTGATCTTGGAAAAGGAGGAAGTCCTGGTGAGGAGCCAGGTAACTGAAAGTCTAAGTGTGATCTTGGCAAAGGAGGAAGTCCTGGTGAGGAGCCAGGCAATTGGGAAGTCCTGGTGAGGAACCAGGCAACGAAAAGTCCAAGCATGTGGTCTTGGCAAGGTAAGTCCTAGTGTGACTTGGCAAGGAGAACTCGACAACTAGGATGAGGCCGAAGGAAGCTCTTGAAGGCAAGGCATGAAGGATGGGGAGATATCCAAGGGATGCAAGGCTGATGGAGGAGGCTAGAAGGCTAGTTCGAGGTTGGTCGAGTGTGGTGGTATAATCCAACAACTAGGATGAGGCCGAAGGAAGCTCCTGAAGGCAAGGCGTGAAGGATGGGAGATATCCGAGAGACGCAAGGCTGATGGAGGAGACTAAAAGGCTAGTTCGAGGTTGGTCGGGTGTGGCCAAGTGCTAGGCATGAAGACCCAACAGATCACGGTTGACCGGTAGTTGGGTTGGAGACTTTGGACTTGAGTTTGAGTCAAGTCCAGGCTGGTCAATCGATCGGGCGATCGATTGAACCAGGGTCCAATCAATCAATTGATCTATTGGTGTGTGCTGCGATTGTGGAAAGGCCCAATGGATCGGTCGATCGATTGGGATGTGAAATCGCGAGCACAGAAGCTTCCCCAATCGATCGGGCGATCGATTGGGAGCTGCCAATCGATCGATCGATCGATTGGGCAGCAGAAGCTCTCGCACGATCGCGAGAGCACAGAAAGGCTCTGAATTGATCGGGCGATCGATTCAGGTAGTCCCAATCGATCGGTCGATCGATTGGAAAGTGACCGTTGCGCAGGAAATGAGTGATGGACGGTTGGGATGGAGCGGTGCTGACATGGCAATCGATTGGGGATGGATTGGATCGATTGGGAGCATTGTTTAAAGCCTTGGCGGAGTGTTTTCTCCGCAGAACTTTGCGTTCTTCTCCTGCGATTTCTCTCCGACTTTCACAACGATTTCTCCAGAGATTCTTACCGATTCTTGAGGGTTCTTGGAGTGCATCTCCAAGATTCAAGAGGCAACAACAACACACAGCAAGTAAGCAAGAAGAGTGTGTTTTCACTTGTAATTTTGTATTTCTCTTCTTGTGTGAGTTGTATTTGTGTGTTTGGGTTTGTACGAGGTTTCTTCGCCTTCGGCTGTGATCGAGAAGGAGTATTTCATAGTGGAGGAGTGAGTCGGTGTGTGGATCCTTGGATTAGTCACCTTTACTTGAGGTGGATACCAAGTAAACCCTAGGTGTTAGCATTGTGAGTCTTGTATTTCATTTCCGCTGCATATTATCAACAAGATGAAGCAAACGACGCAAGCGCACGATGAACCGCTATTCACCCCCCCTCTAGCGGGCACAAAGGTCCTAACATTCCAGACTCTCGCCCCAGTGCGAGTTATAAGTGAGCATGCTCTCACGCCTCCAGACTCTCGCCCCAGTGCGAGTTATAAGTGAGCCTGCTCTCACGCCCAACTACCTCTCGGTCGGGATTCTAGACTCTCGCCCTAGTGCGAGTTATAAGTGAGCATGCTCTCACGACTCTCACCCCAGTGTGATTTATAAGTGAGCCTACTCTCGCACCCAACGACCTCTCAATCAAGATTCCAGAGTCTCGCCCCAGTTCGAGTTATAAGTGAGCATGCACTCATGCCTCCAGACTCTCGCCCCAGTGCGAGTTATAAGTGAGTCTGCCCTCATGCCGAACGACCTCTTGGTCGGGATTCCAGACTCTCGCCGTAGTGCGAGTTATAAGTGAGCATGCTCTCACGCCTCCAGACTCTCGCCCAGTGCGAGTTATAAGTGAGCATGCCCGCACGCCCAACGACCTCTCGGTCAGGATTCCAGACTTATACCCAGTGCGAGTTATAAGTGAGCATGCTCTCACGCCTCCAGACTCTCGCCCCAGTGCGAGTTTTAAGTGAGCCTGCTCTCATGCCCAACAATCTCTCGGTCAGGATTCCAGACTCTTACCCCAGTGTGAGTTATAAGTGAGCATGCTCTCACGCCTCTAGACTCTCACCCAAGTGTGAGTTATAAGTGAGCCTGCTCTCACGCCCAACGACCTCTCGGTCGCGATTCCAAACTCTCGCCCCAGTGCGAGTTATAATTGAGTATGCTCTCACGTCTCCAGACTCTCATCCTAGTGCGAGTTATAAGTGAGCCTGCTCTCACGCCTAACGACCTCTCGGTCGGGATTCCAGATTCTCGCCCCAGTGCGAGTTATAACTAAGCATGCTCTCACGCCTCTAGACTCTCACCCGGGTGAGAGTTATAAGTGAGTCTGCTCTCATGCCCAATGACCTCTCGGTCGGGATTCCAGACTCTCGCCCGAGTGTGAGTTATAAGTGAGCACCTCCAGACTCTCACCCCAGTATGAGTTATAAGTGAGTCTGCTCTCATGCCCAACGACCTCTCGGTCTGGATTCCAAACTCTCACCCCAGTGCGAGTTATAAGTGAGCATGCTCTCACGCCTCCACACTCTCGTCCCAGTGTGAGTTATAAGTGAGCCTGCTCTCACGACCAACGACCTCTCAGTCGGTATTCCAAACTCTCGCCCCAGGGTGAGTTATAAGTGAACTTGCTCTCACTATCCTCGACGTCTCAGACCCTCACCTCAGCGCAAGTTTTAATGATTCGAAAGGTCACACCAAAGAAGAAATACCATGGAAGGGAGGAAAACACAAGAGAAAAAGCATGAACAAAGGCTCACAACATAACCTGATTAGCATTCCTTTGAAAAAGTTCAGAAGACATTCTTCGAAATACACATTATCATATTAGGAGTGCCAGTCAGGCCGAATTCCCTTTCAGATGGCAGGATCGGGTGGGCGCTGAGGGATGGAGTTATTTGCCTGGCCTGCTTGCTCCAACTGAGCTCGTACCTAAATCAGTTCCGTCTTGATATGCTGAATGGAGTGGCATTGTTGGGTGATAGTTTTGTCTTTTATCTGATTTTCTTCTTGAATAAAGATCAGAGAATCCTCATGTTTTATCTTCATATATGTGATAAAGTGGGTCTGGCTCTCCAAATCTGCATAAGCTTTATGCTTCAAAGCCGATTCAGCCTGGGTCCGGGACTTAGCAGCCAACCAGAGTTCCTCCATCTCTCAAAGAAGGGTAGACTGAAGGTCCCTACTCTGAGTCATCTCCAATAAAGCCTCATCTTTCTATGCAAGTAACTGAGACAGATAGGTAAGTTGGCGACGTAAAGATGATATTTCGTCAGACCCATTACAGGTTCCATGGCGTGAAGGAGCACAGGGAAAGTATAAGGGTAGGAGGGGGATTAGCTCTTCTTAAAGAGATGAAAATAAAGCATTTTCCTTGGGGCGTGCAATTGCCTCCGGGAAATGTTGTCGCATTTAAGGACACGATACATATTCCCAGATCTGGGGATGGATGCAGTAGCCTAAACATCCAGGAAATCGTACAGCACTTGATAGCGTGATAAATTCCCAAGGACCAGGGGAAAGGGAGAAGTGGTTAATGTCTCGGTAAGAGGGTCAAGGGAAACCAGATTCTGGTCTAGTCAGTCGGTCCTGGGCCTCCTTCAACTAGACTTGAGGGAGAGGGTTGTGATACGGTGCATAATGGTAGGGCCTAGTTAGGGGGACGTGGCAGTCAAAAGTCAAGGGGGCGTGACAGTCAGAAGTCGAGGGGCGTGGTGGTTAGAAGTCAAGGGGATATGGCAGTCAGAAGTCAAGGGAGCGTGACGGTCAGAAGTCAAGGAAATGTGACAGTCAGAAGTCATGGGGACGTGGTAGTCAGAGGATGAGGAGGCGTATCACTCCACAGAGGGGTTGTAATTTTAAAGCCACTACCCAGTTAACACTCGGTCAGGAGGCCCAGGTCGGGAATTCAGACAGGTTACTCGTGTTAGAATGTATACTAAAAGCTTAGCTTTTTGTAAACATTTATTTTGAAATAAAGAATCACATTGGTCAAATGTCTACATTTATATGCTAAGTGTAGTTGTTCAATTAATTTATATTGTAGATAACATGGTGTGTGGTGTCACACACAGAAGATCATGTTATCAGTTCCTTATAAGTTATAAAAAGTAGCTTACGACTAAGATGGAAAGGAACAAACCATTGGAATAGTCGTAGTGTAATTTGGTATTAATTTATCTTGACTATAAAATTACACTAGTACACTCTGAGTGTATTGAGCAGGACTATTTGAGGTAGTTTCTTTTTATACTAACTATATTAAAGAACAATACCTCTGTTATTATGGAAGTGTGTACTCTTAATCATGATATAATAACAAGCGCATATACTTAATAATTATTTCTTTAATTTATCAAAGGATGCGATTTAGCTCGTTAAATCAATAGGCCCGATAAGTTGGGAAATGATATTATTTATATGGTGTGTTATTGATTATAGAATGAAATTGTGTCCTAGGAATCTAGATTGATGATGTCCCCAAGAGGAGCTCATAAGGATTGTCATGTAAACCCTGCAGGTGGACTAAAGTCCGACATGACAATAAGATTAAGTGGTACTACTCTTGGAGCTAGATATTAATTAAGTGAGTTATCAGTAACTCATTTAATTAGTGGGTATTCTATATCTTAAACACAGGCAGACTAACACACTCATGATAAGAAGGAGCCCATATAGTAATATGGGATTGGTGCGGTAGTTCAATAATAACTCTTTAGTGGAATGAGATATTATTGATGAACTCGAGTTGGGTGTTCGGGGTGAACACGGGAAGCTCAAGTTCATCAGGAGATCAAAAACAATTCCTCCTCTCGGTCCCTATCGTAGCATCTTATTTATAAAGTCTTATACCCACCTATACCCACCTTCTTACCCATCCTTAGGTGGCCGCCCAAGCCAAGCTTGGAGCCCAAGCAAGGGTCGGCTAAGATAAAGCTTGGATGGGTTAAGGTGTGGCCGGCCCTAGCTTGGAGCCCAAGCTTAGGTGGCCGGCCACATAAAAAATAAAAGGGAGTTTATTTTAAAATCTTTCCTTATGTGGAAGCCATGGTTTTAAAAGAGAGTTTAAAATTTAAATCTTTCCTTTTATAAATTTCTACAAAAGATTAAGAGAAAGGTTTGATATCTTTCCTTATTTATAGTTAAAAGGAAAATTTTAATTTTTGATAAAACTTTCCTTTTTTGTAACCATCCTCATGACTTTAAAAGAGAGTTTTAAATCTTTCCTTTTATAGCTTTCTACAAAAGATTAAGAGAAAGATTTGATATCTTTCCTTATTTGTAGTTAAAAGGAAGATTTTAATTTTGGAGAAAATTTTCCTTTTTATAATTATCCACATGTTTTAATAGAGAGATTTTAATTTATAAAAGTTTCCTTTTATAACCAACTATGAAGGGAATTTTTAAAGAGAAATTTTTATTTTAAAAATTTCCAGAAACAAATTAGGAAGTTTTAATTTTGTTTTTAAAATTTTCCTTGTTTGGAGGAGTTGTAGGGGCCGACCACATTAATAAATAAAAGGAATTTTTAATTAAATTTTCCTTTCATTGGCAAGGAAATTAAGGAAGTTTTAATTAAAACTTTCCTTATTTGCCAAGACCAAGAAATATAAAAGAGAGGGTAGAGGTGCCTCACCTCACAACAAGATATCTTCTATTATTCCTCTCTTCCTTGGATAGTGGTCGGCCCTCTCTTCCTCTTCCTCTCCTATTCTTTTTCCTTGTGTGGCCGGCGACATCTTCATCTCAAGGAGTTTGGTGGTGGCCGGATCTTGTTAGAGGAAGAAGAAGAGATATGAGGTTTTGTTTCTTAGCATCCCTTGGAGCTTGGTTGGTGGCCGAAAGTTCTTCATCTCTTGAAGATTGGTGGTGGCCGAAACTTGCTTGGAGAAGAAGGAAGCTTGGGTGGATTCTCGTCTCGGTAGATCGTCGCCCACACGACATCCGAGATAAGAAGAGGAATACGATAGAAGATCATGAGGTCTATAAGCTACAAAAGGTATAACTAGTTATTAGTTTTCGCATCATAACTAGTTTATTCTTTTGTTTAGATCTTGAAATACCAAACACAAGAGGCTAACGTTTCTAGGTTTCGGATTTATGATTCGAATTTGTGTTTCTTTTATTTTTTCGATCTTGTGATTCGATTGTTCTTATTGGTTAAACCTAGGGTTATTATAAGGAGATTAAATATTGAATTTCGTTGAAAGGCTTTGTCTAGGAAGTGGTGGATGCTCCCATAACCAAGAAGGCCTAGTGCCTCGCCATGTTTAACCTGAAAGTCGATCTCTGAAATAAATATTTAATCAAATTTGTAACATAGGTGGATTTGGATTAATAATGTTAAGCATCGTTTGCGATCCAAGTCTAAACCTCTAAGAACAGATAAATTGAATTTGAAATCAATAATGTCAAGTTCTGTTTGCGATTCCAAATTTAATTTCTAAAGAACACAATAGGTTGTTAGGAATGGTTCGGGACTTGTATAAAATTTTTGTACAGGGAACCAGTACGATATTCTGAGTAGCGACAACAATTGGTATCAGAGCTAGGGTTTGCCTCTGTGTGTTTGGTTTTCAGTTTAATTATGCACATGTCATACATATTTTAGGCAGGATAATAGTAGGATGTATAAATAGATTTAACTCTGTGGTTGCAAGCATCTTGGATCCAACTATTATGGCCCTAATGTGATTGTGTGTGATTAGACCCTCGGACATGTCGAGGGAATTTTATATATGTGCATGATTGTATGTATTAAATACAGCAGGAGCTGTATTCACTACAAGAAAATCCTCATTCAACAACACTCAAACAACAGCAATTTTAAGCCAAATCATTATTGTTTTGCCTTTTAACAACGATTTTAACAAAAACCATTGTCTTTTAGCAGTATTTTTTTGGCCTACGACAATGATTTTTAAAAACCGTTGTCTATTTATGCTTTTTTGGGGCTACGACAACGGTTTTTAAAGGTTACGACAATAGTTTTTGAAAACTGTTGTCTATGTGCGCTTTTTTGGGATTACGACAACGGTTTTTAAAAATCGTTGTCTATTAAGTGATGTTGAATACCTGTGTTTTTCTTCCTTCGCCATTTTTTTCCCTTCGCTTTTTTTTGCCACCGCGTTTTTTCTTTCCCTCTCCCCGAAATTTTTTTGCCGCCGCATTCCTCCCCCCTTTACCTTCTCGAAGATCCCTAAGCATTTCTGCCCCCTTCCGCCTAGCCAACTGTTCCCCTGACCTCGACCTCCCTACCACCGACCTCCGCGCCGTCTCCACTCATTGCTCACCATCTTTCTTCCGCTGTCCCGTCTCCGCCCCCAGGCACCTCCCGGCTTCCCTAGCCTCCTCCCTCCACTCCTTCTCCTGTGACACCTCCCTCCACTGCCTCATCGGTGTGTGGCTCTTCCGCCTCCAGAACCTCACCAACCTCTCCGTTGTCGGCCTCCCCATCTCAACTAGCGGCCCTGCCGCCGTCCTCTCCCAGATGCGACGCCTCCGCCAGGCAGAATCAAGCTTTTTGGCCGTCGTCATCTCCACACTATTTTTTTTTAATTTTTTTTGTCGATCCGATGCAATTTTTGCCATGAAACGGGTGAAATCGAAGACAGATGCGTCCAAGAAGTCAGAACAAGTGATTGCTCATTCATGCTCGTATTTGTCACATCTTTTCTCCCTTGGAATTCTACTAAGCCTTTTGCTGAATCTTGTCAATGATTTCCTTCTGCCGCATTTTCTTTAGGGATTTGATAATCTTAGAAGCCAAAGTGTTGCTCCTCCTTAGTGGACAATGAGAAACAAAGGTGACAGGTGATTGCCTCCCAAACTACTCTGCGTTAGAGATGGATACAAGGATATGCTTTATAAAGAATGCACTTATTTATTCATTTCCTCTTGCAGGAATCGTATACTTCTATGCATTTTAAACATGAGCAAGGAGATATTGGGACGTCTTCCAAAAGTTGTTGGGATAGACATAGTGGAGATGGCTCTCTGGGAAAGGTGTACCTCTTAATTTGTCTCATCTGACCTTTATATATATGCATATGAATATGTGAATACAAAGACTAATGGGTTTTATTATTATCTTAAGATTTATAGTGTTTTTTATATGTGAAGTTGTACCATGTTGCAAATTCAAGACTAAATATTAGATTAGGAATTAGGCTAGTATTTATCAAAAAAAAAGTGGAAAAAGCTTTGAATTGTAGCTACTTTGGCAAAGTATCTTACTCATCCTTTTCTAACCATCTTCCATCAAGCACGATAGCGTAAGAACTGCTCTTGTTTATCCTGAGCTTGAAACTGTTGTTGTCATGCAATCGTTAGAACTTTAAATTTCAATGTTTCTTCAGTTGAAGTTGCACAAATCTTACTTCTCACTCTCTCCTTTTTATATACAGTTCAGTGTACAAAAGGTTTTTAACAACCATTCTGCTAATTTTATTCAGTGCATATGATTAGTGAACACGGTGTTTGAATATAGGCATTGGATGATCTATACCTGTACATAGTCTACTGTGTATGTAAACCAAAGCCAAAAAAATGGGAAAATAAGTTATTATTCTGCTATAGGAAAATAATACTACAGTAAGCAATCAAGTTATTACTCATGGTGGGCAAGACGCATCTGGTTTGATTCAAGGTCACTCACAAGTTACTGTCGAAAGAGATCTTGTTTCACAAGCTGAAGAAGAGGACATGGAGGCTCTCCTTGGCACGTATGTTACTTTATTATGTTTGAATTATCATGTAAAAGTCATGCCTAGCATGCAGATATGCATCTTTGATACTTCCATGATGCTTTTTGTTGCTCAGTGAAACGAAGCATTTAATCTGATGTGTTTTATTTTTCTTTTCAAATTAACCTTTAGGTGTTTGTTTTCCAATATATGAATATGTACCTCCTTTATCTTTTGATAATTTTTTTACTTGCATTATGTCCATAATGTTCCCTCTAATATTCATACTTATGCCATGATTCACACACAAGATATTCTGATGCAGGTATGTTATGGGAATTGGTGAAGCAGAAGCATTTTCAGAAAGGTTAAAGAGGGAACTTCTGGCTTTAGAAGCAGCAAATGTTCATGCACTTGTTGAATGTGAATCCATAATAGAGGAGGTATTGCTGGTCTTGATATTCTATAGTTCAATTTTATACGCCGAGTCATTAGCAAGGTCTCTCCAACTTTAGATTTCAGTTTGTTGAAAGCATTATTGTCTGCCCTAGGTCCTTTCCTGGAAGCTCATGCTTTTGGGATAGGTGATCATTTAATTTGGTCAGTTTCTATTTTTTTTTATTAAAAAAATATATGTCCAATTATGTCAGCTCATATATTGGGTTGACCAATCAGGTATGGGATATGGTCGGTTAATCAACTTTAATAAATTTTATTCATATCTATTACAATCTAGGACTACTTGTTTGGATATATGCAACCTTATGCCCCATAAACTCCTTTCGTGACTTCAATATGATAGGCAAAATCTTTACTTACTTCTCATGATAATTGTTGTAATGATAACAAATCTGTCACTGTGGTAAGGTTGCTCCCTTTTCCTTTAGTTCTACTTGTTTTAGCTTCTGTAGATTGGTTTAAATCAACTATTATCATTTGATCAACTTGGTAAAGCAGGTGGCAATAAATGGAAATCACTGTCGAAAGAAGTTAGTGCTATTTGTTAATTAGTTCTCATCCATCAGACCAATCTTCCTGCTTTGAAGAGGAAAATGAATTAGTAATGTTTTTTTTAATCTAAAATTTCTTTCTGTGTTCTAGGATAAAGCTCCTTATGTTGCTAAAGCAGCTAAATTGAAGACGGAGTACACCAAAAATTAGCTATGTACAATAAGAATCAGGTTTATCATCTGGCAAGTCACTTATTTTCCATCAATTTGATAATAATTAAACTGACTATTCTCGCCATTTGATAATCATGACCTTATAGGTATATATCTGAGAGATTTTTCTCTTTCATTTTGCAGACATTGAGTGTTGTCCTAGAATTCTGGAAATCCTTCTCTCATGTCCAGGCATTAGAGCTATGTGAAATTTTTATTCTCTGGTTACAGTTCATACAGTACTTACTACAATTCTCTTTTTTTCTTATATTTTATATTTTTCTTTGCGTGCAGAGGAGGTGAGTTTGTATTAGGGATATTTCTCTTTATGTTAACTAGTGTGCTCTATATCTTAGTTGTCATTCAAGCTTAGCAACTCCTATTTAGTTGTACCCCAGCTTCTTTCTGAATTTGTCTGAGCTATTTACTTGTGAAAATGTTAACTTTATTCTTCCATTTGTTTTAAAACAACTTTGAACATTTTATGCCTTATCTTAAATTTACTTATTTCCAAACCTTTGCCTAGTGTTAGAATCATAATATTAATATTTTTACTGGTTTAACACTTTAGAATTACTTCAAATTTTTTTTTTTTTTGAAGCTCTATGTTCCCTTTCTACATTAGAAGTATTTACTTGGTATTCGAAAACAAGGGTGAAATTGATGATATTATCATTAATAGGATAAAAGAATGGATGCAAGAAATATATTGTGAGGTTCTAACCGTTGGAATCCTTGTAACTTTCCAAAGCACTTCATGAGTAACTCTTCTATTCTCTCTGATGCTTCATTGGCTTGCTCCATTAATTGTTACATGTTATCCAATTGTTTTCTACTTGGGCAACTGAAGTTTTTTTCCCCATTACACAAGCGTTCTCTTCTATCTTTTTATTTGACATATAGTGCATAACTAGCGTTCTGGGTGAAAATATCTTATTAGTTCTGCTCAGTGTTAGAATGTGTTATGTTAGCACTTTCATGGTCATAACTATAGAAGAGAGGTCTCCAATATGTGACTTTGCATTTGACCTTTCAGTGTTTGTTGGATAAGTTTTATGGCATTGCCAACCTTAAAGTATCATGCTTTGATTTGAATATGCCACTGGGCTAAATTGAACTCAATGAAGAACCATATGATTTATATGATTGAGATCCTTGCAAATTGCCAAATAGCTATGGATGTTATGCAATTTCATTTCCTTCTATACCAGTTGCTAATTTCCAATAACATGTTGCACAAATAAGACAACAATAGTGCAAAATTGAATTGTATCATCAATCCATATGTGTTTCAGTAGGTTAAGATAATTCTTATTCGCTTACATGTATATTTTATCTTTTAATGTTTTTATAATTTGTTTATTTTTATCAACTCCTACAGCTTAATTCTGCAGATTTGATTGTCAAGGGAAATTTGTATACTCGGTCACGTGAAGATGCAGCCAGTAAGTTGCTGGAAAAGGCTTTAAAGATTCAGTTGGGAAGAGGATTTTAGCTGACATATTTTGGATTTCGATTACACAACTATTATTTTCTCATTTTGATGTGTGTAGCTAATTTTTAAAATTTAAAGATAACATTTTCATGGATTGAATGTAGTAAATATTTAATTTTGTATTGGTGGTTTCTTTATATTAAATAAAGATTGGTTGTTTGTTATTATCATGTTACAACATGAACATTAAAGACAACGGTCATAAATGTTGTAAAAAGTACGTAACCACAACAGATTTTTTTTTGTGAAAAGTGATAAAAGACAACAGTTTTATTCGTTGTAAAACATATTAAAATTATATACCACAACGGTTTATATCTGTTGTAAAAAGAGTCTACCACAACGGTTTATATCTGTTGTCGAAATTATCTACCACAACGGTTTTAAAACATTGTCGTATACTTCGTAAACAAATTTTGAGATATAAACAACAACGGATAAAAACCGTTGTCGAATGTCTACAAAGACAACGGATTCAAAACTGTTGTCGTAGGGCAATACATTCTACAACGCCCTCAGTTACAACGGTTTTTTGACCCTACAACAACGGATAATATCCATTGTCGTTTGCAGTTTTTGTTGTAGTGATTAGTTTTAGGATTTTACATTTTTATTTCGATCTAGATTACATGTACATTCCTTTGTGGAATATAGGATCGATATATATAAAATTCTATTTTTGTCGCGGATCGTATCCTTGCGAGGCTTGGTACTATTTGTGGACCAGAGGTGCAGCGGAAAAAGAAGTAAGATAGATGCGGCGACTAGACCCGATTGTGGTGGCTAAAGATGGCAACAGCTAGGGTTGGCAGCACACGGAGGACAGTGATGGAAAATGCCATAATAGTTGGAAAATTATTTTTCCATATTTATTGCTTTATTTGTTGTGATGTGTGTGTGCATGTTAAAATTCCTCACCTTAAATAACTAAGTGGGAGAGGGATTAGTAAATAAATTTCACGGTCTCCATTACTGGTTTGTAAGTGATGCAACAAACTTGCGTGTTGGCTCTGAGTACCTCCCTCCACAACGGATGAGTTTGTTTGCAGATCACTAGATCAAACTTTCTTTATGGATGGTTATAGGAAATTATTTAGGAGCGTGTGATCTTCTCCAACTGAAAGGGCACAATCCTATTTAATAGACCAAATGTCAAGTAATGGTATACACTTAGGCACATTTAATAGTATCCTCCCCAACGGAGTCACTGCTATTATTTGTGTGACCAAAGGAATACCAACTATTAATTTTATTTGTCATAAAGTTAGGATGACAAGATAATAAAATTAATAGGTAAGACCCTCCTCATACAAATGTTTGATTTTGTATACGTCCACACTAACGTGGCATGCAAAATTCACAGTGTTTTGAGGTGCTGGTAAATTTAAATAATATTGTTTAAGGAATCAATATTATTCTAAATTTAGAGTCTTAACCAAAAGTTTATTTTGTGATTCTTAGGATGACTTTCAACCCACTGGCTATTATACTGAAAGAGAACAAACTTACTGGTCCCAATTACATAGATTGGAAAAGAAACCTGAACATTGTCCTAACTGCTGAAGGCTATAAGTTTGTACTATTAGAGGTCTGCCCTAATGTGCCTAATGGCGATTCTAGTGAAGAGGAGATTGAGCATCATAGGAAATGAGTCAAGGCAGATGAGATGGTGCGGTGTTACATTTTGGCTTCAATGTCAAATGTACTGCAACATCAGTATCAGGACTTGCCAACTACCTATGACATGATGAACAATCTCAAGGAACTCTTCAGACACTAGAATCAGGCTGACAGGTAAGACTGTATGATCTCTAGGTACTGGACTAAAAGAAGGAATAAAGAAGCCGAAAGGCAAGTGCTTCATTTGCAAGCAGTCTGGACATTTGTAGGCGGACTGTCCTCGTAGGAAGAGAACAATATAGGTATATCTTTTTCTCTTGTAGCTGGAACATGTTTATGTTATCTACCGGTACCTGGCGTGTAGATATGAGAACCACTAATCATGTCTGCAAATCTTTGCAAGGGTTCCAGGAAACCTGACAACTACACGAAGGAGAAATCACTGTTTACATGGGCAATGCTACAGAAGTAGCAGCTGTTGCAGTGGGAGATGTTTATAGGAATAAAATATTGGTTTTGAGAAATTGTCTTTACGCACCAAGTTTTAGAAAGAACTTGATTTCAGTTTCTAAATAATACAAGAATGGATATTCTGTCTATTTTGATAACAAAGGTGTTATCATGAAAAATAGGGAAGTTATCTATTCTGGTATGTTGGTTAGTAATTTGTATACTCTAAATCCAATAACTCCCATGATGCAACAAATGGAAATTAATAATACATCTTCTAATTCTAATTAGAGAAAAGAACCTTCGAAAGTGAATCAAACATATCTTTGGCATCTAAGGCTTGGTCATATTAACTTGAGTAGGATTCAAAGGCTAATAGCCGATGGACTCTTGGGTTCATTAGTGTTGGAAAACTTTCCAACTTACGAATTTTGCTTGGAAGGTAAAATGACCAAGAGACCTTTAAAGGCCAAGGGGCATAGAGCCAAAGATGTGTTAGAACTGGTTCATTCTGATTTGTGTGATCCTATGTCTATCCAGACGAGAGGTGGTTTCGAATACTTTATCTCTTTTATAGACGATTATTTGAGATATGGATATATTTACTTGATGCACCACAAGTCTGAATGCTTTGATAAGTTCAAAGAGTAGAAGGCTGATGTGGAGAAATGTCATGGTAAAAGTATCAAGACACTACGGTCTGATCATGGTGGTGAATACCTCGTTGGAGAGTTTAGGAATTACTAATCAGAAGCCGGGATTCAATCCCAATTGTCTGCATCTGGTACACCCCAACATAATGGTGTGGTAGAACGAAGAAATATGACTCTTATGGAAATGGTTAGATCGATGATGAGTTATTCTGAATTACCAAATTTGTTTTAGAGATATGCTCTAGAAACAACAGTGTACATTCTGAATATGGTACCTTCTAAATCAGTACCCTTTACTCCCATGGAATTGTGGAATGGGCATAAGCCTAGTCTGAGTCATATTCGGATATAGGGTAGTCCAGCACATGTGCTGAAGGGAGATACTGACAAGTTGGAATCACATACAGAAGTTTGTCTGTTTGTAGGATATCCTAAGGGAACGAAAGGTGGTTTGTTTTATAATCCTAAAAATCAGAAGATCATTGTTAGCATCAATACTCGATTTTTAGAGGAAGATTATGAAATAACCATAAGCTCATGAGTGAAATTGTTCTAGAAGGAATGTGAGAGGACACGCCTACTTTAGTACCAACAGTGCAAGATGAAATATCACAAGAAACTGCAACATATATCACAAATGATACACAACAACAGACATTGCCTCGTCGTAGTGGGAGGGTTGTTAGGCAACCTGAGAGATTCATGTTTTTGGGAGAGTCTTCAGACTTGGTCCCTGGTGAACATGAACCTGATCCCCGGACGTATGATGAAGCACTCCAAGATAAAGATGCAGTATCTTAGCAAAGAGCGATGAACTCTGAAATAGATGTTGGGGTTGCAGGGTTGCAAGGTTGCAAACATAGTCCCACATTGAAAATACATGGGAAAGATCATGGATTTATAAGAGAAAGATATCTCCATTGGCATGAGGCCTTTTAGGTAGAGCCCAAGAGCAAAACCATAAGGGCTTAGGCCCAAAGTGGACAATATCATGCAATTGTGGAGATATCTAAATTCTTTTCGATCCTAACAATTGGTATCAGAGCTCGGACTGCCAGAAGGTTTAACCGCCGACTGTGCACAAGAGCTATGGTCTGATTGAGCCATGTGGGTACAATATTGACCTCGAACAAAGAAAGTGGGGGCTCCTATGTTCGGATCAAGAGGACCAAACACCAGGCAGGAAGTCCTAGTTGTGGCTAGACAAGGAAGTCCTAGTAGGTCGGGTAGACCGAGGGGCAAGAAGACCTGGTGGGTCGAGGAACGGACATGGGAAGCATGTGGTCCTTTGTTTGAGAGGGGGATTGTTGGGGTTGCAAGGTTTCAAACATAGTCCCACATTGAAAACACATGGGAAAGATCATGGGTTTATAAGAGAAAGATATCTCCATTGACATGAGACCTTTTGGGTAGAGCCCAAGAGCAAAACCATGAGGGCTTAGGCCCAAAGTGGACAATATCATGTAATTGTGGAGATATCTAAATTCTTTTCAATCCTAACAATAGAATCTATATATTCTAACAAAGTTTGGGAGCTAGTAGAACTATCAAATAGTGTAAAAGCTATTGGATGTAAATGGATCTATAAAAGGAAAAGAGGGACAGATGGGAAGGTGGAAACCTTCAAAGCAAGGCTTGTTGTGAAGGGGTATACTCAGAAAGAGAGAATCGATTATGAGGAAACCTTTTCGCCTGTGGCCATGCTTAAGTCTATCCAGATACTTTTATCTATTGCTGCTCATATGGATTATGAGGTTTGGCGAATGGATGTCAAGACAGCTTTTCTTAACAAAAGTCTTGAAAAGAACATCCATATGAAGCAACCAGAGGGGTTCATAGCAAAGGGAAAAGAGCATCTAGTTTATAAGCTCAATCGGTCAATTTATGGACTGAAGCAAGTTTCAAGATCTTGGAACATTCGGTTTAATGAAGTAATTAAGTCATATGGATTTATTCAGTGTCCGAATGAGTCTTGTGTATACAAGAAGTATGATGGAAACGTGGTGGTATTTCTTGTACTATACGTAGATGACATTTTTAATAGTTGGAAACAATATCAAAGTGTTGTCGGAAGTGAGGGTATGGTTGTCCAAGCAATTCGATATGAAGGACTTGGGTGAATGTGCACATATTCTCGGGATCAAAGTAATAAAGGATCACAAGAAAAGAATGTTGTGTTTATCCCTGTTAGAGTGAATACTAAAAGTCTAGCCTTTGTAAACATTTTTTTTTGAAATAAAGAATCACATTGGTCAAATGTCTACATTTATATGCTAAGTGTAATTGTTCAATTAATTTATATTATAGATAACATGGTGTGTGGTGTCACACACAGAAGATCATGTTATCAATTCCTTATAAATTATAAATAGTAGCTCACGACTAAAATGGAAAGGAACAAACCATTGGAATAGTCGTAGTGTAATTTGGTATTAGTTTATGTTAACTATAAAATTACACTAGTACACTCAGAGTGTATTGAGCTGGACCATTTAAGGTAAGTTCTTTTTATACTGACTGCATAAAAGAAAAAGACCTTTGTTATTATGGAAGTGTGTGCTCTTAATCCTGATATAATAACAAGCACATATATCTAATATTTATTTCTTTGACTTATCATAGGGTGCGATTTAGTTCGATAAATCAATAGGTCCAATAAGTTGGGAAATGATATTATTTATAGTGTGTGTTGTTGATTATAGAAGGAAATTGTGTCCTAGTAATCTAGGTTGATGATGTCCACAAGAGGAGCTCATAAGGATTGTCATGTAAACCCTGCAGGTGGACTTAGTCCGACATGACGATAAGGTTGAGTGGTACTACTCTTAGAGTTAGATATTAATTAAGTGAGTTGTCAGTAACTCATTTAATTAGTGGACATTCTATATCTTAAACACAGAGAGACTAACACACTCATGATAAGAAGGAGCCCAAAATGTAATTTGGGATTGGTGCGGTAGTTCAATAATAATTGTTTAGTGGTATGAATTATTATTGATGAAATTAAGTTGGGTGTTCGGGGCGAACACGGGAAGCTTAATTTCATCGCGAGACCAAAACCAATTCCTCCTCTCGGTCCCTATCGTAGTCTCTTATTTATAAAGTATTATACCCACCTTCTTACCCACCTTAAGGTGGTCAGCCAAGCCTAGCTTAGAGCCCCGGCCAAACCAAGGTGAGTTGGTTTCATTAGGTGGTCTGCCCTAGCTTGAACCCAAGCTTGGTGTGGCCGATCACATTAAAATAAAAAGGATTTTATTTTTTAAATCTTTTCTTATGTGGAAGTTATGGTTTTAAAAAAGAGTTTAAAATTTAAATCTTTCCTTTTATAGTTTTCTGCAAAAGATTAAGAGAAAAGTTTGATATCTTTCCTTATTTGTAGTTAAAAGGAAGATTTTAATTTTTGATAAAACTTTCCTTTTTGTAACCATCCTCATGATTTTAAAATAGAGTTTTAAAATTAAATCTTTCCTTTTAATAGTTTCTACAAAATATTAAGAAAAGATTTGATATCTTTCCTTATTTGTAGATTGAAAGGAATATTTTAATTTTAGATAAAACTTTTCTTTTTGTAAATTATCCACATGTTTTAATAGAGAGATTTTAATTTATAAAAGTTTCCTTTTATGACCAACCATGAAGGGAATTTTCAAAAGAGAAATTTTTATTTAAAAATTTCTGGAAACAAATTAGGAATTTTTAATTTTGTGTTTAAAACTTTCCTTATTTGGAGGGATTAAGGTGGCCAGCCATATATAGTTTGAAAGGGAAATTTTATTAAATTTTCTTTTCATTGGCAAAGAGAATAAGGAAGTTTTAATAAAACTTTTCTTATTTGCCAAAACCAAGGAATATAAAAGAGAGGGTAGAGGTGTCTCACCTCATAACAATATCTCTTCTATTATTCCTCTCTTCCTTGGTTGGTGGTCGACCCCTCTCTTCCTCTCCCTCTCCTATTCTTCTTCCTTGGCCTATGGCATCTTCATCTCAAGGAGCTTGGTTGGTGGCCAGATCTTGCTAAAGGAAGAAGGAGAGATAGGAGGTCTTGTTTCTTAGCATCTCTTGGAGCTTGGTGGTGGTCGAACCTCATCTTCTCTTGGAGTTCTTGTGGTGGCCGAAACTTGCTTGGAGAAGAAGGAAGCTTGGGTGGTTCTCGTCTCGGAAGATCGTCACCCACACGACGTCCGAGATAAGAAGAGGAATATGATAGAAGATCAAGAGGTTGTTGCTTATAAAGAAAGGTATAACTAGTAATTCTATTCCGCATCATACTAGTTTTCTTTGTGTAGATTTTGAAATACCAAACACAAGAGGCATATGATTCTAGGTTTCGAATTTGTGATTCGAGTTTGTGTTCTTTTTTTTTATCTTGTGATTCGATTGTTCCTTTTGGTTAAACCTAGGGTTACTATAAGGAAATTAAATATTAAATTTCGTTGAAAGGCTTTGTCTAGGAAGTAGTGGATGCTCCCATACCCAAGAAGGCCTAGTACCTCGCCATGTTTAACCTGGAAGCCAATCTCTAAAATTAATATTTAATTGAATTTGTAACATGGGTGGATTTGGATCAATAATGTTAAGTATCATTTGTGATCCAAGTCTAAACCTCTAAGAATAGATAAGTTAAATTTAGAATCAATCATGTTAAGTTCTATTTGCGATTCCTAATTTAATTTCTAAAGAACACAATAGGTTGTTAGGAATGGTTTAGGACTTGTAGAAAAATTTTGTACAAGGGAACCGGTATGATATTCTGAGTATCAACCAATAATTGGTATCAGAGCTAGGATTTGCCTCTGTGTTTGGTTTTCAGTTTAATTATGCACATGTCATACATAATTTAGGCAGGATAATAGTAGGATGTGCTAACTCTGTGGTTGCAGGCTCCAACTATTATGGCTTATAGATATTGTGTGTGATTGGACCCTTGGACATGTCAAGGGCATTTTTGTGTGTGCATGATTGTATGTATTAAATACAGCAGGAGCTGTATTAGTTTTAGGATTTTACATTTTTACTTCGATCTAGATTACATGTACATTCTTTTGTGGAATATATGATCGATATATGTAAAATTCTATTTTTGTCGCGGATCGTATCCTTGCGAGGTGTGGTACTTTTTATGGACCAGAGGCGCAGCGGAAAAAGAAACAAGATAGATGCGGTGACTAGACCCGATTACAGTGACTAAAGATGGCTGCAACTAGGGTTGGCAGCACACGGAGAACAGTGATGAAAAAGGTCATAATAGTTGAAAAATTATTTTTTCCATATTTGTTGCTTTATTTGTTGTGATGTGTGCTTGCATAGTTAAAATTCCTCACCTTAAATAACTAAGTGGGAGAGGGATTAGTAAATAAATTCCATGGTCTCCATTACTGGTTTATAAGTGATGCAACAAACTTGCATGTTGGCTCTGAGTGCCTCCCTCCCCATCGGATGAGTTTATTTGCAGATCACTAGATCAAACTTCCTTTATGGATGGTTATAGGAAATTATTTAGGAGCATGTGATCTTCTCCATCTGAAGGGGCACAATCCTATTTAATGGACTAAGTATCAAGTAATGGTATACACTTAGGCACATTTAATAGTATCCTCCCCATCAGAGTCACTGCTATTATTTGTACGACCGAAGGAAAAACCAACTATTAATTTTATTTGTCATAAAGTTAGGTTGACAAGAATAAAATTAATGGGTAAAATCTCCTCTTACAAATGTTTGATTTTATATACGTCCACACTATCGTGGCATGCAAAATTCACGGTGTTTGAGGTGTTGGTAAATTTAAATAATATTGTTTGAGGAATCAATATTATTCTAAATTTAGAGTCTTGACCAAAGTTTATTTTGTAATTCTTAGGATGACTTTCAACCCATTGGCCATTATACTGAAAGAGAACAAACTTACTGGTCCAAACTATATAGATTGGAAAAGAAACCTAGACATTGTCCTAACTGCTGAAGGCTATAAGTTTGTACTGTTAGAGACCTACCCTGATGCACCTAATAGTGATTCTAGTAAAGAGGAGATTGAGTATCATAAGAAATGGGTAAAAGCAGATGAGATGGCGAGGTGTTACATTTTGGCTTTAATGACAAATGTGCTGCAACATCAGCATCAGGACTTACCAACTGCTTATGATATGATGAACAATCTCAAAGAACTCTTCGGGCACCAAAATTGGGCTGCTAGGCAAGAGGCAATGAGAAAATTAATGACAGCCACCATGTCAAAGGGGGCACCCGTAAGGGATCATATCCTCAAGATGATGGCTTATTTAAACGAAATACAAATCCTTGGAGCTGAAATCGATGGGGAAACCCAGATTGATACTATTCTCCAAACGCTACCCAGAAGTTTTGAGCAGTTCCGCTTGAACTATAACATGAACAAAAGGGCTTATACGTTGGCAGAACTTCAGGCAGCAGAAGGTATATTTCATCATAGTTCTCAGATTTACTTTGTTGAAAATGTTTCTACTTCTAAGTCGAAAGGCAAGAAGAAGAAGAAACAGGCTGACTCAGCAAAGAAGGTGAAAAGATCTCTAGGTACTAGACCTAAAGCTGGAGTGAAGAAGCCAAAGAGCAAGTGCTTCATCTGCAAGCAGTCGGGACATTGGAAGCCAGACTGTCCTTGTAGGAATCAGAATAATAGAGGTATATCTTATTCTCTTATAGTTGAAACATGTTTAGCGGTGTTATCTACCAGTACCTGGTGTGTAGATACAGGAGCCACTGATCATGTCTGCAATACATTACTGGGGTTCCAGGAAACCCGACGACTATATGAGGGAGAGATAACGGTCTACATGGGCAATGCTACGAAAGTGGCGGCTGTTGTAGTAGGAGACGTCTACTTATCATTTGATAGGAATAGGAATTTGATTTTGAGAAATTGTCTTTATGTACTAGCTTTTAGAAAGAATTTAATTTCAGTTTCTAAATTGTTTATGGATGGATATTCTGTTTCTTTTGATGACAAAGTAGTTATCAAGAAGAATAGGGTTATTATCTATTCTGGTACATTAGTAGGCAACTTGTATACTCTAAATCTAATTTTTCCCACAAAGCAACAAATGGAAATTAATAACACATCTTCTAATTCTAATAAGAGAAAGGAACCTTCGAAAACGAACCAAACATATCTTTGGCATCTAAGACTTGGTCATATTAACTTAAGTAGGATTCAAAGGCTAATAGCCGATGGACTCTTGGGTTCATTAGTGTTGGAAAACTTTCCAACTTGTGAATCTTGCTTGGAAGGTAAAATAACCAAGAGACCTTTTAAGGTCAAGGGGTATAGAGCCAAAAATGTATTAGAACTAGTTCATTCTGATTTATGTGGTCCTATGTCTATCCAGGCAAGAGGTGGTTACGAATATTTTGTCTCTTTTATAGACGATTATTCGAGATATGGATACATTTACTTGATGCGCCGCAAGTCTGAGTGCTTTGATAAGTTCAAAGAGTACAAGGCTGATGTGGAGAAACGTCATGGTAAAAGTATCAAGACACTACGGTCTGATCGTGGTGGTGAATACCTCTTTGGAGAGTTTAGGAATTACTTATCAGAGGCTGGGATTCAATCCCAATTATCTGCACCTAGTACACCCCAACAGAACGGTGTGGTAGAACGAAGGAATAAGACTCTTATGGAAATGGTTAGATCGATGATGAGTTATTCTGAATTACCAAATTTATTTTGGGGATATGCCCTGGAAATGGCAGCGCACATTCTGAACTTGGTACCTTTTAAATTAGTACCTTCTACTCCCACTGAATTGTGGAATGGGTGTAAGCCTAGTCTAAGACACATTCAGATTTGGGATAGTTTAGCACATGTGTAGAAGGGAGACACTGATAAGTTGGAATCACGAATAGAAGTTTGTCTGTTTGTAGAATATTCCAAAGGAATGAAAGGTGATTTGTTTTATAATCCTAAAAATAAGAAGATCATTGTTAGCACCAATGCTCGATTATTAGAGGAAGATTATATAATGGACCACAAGCCCATGAGTAACATTGTTCTAGAAGAAATAAGAGAGGACACGTCTAATTTAGTATCAACAGTGCAAGATGAAATATCACAAGAAACTACAGCACGTATCACAAATGATATACAACAACAAACAGTGCCTCGTCGTAGTGGGAGGGTTATTAGGCAACTTGAAAGATTCATGTTTTTGGGAGAGTCGTCGGACTTGGTTCCAGGTAAACATGAACCTAATCCCCGAACATATGACGAAGCACTCCAAGATATAGATGCAGCATCTTGGCAAAAAGCAATGAATTCAGAAATAGAATCTATGTATTCTAATAAGGTCTAGGAGCTTGTAAACCCACCAAATGGTGTAAAAACCGTTGGATGTAAATGGATCTACAAAAGGAAAAGAGGGATAGACGGAAAGGTGGAAACTTTCAAAACAAGGTTTATTGCGAAAGGGTACACTCAGAAAGAGGGAATCGATTATGAGGAAACTTTTTCGCCGGTGGCCATGCTTAAGTCTATCCGGATACTCTTATCCATTACCGCTCATATGGATTATGAGGTTTGGCAAATGGATGTCAAGACAGCTTTCCTTAACGGAAGTCTTGAAGAAAACATCCATATGAAGCAACTAGAGGGATTTATTGAAAAAGGCAAAGAGCATCTAGTGTGTAAGCTCAATCGATCGATTTATGGACTGAAGCAAGCTTCAAGATCTTGGAACATCCGATTTAATGAAGTAATCCAATCATATGGATTTATTCAGTGTCCGGATGAGTCTTGTGTATACAAGAAGTGTGATGGAAACGTGGTGGTATTTCTTGTACTATACGTAGATGACATTTTATTAGTTGGAAATAATATCAAAGTGTTATCAGAAGTAAGGGTATAGTTGTCCAAACAATTCGATATGAAGGACTTAGGAGAATGCGCACATATTCTTGGGATCAAAGTAATAAGGGATCGCAAGAAAAGGATGTTGTGCTTGTCCCAAGCTTCATATATCGATACAATCATTGCACATTTTAGCATGCAAGACTCCAAGAAAGATTTTCTACCTTTTAGGCATGGAGTAGCTTTATCTAAAGAGATGTCTCCGAAGACATCAAAGGAGATAGAGGACATGAAGGCAGTTCCATATGCTTCGGCTGTAGGAAGCCTAATGTATGATATGTTGTGCACAAGACCAGATATCTATTTTACCGTGGGAATAGTTAGCAGATATCAAAGTAACTCTAGACAAGGACATTGGACTGCTGTAAAGCATATATTAAAGTACCTGAGAAGGACTAGAGATTATATGCTGGTTTACCAAGCAGATGATTTGCTCCCTGTGGATTACACGGATTCCGACTTCCAATCAGATAGGGATAATAGTAAGTCTACATCAGGCTATGTGTTTACTTTAGGAGGTGGAGCCATTAGAAATATGTTTCTGACTCAACCATGGAAGCTGAGTATGTGGCAGCCTCTAAGGTAGCAAAAGAAGCAGTGTGGCTCAGGAACTTCCTAATGGACTTAGATGTGATTCCTGGTTTGCCCAAAATCATCACAATTTATTGTGATAATAGTGGTGCAGTAGCAAACTCGAAGGAACCATGAGCCCATAAGGCGAGTAAACACATAGAGCGCAAGTACCACCTGATACGAGACATCGTAAAGCGAGGAGAAATTGTTGCCGCTAAGATTGCATCAGTAGATAACCTGGCAGATCCTTTCACTAAGGCCCTTCCGGCGAAAGCTTTTGATCGGCATGTTGAAGGAACGGGAATCAGATATATGGCAGCATTTAAGACAACATAGTCTTTTAGTATAAGTGAGAGATTGTTAGAGTGGATTTGGATTAATAATGTTAAACATTGTTTGTGATCCAAGTCTAAACCTCTAAGAACAGATAAAATGAATTTGGAATCAATAATGTTAAGTTCTGTTTGTGATTCCAAATTTAATTTTTAAAGAACACAATAGGTTGTTAGGAATGGTTCGGGACTTGTACAAAATTTTTGTACAGAGGAACCAGAACGATATTTCGAGTAGCAACCAACAACTCGGGCGAGAGGTCCAGGTCGGGAATTCAGACAAGTTACTCGGGCGAGAGGTCCAGGTCGGGAATTCAGAATAGATGCTCAGTCAGGGGATCTAGGTCGAGAATTTAGACAGACTGCTCGGTCGAGATTTTAGAATAGATGCTCGATCAGGGGGTCTAGGTCAGGAATTCAGACAGGTTGCTCAGTCGGGATGCCCAGGTCGGGATGTCAGAATAGATGCTCAGTCAGGGGGTCCAGGTCGGGATTTTAGAATGGATGCTCGTGTTAGACCCCGTGGTAGTTTTGATGTGATCAACCAAGTTGGTTAGGTCCTGCTCTGTGGTTGATCCCTGTGTCTGAGTGTGCAGGAGCTTAGGAGCGCAGGAAGTCAAGCGGAAGATGCAGCTAGCGAGAAGGACGGCACGGGAAGAGGGCCGACGGGCTCGGTGCATCCGAAGGACGAGAGAGCTGCGGAAGAGTACACCGGTGGGCGAGAAGAACGTGCACGGCGTTCGAGGGACGTTAAGCCGGGGAGGAAGGCTGCTTGAGGAATGCCGAAAATTGGGTTCGGGTGTGCCCTATTTCGATTGGCCACAATCACCCAAGTTATCGAAGCTTCGGAAGTCAAAGCGAAGGAAAAAAGATAAGTTGGAAGCTATTTAAACCATGCAGAAATTGGGCTTTTATACCATGCAGAAATTGGGCCATCCAAGCTTGGAGGCGCCTCATACCCATTGGAGGCGCCTCAGACCCATTGGAGGTGCCTCAAACAGTCTGAGGTGCCTCCAAGGTTGTTTGAGGCGCCTCAGACCTTGCCAATATAGCCGTTTGTGATCGGATAAATGTTTATCCGGTCAAACCCCTTTGAGGTGCCTTGAACCTTGTTGGAGGCGCCTTGGACCCTCGGGATAGACTTTCCAGGAGCTATATAAAGGCCCCTGAAGCTAGGAAATATTCATCAATTCTTCATTCAACTCTGTAACAACTTCCTAGCAATAGTTCTGAGCCATCAGTGTGTAAAAGGCTTCTCCTCCTTTAGCAAAGGAGATTTTTCTAGTGCGCTCTTTCATCGCCCTGGATTAACAACCTTCTTGGTTGTAACTAGGTTAACTGCTGAGTCTCTAGTTTATTTCTGTTACTTTATTTTTAGTTATTTTTATTGCTATTGCACTTTTGAGTTGAAAAATCCGAGGAGGGTATAGTTTTAATTTTTTTTTTAGGCAATTCACCCCCCTCTTGCCAGCCTCCGCTGCACCTACAATTGGTATCAGAGTCAAGTCCGCCTCAGAAGGACTAATCGCCGACTGAAGCACAACGATCAAGACGATGGCCGGAGCGATCATTCATCCCCCGAAGTTTGACGGAGACTTCGCGACATGGAAACAACAAATGGAAGTATATCTTAACACAGATTTTAATATTTTATCAATAATGAAATTTGAATATGAAACACCAAAGACAACGAATGGAGAAGAGCTCGAGATACACCTCTGGAACAATAAGCAACGTGACGAGTCTACGGCAAACGCTCGAGCTGAATTTCACCTTCTAAGCATACTACCAGATGAAGATCTCGACAGAATTGGCGACTACCGAAGTGCAAAAGAACTTTGGGAAAAGTTCTTAAAACTCCACGAAGAACCAATTGAAGTTGAATTCGACTCCTCGATGGACACTGATCCGACGTCAGAAGAGTCCGAAACCGAGGTAAGTGCCGAGATAGAACAAGCAACCGAACTCAAACTTGAAGACCTAAAGTGCTCATCACAAATGAGCATCGATGAAGGGGGAGAATCTGCGGAAGAAAACAACTCAACAGGGGGAGAATCAACCGCCGACAAGGTAAGTCAGTATGGTCTCCACCTCTTAGCAAATTAATTGATTCAATTGAAATATTGCTGAAAGATTCTTATGAATTACTAATTATTTTGACAAAAGAATATTTTGAATTAAAAACTGAAAAACTATTAAAGAATATTGAGTTAAAAGACACAATTTGTCAATTAAGAGATTTCAACAAATTAACAATAAAAAATATACAATTTTTTACATGCTCAATATGTTTTGCTACAATTATAAAAAACTACGATTTGAGAAATTATGAGAAACTAAAATGGAAATTTAAGAATCATAAAGAATTTTTAAATTGAAATGATTAGACTTAGCACCTTCAGAAAAGAAAATTAACAGAAAATTTCCTTATGCGGCTTTGACTAGAAAGTGGTTGTTGCTCCAATAACCAAGAAGGTCTAGTGTCTCGCCACTGCCTGGAAACCAAATATAGAAATGAAACATTTAATTAACTTTTTGATAAAAGCATTAAAAGCTAAAAGTTAAATAATGCTTTGAAAATTTTTTTATGGAAAATTCAAAAAAAAAACTCAGTTTACTTAGAAATTTTTTTGGAAAATTCCAAAAAATTAAGTTTACTCAGAAATTTTTCTGGAAAATACTAAAAAGACATTTTCACAATATCATATTTATTATTACCCCATTTTTGCTGTGATCAAAGGGGGAGAGAAAAAAGTACAAGTTTAGGGGGAGTTAGGAAAATTAAAATTTTTAAATATTTTTCTAAACTGTGTTGCAATTTTATTTATTGCAAATTTATGCTTAACATATTAGTTTAGTAATTTTCTTTAAAATTACTTTTTGTGTCTATTTTTACCCTAACTTGAACTTAGGTTGATGCACATCAAAAAGGGGGAGATTGTTGGACCCCGTGGTAGTTTTGATGTGATCAACCAAGTTGGTTAGGTCCTGCTCTATGTTTGATTCCTGTGTCTGAGTGTGCAGGAGCTTAGGAGCGCAGGAAGTCAAGCGGAAGACGTAGCTAGCGAGAAGGACGGCACGGGAAGAGAGACAACGGGCTCGATGCGTCTGAAGGACGAGAGAGCTGCAGAAGAGTACACCGATGGGCGAGAAGAACGTGCGTGGCGTTCGAGGGACGTTAAGCCGGGGAGGAAGGCTGCTCGAGAAAGGCCGGAAATTGGGTTCAGGTGAGCCCTATTTCGGTTGGCCGCAATCACCCAAGTTATCGAAGCTTCGAAAGTCAAAGCGAAGGAAAAAGATAAGCTTGAAGCTATTTAAACCATGCAGAAATTGAGCTTTTATACCATGCAGAAATTGGGCTTTTATATCATGTAGAAATTGGGTCATCCAGGCTTGGAGGCGCCTCAGACCCATTGGAGGCACCTCAGATAGTCTGAGGCGCCTCAGACCCATTAGAGGTGCCTCAAAATGTCTGAGGCGCCTCCAAGGTTGTTTGAGGTGCCTCAGACCTGGCCAACATAGCCGTTTGTGATTCGATAGATGTTTATCCGGTCAAACCCCTTTGAGGCACCTTGAACCTTGTTGGAGGCGCCTTGGATCCTCGGGATAGACTTTCCAGGAGCTATATAAAGGCCCCTGAAGCTAGGAAATATTCATCAATTCTTCATTCAACTTTGTAACAACTTCCTAGCAATAGTTCTGAGCCATCAGTGTGTAAAAGGCTTCTCCGCCTTCAGCAAAGGAGATTTTTCTAGTGCGCTCTTTCATCGCCCTGGATTAACAACCTTCTTGGTTGTAACTAGGTTAACTGCTGAGTCTCTAGTTTATTTCTGTTACTTTATTTTCAATTATTTTTATTGCTATTGCACTCTTGAGTTGAAAAATCCGAGGAGGGTATAGTTTTAATTTTTTTTTCAGGCAATTCACCCCCCTCTTGCCGCCCTCCACTGCACCTACAGCTCGGTCAGGATGCCCAGGTTGGGAATGCAGAATGGTTGCTAGGTCGATATGTCCAGGTCGGGAAGTCAGACTGGTAACATAAGGAACAGGGAGGGAGGAGAAAGAACCATCTCTACCGGCCGAGTTTTCTCACAGCATACTTATATATAAGAACTTGATGTGCCTGGTCGGGATATGGCGGACTACTCAGATGCACTCAGGTCATGCTCGTCGAGTGATGGCTGTCAGGAGTTCTCTTATTCATGCCCGATCAACAAAAACGACAATAGAATCAGATAATCATAACCACCTGTCAGAGAATATTTGCTGTGTGTCAGGGTATATTCTAACGGTCTGTGACTAGCTGATAACAGCACCTTCCTTCGACCTATAAGAGGATGTCAAGTGTCACCCACCGCCAGACAAGGTCTGACACTCGACATTCTTGACGCTTGGCAAAAGCCCTAAGTACACATGGTCATATAAAAAGGGGTGTCCTCTCCCTTGCACAGGTACGCTCACTAACTTTTTTGCATCTATCTTCTACTTTCTGCATTTCTTTACTGTTATTCTAAGGAAAAAGTACCTAACTTGAGCGTTGGAGGACCTGCTCCAGGGACTTTTTCCCTGGTTCTTGGTCCCTAACGTGGAGGGTGCTTGTCTGAGTATGTGCAGGGAGCTTTCACTTCGTCATCCTCATCACTGCCCCTTGTCAGCAGCCTGTGAGAGCCTGCTCTCAAAGTACTGAGGGTCTCCGTCACCTTCTGTCAACACTAGCGACAGCGTAGCCGACCTCCATCCGACTCAGATTCCGGACAGGATCAGAGAAGAAGAAGAACAACTGTGGAGGGTCGACCAGCGACAATGAAGGAAAGGAGAATGGCCACCGACCGGTTGTGAAGAGAAAGAAAGGGGAAGAAGTGAGCCGGCGTTTAGCTTGTCGTGTGCCCTAAAACGTGAACAGAGAGGAGAAGCCCCTTGCTCCGTGTTTGGGAATCGGGAGAAGAGGTAAGCTTAATAGGTTTCGGGTTTTGGAAGTTGGATTTTGGGTTGAGAAGTTTGAGTGAGATCCGGATCTAATAATCAATAAGGATTGAAATTGGGTTGATGAATGGGCTTTTAGAATTGGGCTTAGAAGTGTAGGCTTGAGGAATGGGCCATTCGGATTAAACACAATTTGACACTTCAAATTAACTCATGCTCAACCCTAGCATTGGGTCCAATTGATCTGTCTCCTCTCATATCTATAGCTCCTCTTTAATTCCCTACAAAAATTATGAAATAATGTCAAAATTAGGAAGAGATTATAATAAACTCACAAATATATCCTAACTCATAAATTGTGATATTAAGCAAGATTTAAGTGAATGAGAGGATAAAATTCTAAGTATGAGAGCTAAAATATCACATAAAAATGATAATTATCAAGGCGCCTCTCCACAGCTCCTAGGTGCCTCGGACACTATTCCTCCGAGGTTGATTTTTGCACTTTAACCTTGCAAAAAAACATTAATCCATAAAAGAAAATATAACCTACAAAATAGAGTTAACATATTTAAAATAAATGATTATTAATTAGTGTTGGATCGTGAATTCGATTAGGGGGGTGAATATCGATTTAAAAATTTAAGCGAGTAAATACGCAGCAAAAAAAGTGGAAAGAGAGAGCAACGCTAACACAAGTATTATTTTTTACTTGGTTTGGAGCCTTTGGCGACTCCTACTCCAAGGCCCGCACTTGTCGAGTGCTTTCGTTGGGCAATTCACTAGCAATTCGAAAAGTATTATAATAGTAGAGTATATAACTTGCTTTTAAGAAATTAATACCGACAATAAGAAAAGGAAAACAGCAGCCCTTTGTCGGAGAGGCGTCGCAAGAGCACGACAACACAAGAGTTGGAAGGCGTTGTTGTTGATTGTTTGCTTCAGCCTTTACCCTCCTTATATAGGAGGTTCAAGGCGCCCGAATACCTTCAGGGTGCCCTGAATATGACGTAGCCGAGCCAACCAGGGTACTCCACGTGGTGAAGCTCGTTGGGGATAAACTTTGCATTCTGAGCACCCGGATCCCTTCCGGGCGCTCGGACCTCCGAGCGCCTAGATCCCTTCCGGGCACCCGGACCTCCAATTTTCAGCAACCTACAAAAAAGAGTTAGTCCGAGGTAAAATACAAACTACCCTACAAAATAAAGTGTTAGCACAATTAAAGAATAGAGTAGTAATTAGATTCCGTCTCCTCAAGACCGGAATCTAGTCACGATCTCGACTTAGATATCCGAAATAGATCTAAGCCGGATTAACGCCTAATGTTCCCTTCCCGGGAACACGTCCTCATAGTCACTCCCCTCCAGTGACTTACCTTCCCTTACCTGCCAGACGTCTGGTCAGCCCTTCGACCCATCTGGGCTTCGTGTCAGTTATCCGGTCAGCCCGTCGACCAAGATGGACTTCGTGTCAGCTATCCGATTGGCCCGTCGACCTAGCTGGGCTTCGTGCCAGACATCAGGTCAACCCGTCGACCTGTTTGGGCTTCTCTTGGACACTCGGTCAGAGTGTTAGATAACAACAAAACTAACTTAACTTATTTTGTCATTTATCAAAACTTGAGTTAGACCGTTAGTGCTAACCACACCAACAATCTCCCCCCTTTTGATGCAATGACAACCTGGTTAAGTTAGTGAAAAACATATGCAAGTAAAACAAGCATTTATAAGGTTGTTAAGTTAGATTTGATTTAAATTTTATTGTTTAACTAACTTAAACCACCTAACCCTTCCCCTTTGGCATTCATCAAAAATAAACGTAGAGTAGATTATAACTTAGAATGCAAGAAAGTTGACAAATGTAAGTCAGATTGACTTGGGGGAGTTTAAGCTAGAAACATAGAAAGATGACTTTTGTTTTAAGCTTTTACTTTTATCTTTCTCAAAAAATAGTTAACTTTAGAAAAATAGTTAAAATTTATGATTTTAACTTAATTTTTCGAAATAAGGTTTGTAAATTGAAAACATAATAAATATAGCATTTTTTAAGAAATTATTAGGGTTAAGTCTAATTTTCAAATCAAGTTTTTTCAAAACTAAATAAGATTTTATTTCTCAAGACTTAGTTTGTAAAATCCAACTAAGTGAAATATGTTTTCAAACCTAAGTTTGTAACCTCCAATTTTTATAATAAATCTCCAAAGATATGTTTTTTTAAAAAAAAAAACCAAGTAGAATATAATTTTCGAAATGAAAAATATAAGTTACAAACCCGAATAGAGTTTATTTTGCAAAATCAACTTCTTAAACCTATGTTTGGAAGGTCTAAATTTCAAAATTAAGTTTTAAAAGTATGAATTTCAAAATTAAAGTTGAAAATTTTAGAGTTTGAAAATAAAATCAATTTTTAAACCTAAGTTTAAAATAATCCAATTAAGGAGATCTAACTAAGTTTGAAAATTCCAAACAAAATTTTAAACTACAACGCATTTGAACAAGGTTATGAATCGTGTTGTAACAACTATGGTTTCATAGTTACTGTAAGTACTCCGGGTTGATTTTGATGTGGTCAACCAAGTCAAGTTAGGTCTTGTTGTATTTAATGTCTTATGTCTAACTGTGCAAGAGCTTAGAAATACAAGAAGTAGAGCAGAAGACGTAGCGAACTAGAAGGATGACACGGGAAGCGAGTCAACGAGCTCAGTGCATCCGAGGGATAAGAAACTACAGAAGAGTATACTAGTGGAGCGAAAAGGATGCGCGTGATAGTCTGAAGGATGAGAAGCCAGGGAGGAAGACTACTCGAAGGGAAGATCAGAGTTGGGTTTGGGTTAGCTCAACTTTAGACGGCCAGAGCATCACCCAAAAGGAAGAGTGAGGAAAAGTTACCATTCTTGAAGGTTAAATGTTCAAACTGACTAGTGGAAGGCACCCTCAAGAAGATAAAATGCGCCCTCGCGCCTTTATGGAAAGCGCCTTCAAGTAGATGGAAGGCGCCCTCATGCCTTCATGGGAGACGTCCTCAAGCTCATTGGAGGTGCCTCCAGTAGCCTTTGAGAGAGGATAAAGTCTTATCACTAGATGATAAGCTCTATCCTATTGGAGGTACCTTGTGATGAATCGAAAAGAAGCGATAGAGGGGGTTGTGAATATCGCTCATTAAAACTTCTTCTTTTGTATCGTAAAAATAATAAGAGTGCAGTGGAAAATAATAAGACTCATTTAGTTACTTGGTTTGGAGTATATATGGACTCCTACTACAAGACCTGCGATCCTTGATCACACCCATAGGTAATCCACTTTAACTCTTTTTTTCGAAACCTTTAAAAAGAAGCAATTCGTACAATGAAAAGGAAGATAATAATGCACTACTATCTTTTTGTAAATAATGCAAGCTAAAATTAAAAGTATACCGTCAAAGAGGAAAAGATGAAGTTCGTCGATCCTTCTTAGCGTAGCAGCTTGCACATGTAGTTTGAGGCGCAGAATAATAGAAGCATGAGCAAAGGATTGTACAGAAGAAGTTATTGTCAATGTTGATCTTGAGGTCCTTTTATAAGACACATTCGGTCAACCAAAAAAGGGTTCGATCGACTAATACTTTTGGTCGACCAATCACCCTATCGATCGACTAATTATCCAACCTTCCTTCTTCGTCGAGATCTGATCTTCACATAATTAAGAGCATTAATTGATTAGTCGACTGATCACCTTGATCGATCGATCAATCCCTGCAATTTTTAACTTCTGTCGAGATCAAATTTGCCACTGTGCTTGCCATATCTGGTTCGGTCGACTGATCTATAGGTTTGGTCAACTAATCCGCCTTCCTGCCAAGTCTGTCCTGCTCGATCTAAACTTTGTGATACGTCAGCCTAGTTTGGTCGATCGATCCTTCTGGTTTCTACAAAATAAAGTTAGTTCGACGATATAAAAATAATATTCCTGCAACATAAAGTTAGCACAGTGGTATAATGATGCATGAATAAGAAAAGACAGTAAAACCTATCTTGATCTCAACTTAGAAACCTCTTAGTTTCTTCAGTTGGATCAACAACCTAGGGTTTGTCCCTTCTTGGGACACGACCTCCCTATCTCTCCACTCCAGTTTCTTACCTTAACTTACTTGCCAAGCATTTGGTCCTCCGAACCTATTTGGACTTTCTCTGCTTAGTGTCTGATCGCCTGATCCACTAAGACTTTTCCTACAATACTAAATTAGCCAACAGCAATAATAGTAATGTAAAATACCATGGTAAAAATAAACTTAGATTTACCCAGATCCGCTTGTCCGGTCGACTGCGCATCATCTACCGGAAACCATCTGATCAACTTTATTTGAAGTTCACTCCTCCAAGACTTCTCGTTACCTAAGGTTACCTCCCCCTAGGATTTCCTCCATCTGGCTTCACTCACCATAACATAGAGTTACCTCCCTCTAGAGTTTTCTCTGTCTAGCTTCACTCACTAGGACTCTTCATCGAATCGACCCACCAGGGATTCGATATTGGGTCCTCCAGACCTACCGAATCCTTCTACCTGACTTCCAAGATCTGTTGAAATTTCCCTTACCTAGCCATAACTAGGTCTTCCCTTCCCTAATTGTAATTAGGACTAATCATTCAGTAGACTTCTCACCCTTGCCTAGTTACAACTAGGACTTTTCTTGATCAAGCTTCATTAAACATATTTATCGGATATTAAAACCTTGGAGGTCGATTGCACAAACACCTTGGACCTCCTTGGAGGCACCTCTAAGAGACAAACATCAACAGATACTTTATCCTAAGAGGCTATAAAAAGCTCCCTGGTGCTAGCAATGAGTACAACAACTTATGTAATCAATTTTTAGCTATTATATGAGCTTTTCAAAGAGTGTAAGAGGTTTCTCCACCTATAACAAAGGAATCTTTTTAGTGGAGCTATTTTCAACCACCTTAGATTAACAACCACCTAGGTTGTAACCAAGTAAAAAACTTATTAGCCTTCTTACTTTTTCATTAAGTTGTTATTCTTTTATGTTAATTACTTGCTTCTATTAATCTTGTGTCCTTGCTAAGTTGGATAGCAAGAGAAATCCTCTAACTTTATTTTCAGAGCTATTCAGCCCCCTCTAGTCGGTCTCACTGCACCAACAGTTACTACAATGTCAAACCTGTGTTATAGCAGCTATAGAACTATAGCTGCTACAATGTATTTGAACAAGATTGTGAGCTGCATTATAATAATTACAATTTTGTAACTGCTATAACGTCAAGTCTATGTTGTAGCAGTTATGGAACCGTAGCTACTACAACATGATTAAACAAGGTTATGATTGATAGTTATGGGTCTTTGAATTATAACTGCTATTGAGATATATCAACCATTCAATATTATAATTAAAAGTTCTCAAGTCTAGAAGACATACAACATAAGGAAGATAGTTGTTATAAGACATCAATAGAAGGAAGATTGACAAAATGATCCTAAGGCCCTACGGTCTTCTAAAGCAAGCCCCTCCCTTAGCAATTATTACTTGTCAATAGATCCATGACCTCTTTTAGAGTTACATTAACCTCTGTCACTTTCTCATTCATCTTGGCAAGTGTGGCATGAGCCTTTTCCAGTCTTTGAAGGGTAGCCTTCAACTTGCTCATCGCTTAATTCCATTGTTGCTTCAAGTTTTCATTTGAGCCCAAACTAGATGTAGTTGAATATTCTACCTAATGACACTACTTAGACTGAAAGATTTGGGGACCAAAATCAATATTAGGATGGAAGTTCAAGTGAGTAATTCCTGCAATTTACTATCAAATATATAAGAAAAAGGGATTGCTTAGAGATGAAATATCACCTGGCAGCCTGAGGATTCATTGGTATAGAAGACCCTACCAAGATGTTCGTAGATAGGGAGAGGGAAGAGTCTTCCGAAGACCCCTTAAAAGAGTTAGAAGTTGAATAATCAAGCACTATCATGGGACCCAAAGAAGGTGTTGGTTTCTGACGACACAAACACCTATGATCTGCAAAGTGTCTTGTGCCATGATTTGAAAGTGAAAGGTCAACATAAGATAGAAGGTCATCTTTATAATAGTGTGATTTCATCAATTCCATATTTAAAGTCATTAAATGTAAGGGAGAAGTTGGTGAAATTTAATTCGAGTAGTTGAAACATCAATTCTGAAGTTACAACCCAGCTCATTGATAGACGTGCAAATGTATATGAGCGAGAGAAGAGTTAATGTCATTTATCTGGTTGAGGGTTTGTATGTTAGTCATCACATGCGACAGAATTATCTAAAGTAGGGGATATAAAACTTGTGTTGTAGCAGCTACAATTTTGTAGCTGCTACAATGTCAAGACTGTGCTATAGCAACTACCAAATTTTAGCTGCTATAGATGTTTAAACAAGACAACCCCTGTTGTAGAAGCTATGGTACTGTAGCTCTTATAATGTCAAGTTTGTGTTGTAGTAGCTACAAAATAATAGTTATTACAACCTGATTGATATGTCAAGATTGTGTTACAGTAGTTACGGAACCATAGCTACTACAACATTAAGTCAGTTGATCCGGTTGTAAGAACAGGGGACCCCCGTCCAGTGGAGTCAACGCCACGTGGAAGTCAAAGTGGCAGGAGGCCGGCCGGAGAGGGGTGGGTCCGACCGGCCGGCCGGCCGGCCGGTGTCTGGTTGATGGTTATAGGCGCCCTGTCGAAAAACAGGGTTCCGGCGCTCAGTGGACAAGATCGCAGGGCCGAGCGGACTGCACGCTTGGCCAAAGCCATAAGGTAGCATACTGCTAATAGTCTCCACAAATCGTGTGATTGAGAATCTCCTCGAGTAAACCACCGCATACGTCCGGCCGGATGTAGCGGAAGCTGGCAGGCCGGACGCTAGATCGCGAGCAAAGGGGAAAAGATCTTTCCCTGACAGCGGGTATGTTCCACATGTAGGCCATACTCCGAATCTTATGACAAGAGGCTCCTCTGTCCCATCGAGGACATACTTGGACTGTAGCAGTATGGGTCAGGTAAGCTCACTGACAAGCCCTCACTGGGGTATGGGCCGCGGACACGTGTACACCTTGGTATGTGTACACTCGCTTCTCTGTTGCCCTATATAAAGGCCCTCATCCTTCGTCGGAGGTACGCATTCTGATATTTTGGGAGCCACTCCTTCACTATTTGCTTGCCTGACTTGAGCGTCGGAGGGTCGCCGCCGGGAGCCCCTTCCCGGCCCGACTTCTGTGCAGGATCGCCGGAGGTTCGTGCTACCAGTCGAAGATCCACGTCAGCAGCCTGGGAGCGCCACGTGCCCAGCGTCCGTTGATTCAGCATTCGGACAGGATCAATTTGGCGCCGTCTGTGGGAACGCTCCTGCATCCGAACGGAAACAATGGACGAGGCTGGACGACAACACACGGTGACGCTTTCCTCGGAGGAACTCGACGCTCTGATTGAGTTGAGGGCCGCCAAGCTTGTGGAGCAAAAATAGAAAATAGCAGCTGAGCGGCCGGAGCAGCAAGCAACGTCCGCGTCTGGTGGCCGAGCGGAAGCACCGCAGGCCACCGTTGCATTTCATCGGGCCCTATTCCGTACCCCCGAAGCTGCAGATACCAATAGAGATCGGGGATCTTCTTCGGATGAAATGCCTAGAAAAGGCAGAAAAGGAAAAGCCCCTCGAGTGGACTCATTGCCCGAGCGGATCAATCACCAATTTTCAGAGGCTATTCTACGAGACCCTCTGCCCAAGCACTACGTGCCTCTGACGATCAGCGAATACAATGGGACCACCGATCCGAATGATCATTTGGGAAAGTTCGACAACACTGCTACCCTTCACCAATATACGGATGGGGTGAAGTGTCGAGTTTTTCTAACCACCCTCGCTGGATCGGCTCAACGGTGGTTTCGGAGACTGCCGAACGAGTCCATCACAAGCTTCAAGGACTTCCGAACGGCCTTCCTCCATCATTTTGCAAGCAGTCGGCGCTATCAGAAGACGAGTGTCAGCTTGTTCGCCATCAAGCAAGAGCCAAGAGAGCCGCTCAGAGCTTATATCCAGCGGTTCAACAACGTGGCCATGGATATTCCTACGGCCACCTCAGAGACAATGATGAACGCCTTCACACAAGGCCTCGTGGACGGGGACTTCTTCCGCTCGCTCGTTCGGAAGCCGCCCCGAGACTATGATCATATGCTGCATCGGGCCAACGAATACATCAACGTGGAGGAAGCCCAAGCGGCCCGGAAAAAAGAAACTCCAACCGAGTGGGCACCTACTACCGAGAGGAAGCCGCACATCGCTCATCAGCCTCCGAGAGGGCCGAGGGCCGAAGCAGTCCGCTCCCCCAATGTTAGGTCCCATGTCCAAGAAGTAGCAGCCGATAGGCCCAAGCCAAAAAAGAAGTGGACCCCCATGTTCTGCTCCATCCACCGGACGGATATGCACAACACAAGGGATTGTCGAAGTCTTCCCTTGATTACTCATCCCGTTCCCCGAAGTGGTGTTCGACGATCGCCCTCATTCGATAGGTGACAGAGAAATCATGAAGCCGATCGGACGCAAGCTGACAGACGAAAACCACAGACGCCCGATTGGCATCGCTCTCCGAGGCGGGAGAATCGCCGAATGTCCAGAGAACGATCCCGGCCGTCCGCTCGGGAAGAAGAAAATAGAAGTAATACTTCCCGAGGTGAAATCAACATTATTGCTAGCGGGCTGACTGGAGGCGACTCTAACCGAGCGAGGAAGGCGAGCGTCCGACAGCTCCAGATCCATGCGGTCGGCTGTAGTCTGGAAATGGCGAGCGGACCCGAGATAAGCTTCGGGCCCAGAGACTTGGAAGGAATCGAAGTGCCACATGACGACGCTCTCCTCATCAAAGCAGTAATAGCAAATTATACTATCCACCGCGTTTTTATTGACACAGGGAGCTCGGTCAACATTATCTTCAAGAAGACATTTGACCAACTACAAATTGATCGAACCGAGCTACTGCCCATGACAACCCCCCTCTATGGGTTTACGGGTAATGAAGTCTTGCCGGTCGGACAAATCCGAATGGCTATCTCGTTGGGAGAAGAGCCGCTCAGGAGGACGCGGATAGCAAACTTCGTGGTGGTCGACTCTCCCTCTTCATACAATGTCATTTTGGGACGACCGGCGCTCAGCGAGTTCCGCGCGGCTGTCTCCACCTTCCATCAGAAGATCAAGTTTCCCGTCGATGACAAAGTGGGAGAAGTACGGGGAGATCAACTAGCAGCTCGACGATGCTACATCGAGATGGTCCGAGCAGAAGCAAATGCCGCTCGGAAGTCGCCACGGATCGAGGTGAACGCTATAACTGAAAAGCCTCCCTCTTTAGTTTATGAAGAAAAAGAGGAAGTGCAGATTCACCCGACCCGATCGGAGGCCACAACGTTCGTTGCGGCCGATCTGGAGGAAAGCCAGAAACAGGAAGTGATCAAGTGCCTCCAGAGAAATTGTGATGTCTTCGTCTGGTCGACGCACGAGCTGCCCGGAATTTCGCCAAGCATAGCGCAGCATGAGCTACATGTCCGACCGGACGCTCGGCCAATAAAGCAGAGAAAAAGAGATTTCAGCGCCGAACAGAATGCCATCATCCGGTCGAAGGTTGAGAAGCTTCTAGAGGCCGGCCATATACGCGAGGTTCAGTTCCCGAGCTGGCTGGCGAACGTGGTGTTAGTTTCCAAGCCCGGCAACAAGTGGAGAGTGTGCATCGATTTCCGGGACCTTAACAAGGCATGCCCAAAGGACTTTTACCCCTTGCCCCGAATCGATCAACTGGTGGATTCTACGGCCGGCTGTGAAATAATATGTATGCTTGACGCTTACCAAGGCTATCATCAAGTGCTGCTCACCCGTGAAGATCAAGAAAAAGTCAGCTTCATGACGGCCGACGGTACCTATTGCTATAATGTGATGTCGTTCGGATTGAAGAATGCGGGGGCCACATATCAACGCTTGATGAACAAAGTATTCAGAGAGCAGATCGAGCGAAATCTGGAAGTGTATGTGGACGACATTCTCATCAAGTCCGTCCGAGCGGCCGACCTCTTGGAAGACATGAAGGAGACTTTCCGAACGCTGAGGAGGTATGGCGTTAAAATAAATCCCCAGAAGTGTCTATTCGGAGCAAAAGGAGGACGCTTCTTAGGTTACATAGTGACCGAGCGGGGTATTGAAGCAAATCCCAGCAAGGTGAAAACTCTACAAGACATGCTGCCTCCAAGAAATCTGAGGGAAGTGCAGCGTTTGACCGGTCGGATAACCGCCCTGTCTAGGTTCATCTCCAAAACAGCCGACCGGAGCCTGCCTTTCTTCAAAATTTTGCGCAAAGCCGCCAAGTTTCAATGGGACGAAGAATGCGATCAGGCATTCGAAGAGCTGAAGACATATTTGAATTCTCTTCCGGTACTAGCCAAGCCAGCTGCGGGTGAGCCACTTTGTATTTACTTATCTTCTACTGAACAAGCCGTCGGCTCAGCATTAGTAAGGCCGAGCGGAGAAGAGCCAGTGTATTTTCTGAGCCATATTTTAAAAGATGCTGAATCTCGCTACACCGGGCTCGAGAAACTTGCTTTCGCTTTGGTCCTCGCCGCTCGGCGCCTCCGTCCGTATTTCTTGGCTCATACTATCATCGTCCGGACGAATAGCCCGTTGGGAAGAGTGCTGTTGAATCCCGAAGCGTCCGGACGGCTCATCAAATGGACAACCGAGTTAAGCGAGTTCGACATTCAATACCAGCCCCGGTCGGCGATAAAGGCGCAGTCCTTGGCGGATTTCGTCACCGAGGTACAAAGGCCAGAGCCCGAAGCCATGTGGAAGGTATTTGTAGACGGATCCTCCACTCGGCTCGGGAGCGGTATTGGTGTTTTATTGCTGTCTCCCCAAGAAGAGAGGGTGCACTTATCCGTCCGGCTGGATTATAGAGCTACGAATAACGAGGCAGAATATGAAGCCCTTATAGCTGGCTTATAGGCTGCCCGGCATGTAGGGGCCAGACGGGTAACGCTACATTCAGACTCCCAATTAGCCGCTCAACAGCTCACAGGTACTTTTGAAATCAACAACGCTGTGCTCAAGCTTTACGCTCAAGCCTTCGAGAAACTCAAAGCCGACTTCAGAGAGGTTATTATCCAGAAGATACCCCAAGCGGAGAACCAAGCGGCTGATGAGTTAGCCAAACTTGCAAGCTCGATAACGCTGATCGCCATACAGCAGCCAGTTGAACAAGTATCTTTGGTGGCGCACGTCGACCGGATGGAGGGCCTCACGTTGCCAAGCGATTGGAGGACACCTATCACGAAGTTTTTGCGCTCGGGCGCCACCCCGTCCGACCGGAATGAAGCCGAGCTGTTAAGGAGGAGAGCCGGTCGGTTCACACTCATTGGGGATCAACTCTACAAGAAGGCTTTCTCTCGCCCACTGCTGAAATGCGTGAGCTCGGAAGACTCGGCTTACATCCTCCAAGAAGTGCATCAAGGGTCATGTGGTGGCCATCCGGGCGGACGATCACTAGCTAAAAAGATCCTGCTGGCCAGATACTTCTGGCCAACCTTACAAGCAGACGCCGCTCGGACCGTGTCGACGTGCCTATCCTGCCAGAAGTATCACAATGTCTCTCATCGACCGGCGGAGGAAATGAAGGCTGCTACTGTCTCTTGTCCGTTCGACCAATGGGGAATGAATATTGTGGGTCCATTTCCTATGGCGACCGGACAGTGGAAATTTTTACTTGTGGCAGTTGATTATTTTTCCAAGTGGGTGGAGGCCGAGCCGCTAGCCAAGATCACCGAGAAGATGGTCAAGAAATTTATTTGGTAGAACATCATATGTCAGTTCGGCATCCCCCGTCGACTTATTTCCGACAACGGGCGGCAGTTCACAGGAAAATTGCTTGAAGATTGGTGCAAAAGCTTCGGCATTGAGCAACACTTCACATCTGTAGCCTACCCCCAAAGCAACGGTCAAGCCGAAGTAGCCAATCGGGAAATTCTTCGTATTTTGCGCGCTCGGCTCAACCATTTGGGAGGAAGTTGGGTGGATGAAGTGCCGGGCGTCCTATGGGCCATCTGAACGACTCCAAAGGAAGGAACGGGCGTCACGCCTTTTCATCTGGTATATGGCGGCGAAGCGGTGATCCCCGTCGAAGTTGGTGTCGAATCCGTGCGGATCCAGAGTGACGATAAAGGCAACGCCGAGCGGAGGAACATGGAGCTGGATTTGGTGGATGAAGAGAGAGCCAAGGCGTCCGTCCGGCTGATGGCGTACCGCTAACGAATGAAGCAAAACTACAACCGGTGCGTCATTCCCCGATCATTCCAGGTCGGCGACCTTGTCTGGAAGAAAGTCAAGCCGGTCGGCGGCGTCGGCAAGCTGGAAGCTCCTTGGGCGGGCCCCTTCAAGGTTATCGAAAAACTCCGCTCGGGCGCTTATTATTTGGAGGATGAAGACGGTCGGCAGCTAGATAGACCATGGAGCGTGAATCATCTCCAGCCTTATCGAGCTGGGTGAAAGGTGCATTGATGTAATTCATTTTTGTGTATATTTTGGTCGCCCATATCCTTATAATGCAGGAAGCAAGAATGATTTTAAGGATCGATAATGGGTCCGTCGAGCTCCGACGTTAAATATCTAGAGATGAGCCGGCGTCTATAAACCCTCCGAGCGGAAGACCGTCGAGCTCCGACGTTAAATATCGAGAGACGAGCCGGCGTCTATAAACCCTCCGAGCGGAAGACCGTCGAGCTCCGACGTTAAATATCGAGAGACGAGCCGGCGTCTATAAACCCTCCGAGCGGAAGACCGTCGAGCTCCGACGTTAAATATCGAGAGACGAGCCGGCGTCTATAAACCCTCCGAGCGGAAGACCGTCGAGCTCCGACGTTAAATATCGAGAGACAAGCCGGCGTCTATAAACCCTCCGAGCGGAAGACCGTCGAGCTCCGACGTTAAATATCGAGAGACGAGCCGGCGTCTATAAACCCTCCGAGCGGAAGACCGTCGAGCTCCGACGTTAAAAATCGATAGACGAGCCGGCGTCTATAAACCCTCCGAGCGGAAGACCGTCGAGCTCCGACGTTAAATATCGAGAGACGAGTCGGCGTCTATAAACCCTCCGAGCGGAAGACCGTCCACGTGATACATTCCGACGGTAAGAGCCGATCGACGACAGAGCCTGTTCTTTAAGGCCAACATACAGCCGAGTGGCTCGCTTAGCAAAAATAGATGAAAAACCCCTTTTGAGGTAAGGTGCTAAGCAAAATACGGTTAATACGAATTAAAAATGGAAGCGCGTGAGTGAATAACGTTCGCACGCCGAGCGGCTATGCAGTCGCATGCTGAGGCATTTTTTGAAAACAAGTGGCTTAAGCTCATGTTATAGTATGAAGCCGATCGGAGGAGTTTTAAAGAACACTTTAAACATGACAAGAGAAAAATTTCTTGCCCAAATCCAAAGTTGCAAGAACAGAAAGATGATCTATTTACGCCAAACGCGGGTCAAACAAAGGAAACTACAACAAAAATAAGTTGTGCCGAGTGGCAAGGATACAAAAAAGATTCATTGTTTGGCCGAGCGGCCCAGTTACTTGGGGATTCCTACTCTAGATATTCATAAAGCGTCGAGGGGATGTTGTTGAGGAGAGCCGTTTGATCTGCGACCGGGATAACAACGGACTCGGGAAGATGCCCCTTCGACTTTAGATACTTGGTGGTGGCGGTCATAGCCAGGTCGAAGGCCGTGTACATCCGCTCGCAGACTTTCTCCGAGAATTCGGGTGAGCGGATGTAATTCTGTCTCAGAGCGGCAACTCGGATCGGCTCGGCCCCTTGGTATTCTTTGAAGGCCAATTGAGACGCGGCAAGGGATTCCTGCAGAGTCTTCAGCTCGTCCTGATGATTGCTTGCATTGGCCGCACGGCCCTCCTTCTCTTGGTCGAGCTGCTCCATCAACCCTTTGATTTTCTGCTCCAATCCCCGAGCCTCAACATTCTTCTTCTCCAGATCGGAGATGGCCGTGTTTTTTCGAGTGGTGGCCAGAGTTATTTTTGTGTCAAGCAACTTGACTTGCCGCTCGGACTCGGCCAAGGCGTGAGCCTGATCGACCGTCTTCTTCTGCTCGGCCGCCAGTAAAGATTGAGCTTTCTTCAGCTCCTTTTGTAGCTCGGAATACGACGGCCTTGAGGGCCGGACGGACCAACTGCCGCCTTCAGTTGTCTCAGCTCTTCATCCGCCATCGCCAGGCGGTTGGAGACCGCTATCTCCTCCACCCATCTCTGGCAACAGAAAATTATAATTATTGGTGGCCGATCGGAAACAATGTGTATAAAACTTCGAAGAACGCGAACTTACCCCCGTGGCCTCCTGCATATGGCTATTGGCTAAGTTCCGTAGAGGAATCAGCGCGATGCGCGCCCGAGCATCGGCCCACATCTCAGCTAGGGGCCCTTTCAAGGTAATGGTGTGCTCGGGAGCGGTTGGCCGGTCGGCCTCTGGCAGCAGCTCTTCAGTCGGGAGATGAAGAGTGACCCGAATCGTGCGGCCATGACCGGAGGTCGTCCGACCGGCAGTCGGAAGAGGATCAGAAGCCGGCGCAGAAAACTGGGAATGGATGGTTGAGCGCTGGACTGAGTGACGAGCAGGCGGAAGGGTGCTAACCGGAGTAGCCTCAATTGGAACAGCCGGCTCGTCCCATTTGGAAGGCGTCCGGTCGGACGAAATAGCTTCAACCTCTGGCGCCTTGCCTCGAGCAGTCGCAGTGACCCACTCGGATGGTTGGACCGCGGAGGTAGCCGACCGCAGGGGAGTCTCTGTAAGACCGTTAGATTCGATAGAGGGGGGGGTGAATATCGATTCGAAAATCTCGAGTTAAAACGCAGCGGGAAAAGTAAAGAAGTAAAGAGATGAACACTGTTGATTTTTACTTCGTTCGGAGCCTGTGACGACTCCTACTCGAAGGCCCGTACTCCTTGAGTACTTTCGTTGGGCAATTCACTAGCAATTCGGATAATTACAATTTACGTACAAATATTGCTAATGAAAAGAAAGAAATCAAAGCTAACCGACAAACAATGAATTAAAAAGGAGAGCCGGAGTGAGTCGTCGGAGCTTTGTCAACGTCGTTGGAGCACAGAGCAGCAGAGTGATTGAACTCAGAGTTCTCAGAAGACTTGTATGTTGAAGCTCCTGCCTGGGGCTTCTTTTATATGCTGCTCCGGGCGCCTGGATCCCCTCCGGGCGCCTGGAATGTGACGTAGCACTCCCAACCAGCATGCTCCAAGTGTCAACGTCGTCCTGGGGATAAAATTTGCCTCCGGGCGCCCGGAGCCATTCCGGGCGGACCCCCACTGTTTCCTACCGCAAAGCAGTGTTAGTCCGAGGCAAATAAACCCTGCAGCACAGTTTGTTAGCACATTTAACGTTCAATAAATAATAGCATCGAGTATGACTTAGATTCCGTCTTTCCGAGACCGAATCTAGTCACGATCTCGACTTAGATATCCGAAATGGATCTAAGCCGGATCGACGCCTAATGTTCCTTCCCGGAACGCGTCCTCATGATCACTCCCTCCGGTGACTTACCTCACTTACCGCCTAGGCGACCATGACGGGCAGTCTGACTTCTTGCAAGCGTCCGGTCCGCCCGTCGACCGCTTGGACTTCTCGCCACCTATCCGGTCATCGACCTAGTGGACTTCTCGCCAAGCGTCCGGTCAGCCCGTCGACGCTTGGACTTCTCGCCACTATCCGGCCCGTCGACCTAGCTGGACTTTTCCTGCACACTTGATAAAAGTGTCAGACAACAACACAACTAACTTAACCCATTTGTCATTCATCAAAACCTGGGTTAGACCGTTAGTGCTACCCGCACCAACAATCTCCCCCTTTTTGATGGAATGACAACCTGGTTAAGTTAGTGAAAGCATATGTACGAAGCAACATGCATTTGTGTGGTTTTAAAGTTAGTTTGAGTTTTCAAATTGGTTTAGCTAACTTAACCACCTAACCCTCCTCCCCCTTTGGCATTCATCAAAAAAGAACAAGGGTAAATAAGCATAGTGTTTAAGTTACCTAATCATGAAAAATAACTGAGTTTGGTTCAAAATTCAAGGATAAGAGTACAATCTTTAAATCCAAGAAAAATCAATTTGACTTTGGGGGAGTTTAAAAAAAACTTGTTTAACGCATTTGTTCTTTAGCTTTTGAAAAATTGCTAAGTGTAGATTGTCTAATTTTCAATCATAAGTGTATAAGGTCTAATGTTTCAAACCAACTTTCCAAAACAAGTTTGAGAAAATATATTTTTCAAAACTGATTTATTTTTAGTTTGTAAAAGATTCAATTTTCAAAATCAAAGAAAATGATTTTGAGAAGCTTAGTTTGTAAAATTTAGCTTTGAAATTAAATTGTCAAACTCAAGTTTTAAGGACTAGATTCAGTACCATTTTTCAAAGTAAAGTTAAATTAAATTTAAATCTTTACTTTCAGTTTCAAAGGAGTTTGGTAAAAGTAAGATCATATTTTTAGAATGTGTTTGTAAAATTTGTTTTTTTAAAATCAGATTTTCAAAGTGTAAAAGTGTTAGATTCAAAACCATGGTTTAAAATACTTGAAAAGGTCAGTTTACAAAGACTAGGAAAAATGGATAAAAAGTTTGTGAGGTAAAAGAATTTCACAATTTTAAACAAGTTGTTTTTAAACTTTGATTTTCAAAATTAAGTTTAAAATTCAATTTGGAAAACTAAGGTAGTTTTATTTCTCCCCCTGAAATTGATACTTAATTCTAACCAGCTGTCTAACCAATTAGGTACTAATTAACTATCAGAAGATAGTAGCTTTCACTAGGTTAGTCAGATTAAGGAAATTATAATCAGTCAGTGTTTGACTTGACTGATGAACTTTAATCTGATTAATATCTGAATTGTATTTAATGTCCAAACTTATGTTGATGCACTGAAATAAGCATCTTAAGTCTAGACAGTTGGCCTATGCATCTCACCCCTTTCTATGTTTGTCAAACACAAGCAAGGTAACCCTAGGGTGTTGGTGAGATGCTCAAAAACTAGTCCTATGGGTACATGCTTTCTAAGGATGTAAACCTAGTCTAAGGCCAAAACTGTTTTTGAAAATCTAAAAATGGAAAGTTTTTGAAAACAAACAAGTTTAACCTATACTTTGATAAAATCATTTTTGAAAGTATTTTTTGAAATTTCCTAGACTATTGAGCACATCCCTAGTTGTCGTCGTAAGTTGCTAAATTCACTTTCAGGGAGTGGTTTTGTAAAAATGTCAGCTAAATTTGATTTAGACTCAATGTACTTGAGTTCAATATCACCTTTAGTAACATGATCCCTGATAAAGTGGTGCCTAATTTCAATATGTTTGGTTCTTGAATGATGCACAGGATTCTTGGTTAAGTTAATTGAACTTATATTGTCAATTAATACTTTTACATTTATGATATTTAAGTTGAAATCTTTTAGAGTATGCATCATCCATAATAATTGTGCAACACATTCGCCTATAGCTATATATTCTGACTCAGTTGTGGATAGTGCAACACAGTGTTGCTTTCTACTAAACCAGCTGACAAGAGATGAACCAAGTAGTTGGCATCCACCACTTGTGCTTTTGCGGTCTAATTTGCATCCGGCATAATCTGAGTCAGAATATCCTATTAATTCAAAGTTGTTGGTCCTAGGATACCAAATTCCTACATTTGTGGTTCCCTTGAGGTATCTAAAGATTCTTTTGACTTGAGTCAAATGAGATTCTTTAGCACAGGTTTGGTATCGAACACACATACTAACTGCAAATAAAATGTCAGGTCGGCTTGCAGTTAAGTAAAGTAGACTACCTATTGCGCTCCGATAATGTTTTAAGTCTACAGATTTCCCATTAGGATCATCATCTAGGATTGTGTTTACAGCCATAGGTGTTTTTATTTCTTTAGTATTTTCCATTCCAAATTTTCTAAGTAACTCCTTAGTATATTTTTGTTGATAGATATAATTTCCTTCATTTGTTTGTTTGACTTGTAATCCTAGAAAATAAGTTAATTTTCCTACCAGACTCATTTCGAATTCGTGTTCCATTAGGTTTGTAAATTCGTTTAAAAACTCTGAGTTTGTTGAACCAAAGATGATATCATCTACATAAATTTGAGCTATAAAAATATCTTCTTTTATTGATTTCACAAATAGTGTTGGGTCAACTTGACCTTGGTTGAACCCTTTAGAGATTAAGTAAGAGGTTAGTCTTTCATACCATGCCCTAGGTGCCTGTTTAAGTCCATATAATGCCTTTTTAATTTGTAGACATAATCGGGGTGTTCTAGGCTTTCAAAACCAGGTGGCTGACCTACATAAACTTCTTCTTTTATTAATCCATTAAGAAAGGCAGACTTGACATCCATTTGGTATAGTTTGAATCCTTTATGGGTTGCATAGCTTAGTAACATTCTAATAGACTCTAGTCTAGCTACCGGGGCATAAGTTTCATCATAGTCAAGTCCTTCAACTTGACTGAACCCTTTGGCAACTAACCTGGCCTTGTTTCTAGTAATTTCTCCAGTTTCACTTAACTTGTTTCTAAATACCCATTTGGTTTCTATTAGTTTCTTATCGTTAGGTGGAGGTACTAGGTCCCAAACTTCATTGCGCTCAAATTGAGCTAATTCTTCTTGCATAGCTATGACCCAGTCTGGGTCAAGTAGGGATTCAGCTACAGTTTTGGGTTCAATATTTGAGATTAATGAGATTTGACTTAGGTTTCTGAAAGATGATCTGGTTTGGACCCTAAGGTCTGGGTCACCAATTATTTGATCAGTAGGATGGTTTGGGTTGACTCTTATGGTTCTAGAAGGTTGACTTTCTTGTAGTTGTTCTTCTTCTTCATAATTTTGGGTTTGGTTTGTTCCTTCAGAATTGATATGTTCGTGAACAGGGTCAACTGGTAGAGGTTGGGTTTGTTCTTGGTTTTGATTGGATTCTTTGAATTTTACATTGGTGGTTTCCTCAATTCTTAAGGTAACTTTATTATAAATTCTGTAGCATCTGCTATTCAGAGACTACCCTAGAAAAATTCCATTTTCTATTTTGGAAGTGAATTTGCCTAAGTGTTCTCTAGTATTTAGGATAAAGGCTGGGCAACCAAATACCTTAAAGTGTTTTACATTAGGTTGTTTGTTGTAAAATATTTCAAAAAATGTTTTATTGTGGTTTTTGTTTAGTGTTGTTCGGTTTTGTACATAGCAGGCTGTACTAACAGCTTCTGCCCAAAAATATTTAGGTAAGTTGTATTCATTTAGCATAGTTCTAGATGCTTCAAGTAAAGTTCTATTTTTCCTTTCTACAATTCCATTTTGTTGGGGAGTCTTAGGGCAAGAAAATTCATGATGGTAGCCATTTTCAAGGCAAAATTTATCAAAATTATGATTTTTAAATTCTCCTCCATTATCACTTCTGATTCTTTTAATTTTTATGCCTTTTTCATTTTCAATTTGTTTGCAGAAATTTGAAAAAATTTCAAAGGTTTCATCTTTATTTTTTAAGAATTTGACCCAAGTGAACCTAGAATAGTCATCTATTATAACTAAACAGTATAGACTTCCATTTATTGATTTAACTCCATGGGAGTCAAATAGGTCTAAGTGCAAAAGTTCTAGGACTGAGTTGGTTTGGGATTCATTAATTGGTTTGTGGGTAGATTTTGTTTGTTTGCCTTGTTGACAAGCATTACATATTGTTAAATCTAAGTTAGGTAATTTTGGTAAGCCTCTAACTAGACCATTTAGTTTACTTATGTTTCTGAAATGTGTGGTTGACATTCTTCGATGTCATAGCCAGGTTTCTTCTTTTGTGTTAAATAACACTTGACTGAAGAAGTGGTTAAGTTAATGGCATAGATATTGTCTTTTCTAAAGCCTTTTAGGCTTATAGTTGGATTATCTAGATGTTTGATCAAACATTCTGTGGATAGAAATTTTACCTTATACCTAGTGTCACATAATTGACTTATGCTCAGAAGATTGTATTTAAAATTTTCAACAAGTAGAACATTTGTAATTATGAAATCTATTTCTAATTCAATATTACCTATACCAATTACCTTGAGTTTACCGTTGTTTCCAAAGGCAACTGTTCCTAGGCTTTTGTAGGTTAATTGAGTGAACTTGGTGTGATCTCCAGTCATATGTTTGGAGCAACCACTGTCCAAAATCCACTTGGTTTCCTACAACAAGTAGGATTTTTATGTTAGTCTTAGTTTATTAATTTTTAATCAAACATTAAGTAACTATCTTAATTTTAAAATTTTGAAATTAATTTAAGTTTAAAAATTTGAAGTTAATTTTTGAATTTTGAAAATAACTTGAGTTTAAAACTTTTAAATTAATTTAAGTTTAAAATTAAATTTTGAAATTAATTTAAAGATTAAATTTTGAAATTAATTTAAGTTTTAAAATTAAATTTTGATAATTTTTAAGTCTTATTCATCTCAGCCGATCTATATTATCAATCAGGGAAACCTATGGTTTTGTGAGATGAAATTGGTTTGATTATAGAGTTTTGGTTTAACTAGTGTTAGATTCAGACTTAGCTTTGGTTTCCACAAATAGGCATTCTTCGGATAAACTTCTAAGCTTGGTGAGTCTCATGGACATCATTAGAAGTAACCAACCTTTCGAAGTTTTCCGAATAGTCCTATCCACGGAACTTAGTACTAAATCTTGGTCTAACTGGTTAGGATTCATTTAAGGGTAGCTTCGGTCAGTTCCACTTGGCCAAATGCACCAGATCGAAGCCATATCTTTCTAGACATGCGATGCCCAAGCTTCCCTAACGTACTATCATCCAAAAACTTCACCAGTACCATGAGTCAAGTTAAACTTGGTCTCTTTTTAACTAATCCTAATTACCCTGTCGGGTTAGTTTGTTTTGGGTTACCCTGTCGGGTATGTTAGTTTTGGAGGTGCTAGCTATTCTGGAGCCTCCCCCTGAATTATTGGCCATTAATTTAGATTTTGGGTTTGTGTTGATTCTTTTTATAGTTATAATCAACTTGGTGATAATCTAAATTTTGTTGAGTTTTGAATTTTGATTTTAAGTTAAATTTATATTTTAGTTTTTGATCTGATTTATTCAAGTTTATATAATGTATTTTATCTTTAGGTATATAGAATTGATTAAGTCCTACTTGCGTGGTTAAGCACGCTTTCGGGACCCAAGCTTGTTTAGTTGCTTTGTGTTGGGTTAATAATGATTTAAAGGTTTTGTTTGAGTTTGACTTATATCCAAGTCCGGTTTTATTATAGCATGCATTTTGGTTATTTAGAATTAAATCTAAATTTTTAGATCTTGTTGTGAATTTTTCCAACAATTCTTTTAACTTATTAATTTCATTTTTTTAATGATAAATTCTCCTCCTCAAGTGTTCGATCTTGAGTTGGATTCGAATTTTTTAATTGTTCCTTGAGGTTTTGATTTTCCTCAAGAAGCGATTTATTTTCATTTTCCAATTTAACTACTTTTTTATTTAAACACGAGATAATTCTAAAGAATTTACGATTTAAGTTTAGGTATACCTCTTCGGAACCTTCGGAAACGAGTGCGGACTCGTGACTCGATTCGGGTTCGGACCCGTCTTCCGATTCCTCTGATTCATCTTCCGTTTCAGCCGCGAGCCATCGCGCGAGGTGACTTTGGTGCTTTGCCTTTCTCCTCCGATTCGTCCGAGGAGGAATCGCCCATGTTGCTTTGAGGGCTTTCTTCTTTGTTGACTTTGGTTTGTCAAGTTTCAATCTTGGGCATTCGTTCTTGTAGTGCCCCTTTTTGTTACATCCGAAACATGTGACATTTCTTGAGTCGGTTGGCGAACTGATCTTCTGAAGATCCTCTTTTTTCTGGTGAACATTTTCCTTACCAGGTTCACTGGGTGTTCTTCAGTCTTGATCGGAATCTTCTTGATTCGGGTTTGTTCTTCTTTTCTTTAGAGGAACACGCAAATAAAGCTACACCTTTCTCGACCGGCGTTAGTTTGCTCATGAAGTTCTAATTCACGAAGAGTTCATCCAATTTTAATTTAGATAAATTTTTGAAATTTTGTAGGCATCGATTGATGCCCACAAATTGTTTCGCGGAAAAGCATTTAACGCGTACCTGATTAAGTCTCGGTTCTCCATTTGGTGGCCTATCGCGTGGAGACCGTTGAGGATATCTTTGACCCTCGCGTGGAGCTGACTTGTCGTTTCTCCTTCCTGCATTTTTATATTAAAAATTTTATTTAACAGCAAATCTCTTTTTGTTACCTTTGCGTCGCTTGTTCCTTCGTGCAGCTCGATCAGTTTATCCCAAAGCTCCTTAGCGTTTTCATGTGGTCCGACCCGGTTCAGTTCTTCTCGTGTTAGTCCGCAGTGTAGAGTATTGATGGCTTTGTTTTCAATTGATGCCTTTTTCTTTATATCATTTGTCCATTCTTCAGGGTCTACTATTTTCCCGGAGTTGTCTACTGGAATTTTGTAAGCCTTTGTGACGCTTATCCATTGGTCGTAGTCTGTCTTCATGTAGACCTCCATTCTCCTCTTCCAGTACGAAAAGTCATCCCCGTTGAATAGGGGAGAATGTACTGTGCTGAAGCCTTCTTGTTGAGACATCTTATCCTGCACACACTAAATTAACTGGAAAAAAAATCCCAAGACTTCGTCTTGGATTAGCAGTGCGGGAGAAATAGAAACTCTAAGTTGGTGTTGTACCAATTTTGAATTTAAATGCAACGAAAAAAAACTTCCAAACAGATAATAATATCAGTTTGGAATTGTTAAAAAAATGATTTCACCCCCTGTCTGATTGGTGGTTGCACCAAATCAGAGCGGTACCTGCTCTGATACCACTTGTAAGACCGTTAGATTCGATAGAGGGGGGGTGAATATCGATTCGAAAATCTCGAGTTAAAACGCAGCAGGAAAAGTAAAGAAGTAAAGAGATGAACACTGTTGATTTTTACTTCGTTCGGAGCCTGTGACGACTCCTACTCGAAGGCCCGTACTCCTTGAGTACTTTCGTTGGGCAATTCACTAGCAATTCGGATAATTACAATTTACGTACAAATATTGCTAATGAAAAGAAAGAAATCAAAGCTAACCGACAAACAATGAATTAAAAAGGAGAGCCGGAGTGAGTCGTCGGAGCTTTGTCAACGTCGTTGGAGCGCAGAGCAGCAGAGTGATTGGACTCAGAGTTCTCAGAAGACTTGTATATTGAAGCTCCTGCCTGGGACTTCTTTTATATGCTGCTCCGGGTGCCTGGATCCCCTCCGGGCGCCTGGAATGTGACGTAGCACTCCCAACCAGCATGCTCCAAGTGTCAACGTCGTCCTGGGGATAAAATTTGCCTCCGGGCGCCCGGATCCCTTCCGGGCGCCCGGACCCCCACTGTTTCCTACCTGCAAAACAGTGTTAGTCCGAGGCAAATAAACCCTGCAGCACAGTTTGTTAGCACATTTTTACAGGTACGTTCAGTAATAAAAATTAGCATCCAGAGTATGACTTAGATTCCGTCTTTCCGAGACCGGAATCTAGTCACGATCTCGACTTAGATATCCGAAATGGATCTAAGCCGGATCGACGCCTAATGTTCCCTTCCCGGGAACGCGTCCTCACAGTCACTCCCCTCCAGTGACTTACCTCACTTACCTGCCAAACGTCCGGTCAGCCCGTCGACCCGTCTGGACTTCTTGCCAAGCGTCCGGTCCGCCCGTCGACCCGCTTGGACTTCTCGCCAGCTATCCGGTCAGCCCATCGACCTAGCTGGACTTCTCGCCAAGCGTCCGGTCAGCCCGTCGACCCGCTTGGACTTCTCGCCAGCTATCCGGTCAGCCCGTCGACCTAGCTGGACTTTTCCTGCACACTTGATAAAAGTGTCAGACAACAACACAACTAACTTAACCCATTTGTCATTCATCAAAACCTGGGTTAGACCGTTAGTGCTACCCGCACCAACAGTCTCCACTCGGCGTCTCTTGGGTAGAGGTTGCTCTTCCTCCCGAGCGGAACCTTCCTCGGGGACAGTTGGTTCCCCAGTGGGGGTGGCCCCGCTGGCCACGTTTTGTTGAGAAGCTGGAGCGACCGACTCAGCCTGAGTCTTGCTTTCCCCTTCATGGGATCCGACCGGCTGGATACCCAGCGTTTCCATTTCTTTGGCCGCTGCGGCTTCAAGCGCTGCCGTCTTTCTCTTCAGAATACCGGCCATTACCGACTTCATGACGATATCCGCTGCAAAGGAAAGGAGAGAAATCAGTTAGCAATCAAAATAAAGGACCAAGTAAAATGCTTACCAAAGCCGCTCGGAAGGGGAGTCCGCATTGGACTCAGGCCGAAGATGTACATCACTCCTTCGTGAAGAAGCTTATTGATGTCAAGCCGCAGACCGGCTAGCATATTTGCCGCATAGAGGTATTCCGGTCGAGTCTTGAATTTCTTCAGCTCGGAAGGGGAGTCCGCATTGGACTCAGGCCGAAGATGTACATCACTCCTTCGTGAAGAAGCTTATTGATGTCAAGCCACAGACTGGCTAGCATATTTGCCGCATAGAGGTAGTCCGGTCGAGTCTTGAATTTCTTCAGCTCGGGAGTGGGGGGCAAGCCGACCTGCCACTTGGTCGGGAAGTTGGCCAGATCGGGCATACGGATGTAGAAAAAATAATCTTTCCAATGTTTATTGGAAGTGGATAGTTTGTTGAAGAAGACTAAGCCTGGCCGAGCTTGGAACATGAAGGTGCCCGGCTCGGCTTGCTTGGGGTAATAGAAATAAAAGAAGACCTCCGGTCGGAGGGGGATGTTGTGAATCTTGAACAAAATAACAACACCGTAGAGAAGATAAAAAGTGTTGGGTACTAGACTGTCGAGCGGCACACCGAAAAAATTACAAACGTCTATGATGAACGGATGTACAGGGAAACACAGACCAGCGGTAAACTGGTCGCGGAAAACACAGAACGCTCCGCGCGGCGGCCTGTGCGGCCGAGCGGAAGGACCGGCTAAAAGAAGTTCAAAATCTTCGGGGATTTCGAAATTGTCGGTCAGAATATCAAAATCGCGCTGGTAGAATCGGGACTGCATGGTGGTGTACCATGGACCGAGCGACTGTTCTTCGGGACGGGAAGAGCTAGCCATGGGCCGATCGGAATGAAACCAGGAAAGATGACAGACGAAAACAAGAAGAGAGCACCGGAACAGTACCCGGGAGCAAAAACGGGAGAAAGAAATGCGGAGGGAACACCGGAAATGAGGAAGAAAAGTTATAAAGCCTTACAGAGAGGAAAGTGATCAAGGAAGAGGCGCCGGAGAGCGTCGGAAAGCGTCGGAGAACAGAAACAGTATCGCCGGAGCTCCAAGCGCTGGGGGCAGGGGTTGAAATCGCGAAAGCAAGTGAAGGGGAATGGGAGAGAGCGAAGATTTTATATGGCGGAGGTCGGGCGGCCTCCGCCGTTGGATCCAGGTCACGGGAGTCAAAGTGCACATCGCGCCGTCCATTTCGAACCGCCTCGATCCCATCAAAGCCCCACGCCGCCTCCACCGTACGATGACGACAGTGCGCCACGTGGCAGTCAACCATTCGAGGCATTTAATGAGCGCATGCTCAGCCTTAATGTCAAGGATTGGCATAGGTTACGAGGGGATCCGGTGAGTGCCATGGTTGATTCACTTTTAAGGTCATCTCTGCGGTAGGCCGATCGGAGGATACTAGCACGGAGGAGCCGCCCGGCTAGATTCGCAGTCCAATCAGTCGGACAAATCGCCTCCTTCGACTAGACTTGAAGGGGAGGCAAGTGATCCGGTTGTAAGAATAGGGGACCCCCGTCCAGTGGAGTCAACGCCACGTGGAAGTCAAAGTGGCAGGAGGCCGGCCGGAGAGGGGTGGGTCCGACCGGCCGGCCGGCCGACTGGTGTCTGGTTGATGGTTAAAGGCGCCCTGTCGAAAAACAGGGTTCCGGCGCTCAGTGGACAAGATCGCAGGGCCGAGCGGACTGCACGCTTAGCCAAAGCCATAAGGTAGCATACTGCTAATAGTCTCCACAAATCGTGTGATTGAGAATCTCCTCGAGTAAACCACCGCATACGTCCGGCCGGATGTAACGAAAGCTGGCCGGCCGGACGCTAGATCGCGAGCAAAGGGGAAAAGATCTTTCCCTGACAGCGGGTATGTTCCACATGTAGGCCATACTCCGAATCTTATGACAGGAGGCTCCTCTGTCCCATCGAGGACATACTTGGACTGTAGCAGTATGGGTCAGGTAAGCTCACTGACAAGCCCTCACTGGGGTATGGGCCGCGGACACGTGTACACCTTGGTATGTGTACACTCGCTTCTCCGTTGCCCTATATAAAGGCCCTCATCCTTCGTCGGAGGTATGCATTCTGATATTTTGGGAGCCACTCCTTCACTATTTGCTTGCCTGACTTGAGCGTCGGAGGGTCGCCGCCGGGAGCCCCTTCCCGGCCCGACTTCTGTGCAGGATCGCCGGAGGTTCGTGCTACCAGTCGAAGATCCACGTCAGCAGCCGGGGAGCGTCACGTGCCCAGCGTCCGTTGATTCAGCATTCGGACAGGATCATCTGTATTATAGCATATACGGAATCGTTGATGCTACAACGTGATTAAACAAGTCAACACCACATTATAGCAGTTATGATACCATAGCTGTTATAACGTCAAGACCGTGTTGTAGCAACTACAGAATTGTAGTTATTATAACATCAAGTATATGATTGTAGCAGCTATGAAACCATAGCTGCTATAATGTGATTGAATAAGCCAAGACCACATTGTAGCAACTACAGTACCGTAACTACTACAACATCAAGACTATGTTGTAGCAACTACAGAATCGTAGTTGCTACAACTTTATTGAACAAGTCAAAACAGCATTGTAGCAACTATAAAATCATAGTTGCTATAATGTCAAGTCTGTGTTGTAGCATGTACGGAACCATAGCTACTACAGTGATTGAACAAGTCAAAACTGCGTTGTAGTAGCTACGGTTTTGTAGCTAGTAAACGTCAAAACTGTGTTGTTGCAGCTACGGGATCATAGTTACTACAACAAATAATACCTTGAGTAATATGAAAGTGTATTACTTGTAATTCACTAAAACTATATAAACAATACTTTTTGAAATTGAGAATAATACTCATGTGAAGCACTAATAAGTTGTTTAACTAAAATTTGATATAGCAACCAGGACAGATTTATGTAAGGGTTGGGTTGTGATGTAGCCTAACCCTTCGATAAAATCAAAAATTTGAATTGCTCATCTGGTATCTCAAAGTCAACTTTGGTTATCTCAGCCACGAAGAAGACCTTTGCACAGTACATAGTAATAACTAATAAACTTAATTACATAAAGATTTTAAATAAATATTCATTCGCCTAAATCGGTATTTAATTTTGAGATAAAAATATTCCCTTTCTAGTTTCAAAAACATATTAGAAAAATATTTATATATTTGCTTTTAAATTGACTAAATAAAATTAATTTCAAATGAAATTTTTGTCTCTAAATTTATTTTAAATCCGTTATTAATCTATCTCAAATAACATATCAAATATAATTTTAATTTGTTTATAAATCTATTTACAATTCTATTTATAAATCTGTATATAATTTTATTTAGAATTTGATAAAATATAGGAAAATGCGAGATGATAATGTGCTCATGTAAAGTGAACTTGAACCCCTTCTACAACATCTTTGGCGAACTTAACCAATTTGGAATCAGTCTATCCCACTTTTAATTCCTAGATCTATCCCTGACAGCAACCAAAATAATATCATAATGACAACTACAAACTATTTTTTTATGAACATACATTTTAAAATTGTCATTGCTTTTTTAAAATGGCATTTCAAAATTGTCCTGCCCAGTTTTTTCTGTTATAATTTTATCTCCAACCCTAAATCTATAAGCTTTAATTCCATATTGTCCTAACTCAGTGATCTACAAAACATTTAAACTCTTCGGTACTAACTATTGAACCATAGTTGATCCATAAGCTTTTAATATTGCACTTATTGAGACTTCAACAAATTACTCATCATTGTCATAGTAATACACACTTATGCAACTATGCTACCAACTAACTCATTTTAATTGACTAAGCTTCAATAATACATGTGCTACCACAACAACTTTATTTTTCTTAGAACATGCTTTTGCTTGCTAACAAATACATAGATAAACATGTCATTGAGGAAAAAACAACAAAAATAATTAAAAGAATTCACTATAGTCAACTGTACTTTTAATACTTTGGATTTTTTCTATCAATCTTAGGATAGCATTGTTGATTTAATGAAACTATGGTAGATTTGATTAATGGAAAAGGGGCTTCTGGATCTTCATGCTAAATAATTTTTTTCCCTTTCTCTTTTCCTATAGTTGTACCTTGTGTATACATAGGTATTGTAGTTGTTTATTACTATTAGTTCTCTTTCTTTTAGGGGCTTATTCAAATTTATGAGTCTGTATTAGCCAAATACTCTTTCTAGCATACCTCTTTGTCCTTATATATGTTGTTGAATTAGGCCCAATGACCTCTTTATCCGGGGTAAAGGCTACTCGGGGCTCTTCTAATACCTTTCTCTATAACAAACTTTAGAGCTTGATCTGCTGTTTTATTTTCTTGTTTAGCTATTATTCTGTCTTTTATAACTAATATTCTTATCCTTCTTAGCAATGCTAATTTCATAATTACTAGTATCTTTATTTTTTTCTCTTTCTCTTGAATATGATTGCACATTTAAACAACCAAAGTTTGTATCTCAGCAAGTTTATCATATTTTACTTTGCAGCATTGACGTTCAGCTTGCTCATGAATATCCTTTGTAGCTTGATCCCGAATATCCTTTACTACATGATCCTAAACTTCCTCTACTACATGCTCATAAACATCCTCTGCTTGCGCAGGAAAAGAAACAATGATAAAGTTCTATGCAATTTAATCATCAATTTATTCTACAACATCTGCTAAGGAAATAGTTGATAACATATGTTTGTCTACATCTGATGGAATTAAATTAACTTTTATTTTTGATGAAGGTAACTTTCTAATTATCGTTTTTATTTTTTCTACATGTGAGGTTGTCTATTTCCATCGGCACATTCTTGAAAGGGCGAAGTTCTTTGTATGACTCTATAATTTTAACATGTTCACACATCTAAACCTGCAATATAATAAGTATGGTTATTATTTTGAATCAACGATATACATCAATGAAGTTATAGTAAAATTTAATAATTTACAGTAAGTAGATGTGCAAATCCTTTCAACATTGGAGTTTGATTTCCCTTGAGATCCTCTGGCTTTAGCCTTAGTGAAAGCATTACACTAATGTCCTTCATCTATAGTCATATAGAACCTTACACCAATTATATCTATCTATATTTTCAAAGTCATCTACACAATCAAGTTAATAATTATGCTTGTAGTCTAAATATACTGCTAGTAGTAATAAATAACATGCAAATAAAAATATAAAATAAAAGCTGACAAAACAAAAGATTATCGTCATGACTTAGAAGTCTTTGAATTAGTGTAATATATTTTCTTGTCAATCTAATCTTTTGATTTTAAAAGATGAAACACTTAGATTAATACTTGACTGATGCAGTAGACTAGAGTTTATCGATTGAGCATAAAAAATTTATAAATTGACTGGGGCAATCGATTGTCCATATAGTAGTCGACTGCCGGTGAAGAAGGGGTGTAATGAAAAATAAATATGTATTTTCATAAATATGAAATTTGGATATGTAATTTGAGTATTAGAAAATATTAGCTACATGATTCAATCATTAAATTATCAATTGTTTTATTACTTTCCTAAATGCTTTAACATTGTACTATCCATTGCCAATATGCACTAATAACTTTCTGGTTATTGGGCAAAAATCACGCGTCCCTTGAAAAAAAATATCAAAACAATATCTATCATATTTTTTAATTTTAAAAATATTTTAATAACTAAAATTGTAATTATTATATTATAAATTTAATTTAATTTAATTTAATTTAATCAAAAGTTATTATATATAAATTATTTTTATCAAATACTCTTCATTAACTTGTTTAAAAATATTTATATTGATAATAAATATTTTAAATTAGTTAAAATTATTATAGCAGTTATACTTATTCTATTGTAGTAATTATATTATAATTGCTAATTTGTTATAGCAGTAAAAAAACATAATAGTATTTTTAAGATAAAAAAATATGGTGGATATTATTTTAATATTTAAAATATACATATTTTTCAAAACTGTTTCTAGTTCAATAATCTTATTAAAGCTTTAAAATAGGTTAACTCAATGTTTCTAGTTCAATAATCTTATTAAAGCTTTAAAATAGGTTAACTCAAAAAATCAATGATAAATGAAACTCATTTAAACTACTTATAATTACAAATGTTAGCGCTGGGTATCCAATTTATATCTATTAATATTTGAATGATCATCTTGATTGATCAGAGTAAATCAAAAAAGTATTCTACAACTCATTAGTTCTATATTTTTAAATTAATTATTTATTAACAAAATTTATCCATTAATTTATAATACCAATAGATTATTATAATCATATTGATTGACTACATTGAAGTAAACTTAAACTTCTCTTTTTATTTTATTTATTATTATTATTATTGTTATTATTATTTCGCTTATTATTTAAGACACAAATCATAAAATCTGAAGACAAATAAAATAGGAGATTAGTATTTTTTTTTTTTTTTTACAAAAAGTGTTGACCAACAGCATTGACCAAGAACAATCCAATCAACGTCAAAGTACACGTCAAAATGCAAACGTGTTCGATTCCCATTGGTCTGGAATATGTTAATGGAGCCTGATTGGAAGTGCTAGCGTACCAAGTCTCCGCTCCATGCTAAAGCGAAAAAATAACATACACCCGAATGGATGACGAACAATATTACCCTCTTATCCAATAGGTCAGTTGCTTTCCCCATGTCAGATTTCTACGTATGCGAATGATTTCGCAGTCCTTGTAAGTCTCGGGCCACAGACTGAGTGACTTGGAAGTCTATGTCCCGCTTAGTCGCTAAAAGACTAAAACGCCCACAGAAGTTGTTGAAAATCACAAAAGGGACACCTTTAATAGGTTTTTTTAAGAAATTTTGTTTTAGTAAAAGTTAAGTAGGAAAAGAGGAGCACAGATTTTCTGGATTATTTTTTTATGGTCTAAGAATATGTCACTCGTATTTACGATCTGATCATAAATGTAATCTGATCGTAAATGGTTGTGATCTTTTCTTAGGTTTCATCGTCCCCATCAAATTATAATTTTTGTTTGGAGCGGACGGTCGAAGGTCGTCCGAAGACCTCCGGTGATGAATAAGTGGTCAGGTTACTAAGCGCCAAGCGAGGGTGTTCTCTGAGCGGTCTCCAGCCGCCCGCTCCGAACAAAAATTATAATCTAATAGAGACGATGAACCCAAGAAAGAATTATAACCATTTACGATTGGATCACGATCATAATTTAATTGTAAATATAAGTGACATATCCCCTAGACCATAAAAATGATCCAAGAGATCCTGTTTCGGAAAAGAGACAATTGCTAAAGCTACTTTTTTGCCTTTTAAAAAAATATTTTTGGTTTTATTTCACTGGTGTGAGTGTTAAAGCTGTAATTTGTGTGCTTATACAAGGGCTTTTATGAGACTCCGCACTCTACAAATGGAAGGGGCACTACTTGCTCCGCGATCATCGGCATCGCGGCGGTGGCCGGCGATGGCGCAACCACACTTTTTAGTTGCTGCTTCGAAGCTTGAGCTTCGATGGCTGGTGCTGTCACTTGTGCTCTTCCTCCATGCCTCAGCTGTCGAGATCTTCTTCGAAGAGCGATTCGACGGTATCTTGCTCTTTTCGCATACCCTAATTTGACTCCTCCTCCGCGCTTTCTTTGTTTGTAAACGGTTTGGATCTTTTAATGTACTTCATTGCTTGCATGCTTCTACTTTCCGTAATCATTTATAGCTTTCCATTTTGGTTAGAGCTTGACATTTATTTTCCCATTTTGAGATACGACACAGGAGAGGGATACTTGAGAGTTAACTTATTTCCTTTAATAGTTATCTCAGCTATGCTATATCGAGTATCTGAAATCGAACTGTTGATCTGATCGGAGAGCGGAGGGACCGCTGGTTTTGATTTAATTAGGCCAAGAAAATAGTCCTTAAATAGGGCACGCGCAAATATTTGGAAGGATATTAAACATGTATGTGGGTTTAGATGATAAGTTGTCCAAGATGGTTTCGTTGAAAATTTATCTTATGTGTGCTGAAGTGTGAAATATTTGAGTTCTCTATATTTCTCTAACATCTAACTATCGTTTTATTGACAGTTATTTCCTAACTACTTGTGCTTTTGACCTTTTGTTTGTTTTTCAGTTGCTAAATTTCCAATGGTTATATATTTATATGTTTTTAACTAAATTGGAATTTTGACAAATATTTTTGTTGCTTTGGGAAGATGGTTGGGAGCAACGATGGGTAAAATCAGACTGGAAAAGGAGTGAAGGAAAAGCTGGTGTTTTTAAACATACTGCTGGAAAATGGCCTGGTGATCCAGATGATAAAGGTGTGAATTTTTCATTGTCATTTCCTCACTTAGTGTCTTTCTTTAAGTTGTCAACCTTTTTTTTATTATTCATCTCAATATAAAAAAAGATTGATAAATAAATTAATAAAAAGAAAAACTCTTTTTTTAAAAAAAAAATGAGCCTTCAGATTCTCAGTGTGACTAATATTTTTCTTCTTTTTTGTATTTCAGTGCTTATCTGATGAGAATGACCTTTCTGTATACAGGATTACAAACATCTATAGATGCCAGGCATTCTGCAATATCTGCAAAATTTCCAGAATTTAGTAACAAGAACAGGACACTGGTGGTCCAGTATTCTATAAGGTTTGAGCAGGACATTGAATGTGGTGGAGGCTATATAAAGCTTCTTTCTGGATATGTTAATCAGAAGAAATTTGGTGGTGATACTCCATACAGGTTTATTGGTTTCTTTAATATCAAATAGGTTTTGTATCTTTCATGTTGTGTACTATATTATCAATATTTATGATTATGCGATTGATGTAGATATTTTTTTAGTTAACCTCTTTTGAATTTGTTTAAATTATTAGAATAATATTAAATAATTGTTTATGGTAAAGACCAAAAAAGGGAGACCAATTAATATTCTTTGTTTTTCCTTTTGTTGTTGCCTCAATATTCTTTTTGAACTTGCACAAAAGTCAGCATTCTCATTGTTACTACGTTGGAACATTTTCTACTTATTAATATCACATATGCACTTTTGGAGTGGAAAATAGTATACCTGATGATATTTTTCTCATGCAGTTTAATGTTGGGCCCTGACATTTGTGGAACACAAACAAAAAAGCTCCATCTAATCCTTTCTTACCAGGGGCAGAATTATCCCATCAAAAAGGATTTACAGTGTGAGACTGATAAGCTTGCACATGTCTATACATTTATTCTTAGACCTGATGCTTCATATAGCCTCCTCGTTGACAACCGAGAAAGAGAATCTGGGAGCATGTATACTGATTGGGATATACTTCCACCTCGGAAGATCAAGGAAGTTAATGCTAAGAAGGTTGGAATTGGAGTCTATTGACACTCCTGAGAATAGTTGAAGTAAAATGAAATTACTCTTGTTTCTTTCTGCAATTTCTCTTATACATGCATTTTACTTTTGCAGCCAAAAGACTGGGATGAAAGGGAATACATTGATGATCCAGATGATATCAAACCAGAGGTTTGCCCAACATTCTAAAATAATTCTTTTTAATTTGACAAACATTGTCTAACTTTTTTTTTCATGTGGTAGGGGTATGATTCTATTCCCAAAGAAATTCCTGACCCAAAGGTGAAAAAGGTATTATTCCTGTAAACTGTAAAACTCATGTTTACAACACGCAAGTCCTGGTGTAGTTGTCATACTGTTTCAGGAGCTTGTAGCTCAATTTGTTTCGAAGTAGATCCTCTTTATTGATGATGAGTTGTCTTTTCATTATGGGGGTTAGTAATTTGGGATTCTTTATTCTTTTTATTTTTATTTTTTCAAATTAGCCTGACATGTGGGATGAGGATGAGGATGGAATATGGAAACCACCAAAGATTCCAAATCCACAGTACAAGGGGCCATGGAAACGCAAGGTGTGTAATTCCAATCTGAGCTTGATGAATGTAATGTCTTGTGTATGTATAATTTATAATTCTCATCCATGATTGAGTTTACAGAGGATCAAGAACCCAAACTACAAAGGGAAATGGAAGACCCCGTGGATTGATAATCCTGGTAAGATGAGCATAGCATCTGATTGCTGATAAACCCATTAGCTTAATACTAATTGTCATGTTTGCATTTTGGATAAATAAAAATTGATGCTAGTGAAAATTTATATTCATGAAAAATCTATTTTTTTTCAGATCTTCAGTTATCTTAGGAACTATGGATATGATCTAATAGAATGTGGATAATAAATTGTGCAAATGCTTTCATAAATTCTTCCATTATCAGAAGGAACTCAGGATGGGTGGGGGTTATCTAAAGGATTAAAAAGATGCTATTTCTGAGACCAATTAGGTGTAGTCATGCTTAAAGGTGATGCACATTAATAGGTAGTCGAGTTGAATCCATTAGAATGCAAGACGTAGAAGGAGACAACAAAATTTGTAGCATTATAAAAATCAATATAACTCATTCAAATATTAGAAGTGATAAAATCTTATATTGAACTTAATGGAGTGACAAGATGCGTGTAATAGCTGACCCCGAATAGTTGGGAGAAACCCATATGGTGATTGATGTCACGATGATGATGCCATGCTAGGGAAGTTTACCATGGGAGATGCATCTTTGTGTTTTCTCAGAGAATCATAAGTCTTGCTCAGAATCCCCATGCTTCTGTGCCATACAAGTTCAAAGTATTATACTGTCCATTGTTCGTCAGTGTGTTGAAACATGCTGTAGACACATACTGGACAGTGGTTGGGAGGGCATCTGTAGCACAATATCTCTGATGGCAGCTGTTATTCCTGATCGTGCACTAGATTATTTCTACCTATTTTCTTGAAATGGTATTGTTATCTTAGATGTTTGGTTTTCTGGGATGCATAGATGATGCTAGGATTCGTAGAGGGCGTTACATCTCTAATTGTCTACATCTGGGATATAGGAAATCTTTTGGATGAATAGTTGAATTGTCACTGCACATGTTGTGTTGCCATGTGATCTCACATCAAGAATTTCTCTTGTTACAAATCCTCATGGAGTTGTATCTAATTTGAGAATCACTATTTGAAAGGCTTCAAACTAGTAACGTCTATGGAAATTCAGTGTATCGAATGTGTCAAAATTTTCAAGAATTTGACGGTTGTGTTGGTTAGTTTTCTTTTTTTTCTTTTTTTGCTTCATGGGTTAAAAACAATTTTTTGAAGCATCCTAGCAAAATATTTCATGGTATAGAAACTATCAAATGGTAAAGTGTAATTCTATCTGGTGATTTAATTGTTACCTTTTCATCAGAGTTCGAGGATGACCCAGATCTATATGTGCTGAAGCCTTTGAAGTACATTGGCATTGAAGTTTGGCAGGTAAATTTCTTTGCTTGATAGCACTCTTGCTAAACTTGTCCTTCGATGATCCTCCTGCATCTGCAGAACGATACATAACATGCCAACATAATGACTATGCAGGTAAAGGCAGGTTCAGTCTTTGACAACATCCTGATTTGCGATGATCCTGATTATGCAAAGGAGGTTGCAGAGGAGACTGTTCTTAAGCATAGAGAGGTCAGTTTATCATTTACGCTTGGTTGCTGAAGACCTTCATTGGAATTGTTATTTAGTTGAATTTTCATCATGTATTTTCCCTGTGCCAGACTGAAAAGGAGGCCTTCGAGGAAGCCGAAAAAATAAAGAAAGCAAAAGAGGATGAGGTTATAACTCTTCTATTTTAACAAATTCCTTTTGTTCTACCTTCTATTTTCCTGAGTCACACCGAACTTTCTCTAGGTTTTCTCTGTGAAATCAAATGATATCCCTGTTGGTTGTTGATTTTGATTTCCTTTTGTGAACACCTGCTCATTAACAACGTTCGTTGCACAGGAATCTCAAAGAGCAAGGGAGGAAGGTGAGCGTAGGAGAAGAGAAAGGGGACATGATCGACGTTACCGAGACAGGGAGCGCTACAGGGACCACAGAAGGGTAGATTAATATCTTCCTTTTCTTCAGATCAGCCTATAATATCAGACACTTTCATTTTAGTTGATCCTTTTATATCATGAAATGCTTTTCTAACTCGGAAGTATCGGTTTGCAGCGTCATCATAGAGATTACATCCATGATGATTATCATGTAAGATCTCTAGCTACTCTTTCCTTAATTTCATCCTCCTCTCTCTCTCTCTCTCTCTTCATGATTCATCAAATGTGGTGATCATTTTACTACTCTACTTGCAGGATGAACTATGAAACCTTAAATATCATTTGTTCAACACCGCGAAACCGAATGATGCATCAATTCCCTGAACCGCACCATAGTGGGAGTACTGGAAATGAAATGATGCCCAATGCTTTCTAATTTAAACTACATTGGAAGTTTTGTAATTTTATGAATTGCTGTCCCTCGAAAAGGACTAGTTAACCTTGGATTGTATTGCATCTGTTTCTGTATGGCAACTCTCATGTGTAAGTTTGTCGAGCACTTTGAATCTTCAAACTGTTCAAGCTAGTTAATTCAAGATGGCGTATAATCTGATTGTCCTCTCGTGCTAAATTCAAGATTGCATCCGGGAGTGGGCGGTGTAAATGGGACATCGGGTGTCAATTAAAAAGATTATATCGGGGGAGTTTTCCTTTTTGCCCTCACAGACATAACTGAGTTAGCACTCGGATAGTAAATTATCACAAGAGATCGAATTTTGGAGGAATAATTTTCTAGGAAATAAAATTCGTCTTCTAGGAAATAAAATTCTTCCCATCTAAAATATTGTTTTGTTTGGTCAGTATGATTTATTTCCTTTCCGCATGCTTTGGGACGCGTTTGGATTCAGCGTATCATTTTTTATTATAAGATTGCAACACGGTCCGGCCCATGAATGAGTGGCCCACCGCAAGGCGCACGACTCTCAAACCATTCGCGATGGACCAAAAAAACGTAACGCTCTTCCCGGTGTCTCACGATGCCCGCGATGGATGAGCCATCCATTTCCAGCCGTTGGATCCCTCCACCTTCCATCGACGTCGCAATTGCTCGAATCGTTCGATAAAATTGGGAATGCGTTAGTCACCTCACCGAGGAATGTCAACCCACACCGTCTTGTTCTTCTTCCTCGTTGGGCGTCGTTTTATTACTTGCAGAGGCGAGCCCATGGCTGGTGTTCCTATCCCGCCAAGGCAGGAAGAAGGAATGTTTTAATGCGCGCATCAGTCCGGTGTGTTTCCTTCCCTTTTCTGAATCCGTGTAATGTGATGTGCTTATCTCCTCGCTTCTGTCACGCGCCTCATAGAACATCCATTGCGGCGACCCTCCGTCGTAGCCTTTCGGGTTTGCAGTCTTGAAGGGATCCAAGAAAATCCGATACTTGCAGTATTGTAGCGTTTACGGGCGTCATTTCGCTTGCTTTCCGAAAAGTCGCCACCTTTTCTCGCTTCAGGGTCGCCAGATCTCCCCAGTTCCTAGGGTTTTTAGGTTCTGCACGGTGACCCGTTTCTAGGCGGTGTGTTCGTGGAAAGGTGATAACTTTGCTTCGATTTTTTTTTTTTTTCCGTTCATGATGTTGTGGATTTTGGATCTTGAAAACAATATCTTATTTTTTTTATAAAAAAAATGCAACTTTGAGTTATTCACTTGCTAGACTTTTGATATTTCTTTCTGGTTATCTATTTCGCAATGGTTTCTCTGAGAAAGATGGTGCCTCTGTGGTATTTGAGCTTTCTAGATCCGGTAGTATGGACAAGGAGAAGTGGCCTGTACCTGGTGGAGGAGCAGTAGGAGGAGGTAATGCTGGTGGTTTGCCGCCCCAGTCCTCGAGATATGCCTTATTTGCCTCGCCTTCAGACAGTTGCAGAATTACAAACGATCCCTCCTCTTCTTCCTCCCAGCCACCTGATTCTGGTCAATTTGGTTACGTCACGCCATCTGATACTGGGAGGTTTAGCTACGATGTCAGCAGGATGCCAGATTGTCCTCCAAAAAATTCTGGCCACAGGCGAGCCCACTCTGAAATCCTCAGTCTCCCAGATGACCTTAGCTTTGGTAGCGACCTTGGTGTGGTGGGGTCGCATGATGGGCCTTCACTCTCTGATGAAACTGAGGAGGACCTCGTTTCCATGTTCATTGATGTCGAAAAGTTCAGCTCTAGTGCTACCTCTGCTGGTCTGTCCATTCGTGAGGCATCACCTGTTCCAGCTCTTCCTCAGGGTGACAATGTTCCCTCCGGTTCCAGTGAGAAGCCAAGGATGAGGCATCAACATAGCCAATCTTTAGATGGCACTTCAATAAAGCCTGAGCTTTTGATGGCTGGGGGTGAAGGGCCTTCATCTGTGGACGTGAAGAAGGCTATGTCAGCTGCAAAACTTGCTGAACTGGCTCTTGTTGATCCAAAGCGTGCGAAGAGGTTTCACATAACACTATTTTTTTACCATTTGTTTCATTGAGTGGCCTTGTTTCCTTCATCGATCCAATGCCCGAGTTTTACAGGATTTTGGCGAACAGACAATCAGCTTCAAGATCAAAAGAAAGGAAGATGAGATATATTTCAGAGCTTGAGCGGAAGGTGCAAACTCTCCAAACTGAAGCAACCACATTATCTGCTCAGCTGAGTATGCTACAGGTGTTTCCATTGATGATTTTTTGTTCTTTATTGATGCTTACTCTATGAAATATGAACTGGTGAAAATATGTCGCTAGCAGTTAGGCATGGCAACACAGTACCTTTACAATATTCAATGTTGAAGCTGAATGTTTGAAATTTACTACGTATGTGAGATATTTCATTTGCTTAGGAGTAGAATGCAGGATACTGATTGGCACCTTTTACATATATACTAAGCTCTTGCAATCATAATTCCCATTAATTTATACATATTATAAGGACCAAAAAACTCCAAATAGTTGATTGTACTCAGTCTTTCCTCATTATTTCCTTATCTAAGACTAGAGGTTATAACCTGACCATCTTTTAGTTGACACAATCAATTCATAGGCAGCTACATAATAGCCTGCCTAGCGGTGTATGGGTTACATGTTCTACATTACCACATATATCTCAAACAGGTATGGGATATTTAATGCAGCCGCATGTGGCTGGATAGCACAAAATAATAATGAGAAGAATACTTGAAATATTTGCTATTTTCTTTTTGATATAACAATCATACAAGTGTTTTCCTTTATGTTAAAATTTTAATGAAAATAAAGTAAAAAAAAAAGGAAAAATTACTCTCTTACAAAAGAAACAGAAATTACTGATATTTGCTTCTCTTTGGGACAAATGAAGCATTCATGAAATATGTGCACATGATACTATAAATGATCCTTGGCATTGATAGTTGGAACTAAAGGGTTGGTCCACTGTTCTTTTATACATAGATAATGACAAGCAGTGATGGCTTTAGTAGCCAGAGGATGGATTATAATATATTGCTATTAGTTGTCAGACAAAGAGAATGCCATAAAGCCACTGTGTCGGCTATAAATATTTCCCAAGTCTGAAATTTATCATAGTATTTTTCTTTGCTTCATCATATGTTGGAAACAATTTCCTATAATTTTTAACTGATCCTTGATCATAAGTAGCATCAAAATCTTTTATAAATAGACAATACACAGGACTTCAAAGCAAAGTTCGCTGATATCTTGACATTTTTTTGCCTATTTTATTTGTTGACTGTTCTGGAGTGAAACTCAAACCTTAGATGGAAATACTGATGGGACCATCATAAGCTGATCTGTTGTTGTGGTCTTTATAGAGTCTGTTTCCCAGAAGGGTTTTTACTAAACTGTTATATTTCCATTTTGAAATGATTTTTATATGATTTCCATTTGCAATCATGTATATCAAAACTAAACATTATTCTGGAGTGAAACCCAAGCCTTAGATGGAAATACTGATGGAACCATCATAAACTGATCTGTTGTTATGGTCTTTATAGAGTCTGTTTCCCAGAAGTGTCTCCACTAAACTGTTATATTTCTATTTTGAAATGGTTTTTATATGATTTCTATTTTGTAATCATGTATATCAAAACTAAACACTATCTGCATATCTTCTAAAGTTTGGATTTGTCATTTTAAAGCATATTTCTGCTTATTTTATTTAAAAAATATTTGTTGCTGCCGTTGAATTTAGGAAAAGAGACATTGTGTTGTATATATTGTAATCAGAGCTGGAACCTACTAACTTGTTACACAAGATAGAGTAACTCTTAGCAAAACATAGATTTAGAATCAACAATGATGATGATGATGATGTGTGTGTGTGTGTGTGTGTGTGTGTGAAATAAAACTTAGTTAATGGAGCATCCTGCCACTAATTTCTTTGACCTCAATCAACAAATGTGGGAAAACGTAATGACTAGGGTAATTTATCTTATCTAGGAGATAGTAGAGGGTCAAAGTAGGGTCAATTGAATGCTTGCGGTGGAAGAGAATATAAAACATTATGTGAAAAAGAGAATTGTGTAAGGAACATATTCATGGATAATAGAGGACCACATACAATTTATAATGTAACATATTGTAAGAAGTGCATCACCCCAAAAAGAAATGGGTGCATGCTTACATATTCTTAGAGTCAACTGAAAGTTAATTCTTGATTTACACTTCACCAGCTGTTACGGACATAGCTGAGTTGGTACTCGGGTGGCAGAGTTGCTTCATTGATTTACACTTCACCATTCTTTTTTGAGATGTAGGGGTAAGAAGATTAGTGAATAATATCAAGGCTCAAAATAAATGACTAAGGTATGAGAGAAGTACACTTTAACTTTGTTGTTGCTAAAAATTTATAGAATACCAAATTAAGTTTTAATCTTGACACAAAAAAGAAAGAAAATATAGCAAAAAAAATCAAAATGATCTTTCATTAAGAAACACCATGTGCTTTGAGAATAATCAACTCACATCTGAGAGTGGAACTTACACAATGTAGATCCCAACATCAGATTGGACCAAACAAAAAAAATGTGAAGATACACATTGATCGGCTCTATTAGGGAATGAGGATCTAGTATATGTTCTTAATTGCTATTACTCGCACTCAAGAGAAAATGACTAGATAGACTAGTTTTAAACATTAGAGACTTAGGTGACCATGTGGACTATGTATTCAAAGAAGTGAAGGAAACATAGAAGTGCAAAAGATGATGGAGATACAATTAGTAAGCACAACTTGCAAGAACTTAAGCTCTATGCTAATCAACTTTACTCGTCCTCAAATTTTGGTAAAAATATATTTTAATTCCGTATTGAGCTTAATAAATAATATAAGCTCAATGAAAATTTAAAGGTATAAAATATAGAGGATAGATGAAATAAAGGGGAAAGAGAGACATCTCCAATGCCCTTAGCCTATAAGTGAGTCACATTGCCTATTATGACATTGGTATGACATGCTGGTGATGTGAGATTTGAGAAAGACTATATGTTACCAAGAGTATACTTAAGGCTTCTAAATCTCGAGTCCAAAGGATGATTCCATATAATCCGACTAGAGAGATGACCTCGTGGGCAAAAGCGAGTTGCAAGGTGAAATAAGTTGAGAGATTTGTAACTCGAGAAGGGGTAGTTCTCAACTTAGTGAAGACTTGACCATTAGAACAATCCAATTGATCAAAGGATAGGGTTTAGGTTCGGTGATCATCTAGTGGTTGAGTCAACTACTTAGTTGATTCAAGTTGATCAGCCAGTGAACATCATGTTTCTATTCATGGTTGAGTTGATTGGGAAGTTGATTGACGGCTAAACTGAAAAGTTGGAAGTAGTCATTGATCTACAAAGTTGAGCGGCAACGGTTGAATGAGCGAAGGTCTACAATGAAACTAATTGACTGAGATAGCTGTTGGCATGCTAAAGCCCATAGCGATCAAGAAAATAGTTGACTGATGGTGGATCCAATCGATATCAGTTGACTGATCGGCTATGGTACAAAAGATAGAAAGTGAAAGATGAAAAGATTGAAGCTATAAAAGGAGGCCCAAGGGGAGCATTCAAAGGTTGGCCTTTAAGTTTATTCACTTTATTGTTCTTAATCTTACAAGCTCTCTCTTGTACTCATAGCCTTAATCTTCACTTTACTTGTTCCTTACCTTGTAAGAAGATTGTTGTAAAAGGTTTCTCCACCTTTGAAAGAAGTTCAAGGAGAAAAACTAGTGGGCTTTGGAGAGTGATTCGCCAAAAAGTCATAAGCTATGGAATGGGAATGAGGATTTTGAACCATATTATATCAATGTGTTAGTGTTGGTATGCTTGTTGTTTCTTATTTCGTTGTGCTAGGAGTTTGTAGTTGACCTTGTTAAGTCATTAGCAAGAGGAAGAGCATATTTGCATGAAGAGGAGTTTGTTGTTGGTGCAACGGGGACTGGCAAGAGGGGGGTGAATTGCCTGCAAATAAAAGTTACCCTCCTCAAAGCGTTTCAACTCTAAAATAATGCAACACTAAATAAAAGAAAGAGAAGTGAAGACAGAATTTTTAACCTGGTTACAACCAAGAGGGTTGTTAATCCAGGGCGATGGAAAGCGCAGTAAGAAACTCCTTCTTTGAAGGCGGAGAAGCCTTTTACACTTTGAGAGCACAGAGGTTGCTTAAACAGAGATTACAAGAGTTGGGTTTCGTATCAAATCGTTGTACTGTAAAGCTGCCCGAGACCCTCTTTATATAGTGGTTCTCGAGCTTATCAGATCACCTGATCCTTCGGGATCAGGTTTGACTCGAGAGGGATCGGTCGACCGATCCCCAGGTTCGGTCGACCGAACCTGCTATACCTGCCCAGCTTTCCGTCCAGGTGCAGTCTCTGTGGATCGAGCTATGTTCGGTCGACCGATCCTTTTGTTCGGTCGACCGATCGGCCAACGGTCTCCAGCTGAGTTGGCCCGATCAAACTGCTCGACTTGGTCTCTGGATTAGCTTCGGTTCGGTCGACCGATCAGGATGTTCGGTCGACCGATCAGCTCCACCAACGGTCAGCTTCTGACGTGGCATTCGACGTGTTTGCTGCGGTTGGCTTTGGTTAATGAAGGGTTCGGTCGACCGATCAGTAGGTTCGGTCGACCGAACCGTTGACAAGTCAACTCCCAGTTGACTTGCTCCGGTTCGGCTCCTTGGGTGATTGCGGCCCACCGGAATAGGGCTCACCCGAACCCAATTCCCGGCCTTCTCCTCGAGCAGGCTTCCGTCCGGCTTCTCGTCCCTCGAACGCCACGCACGTTCTTCTCGCTCCACCGGAGTACTCTTCTGCAGCTCTCTCGTCCTTCGGACTCACCGAGCCCGTCGGCTCCCTTCCCGTGCCGTCCTTCTCGCTAGCTGCGTCTTCCGCTCGACTTCCTGTGCACCTAAGTTCCTGCACACTCAGACACAGGGATCAGACAAAACGCAGGACCTAACTAACTTGATTGATCACATCAAAACTACCACGAGGTCCAACAGTTAAGTCATTAGCAAGAGGAAGAGCATATTTGCATGTTAAACGCTGTTCAGCCCCCTCTAGCCGTCTGGCCACTTTCGTTCACAGTCCTAATATGTGAGTGACTCTGATTCTGGCCAATAAATTAAACTTTCACTTCTAGCCATAAAGCATAATTCTTTCTATCCAATTTCTCCTTGGTGATTGTGATGAAGCTAGAAAGGCTTGAAAACCGTGGGGTATCAAGAAGGTAGTCATGGTATCAAACATTTTGGATTAAACTTTCTCTAGAGAATCCACCAAACAAGATAAATTTAGCTCTATATTTCTTTTCTTTTCAAAGAAAAATAATATTGCTGTAGTAATATGGTGGGGTGGGGTTTGATTGAATTGTCATTAGTAATCGATGAAACTTTTCCAAGTTGGAGTGGCAGGGAGCCATAGAGAAGGCCGCGTGGAGCTCAATAAGGAGAATGACAGAGGAGTTCAATAAGGGAGGTGAAATTGATTTCTGGTGCTTCCAATTTGCAGGGAGACGGAATGAAAAGGGCTTCTTAAGATTGGCAAGCCTTCAAAGTGAATATTTACTCATCTGAAAGGCCATCATTGGCGCATATAGCATAAAGATGACATTAGAGAACATCTTCTGATTCAACTACACTGGACAATACCATGGGGCTGCGCCTTGGCAGGTTGTATCAAGGTGGAGATATCACAGATCGAGACTTTAGCGGGTTTCCATGCTTTTGATCTCTCATTGAGATCGAACTGTGAGAAGGGAGTTCACGCTTGTGCAGAGGTGTGAGATAGTTAGGGCTTTGATATCATGTTACAGGAAAAGTTAAGTACCCTAGATAGTCCCATCACTCTCTCTCTCTCTCTCTCTCTCTCTCTCTCTATCTATATATATATATATATATATATCAAGTTAAAAAGTTGCAAGTGGACCTTTATATTTAAGTCCCTAGTAGGTCCATAACAGAGCCATTTGATGAATTACCTATATGTTATGGGTCAAGTTCAGTTTTGCTTCTTGTATTCATAGTACTTGGTGATTTGTGTCATTTCTTTGTACCTTCACTCTTGTTGAAAGGGCACTTTTTCAGTAGGTAGAAAATTATAGTTTGCTTAATCTGGAGTAAATAATTATCTTGGATTGTTGCAACTCGTGCATCTTAGTCTTATTGGACAAATCATAATACATTCATTTATGTTTATTAGCTTAATGTTTGTTATATTTGTTGCCATCTTCCAAATGAGTCGATAAATAATTTGCTTCTGTGCATTTCTTTTCATGGTTGATATTGGAAAGGATGAATTGTTTCAGATATGGAAAAAAAAACTTATTACTGTCATCTTTTCCTTGTACAGAGAGACACCAATGGTCTAACAGTTGAAAATAATGAATTGAAATTGAGATTACAGACAATGGAACAACAGGTTCACCTGCAGGATGGTAAGGTCCTCTTTTATGATGCATCTCTTGTTTCTTCTGCTAAATCATCTTTAGTAAATTTATTTTGTCACAATTTGTCTGTTCTTTTTCCAAGGGAAGTCAAAGTTGTTACTACTCTGCTTTGTTTCTTCATCTTTCGCACATCAATTCAACATCATAATCTGACATCAATGAGCCGACCGGTATTATTTGGTTAGATCATGGATACAATCCAATACTTCAAATCTAGTGGTGTTTGTGATGTGAAATTAATTTTTCATACACGGATCTGTGATTTGATATTATTATTCCATTGAATCTCCTCTAATGCGCTTGAATGCTTAGTTTAAATCGACCTTAATCTTTTCTGCACAATACTTCAAATTTGAGCATGTGCATGACAGAAAAACTTGTTCATTGGTGCAGCACTGAATGAGAACCTGAGAGATGAGGTTCAGCGGTTGAAGATGGCTACTGGCCAGATGTTGCCGAGTGGCGGCCAAATGATGAACTTTGCTTCGCCTTTTGGAGCAAACCAGCAATATTATCATCACAATCCGGCAATGCAATCTCTCCTGGCAACTCACCAACTTCAGCAACTGCAAATCCGCTCTCAGCATCCACAACAGCTGCAACCTCATCAGACTCAGCAACATCAGGTTCAGCAGCAGCTGCTGCAGCTGCGAACCCAGCAGCAACAACAACAGCAGCAACGGCAGCAACAGCAATCGACCACAGACCTGAGAATGAAAGGGGCGTCACTGCCATTGCAGAACCAGTTTGGAGAGGCTCCATCAGACGACAAAAACACTCATGAATGATGTTTAACTGGCTAGCCATCTATTTTTCTTGAGTCTTAACCGAGTAATGTTCTCTGTTTCTTGTTTTTTACAGAGCATAGGTAATTAAGCATGACAAGAACTTGGACGATCATAAAATTGCATATGGCAAGTCGGCCATTTTGGGAACTATTTGGGCACATGCTCTGGTACTTAGTCATTTCCAGCAATGCTATTTTAGTGTGGCTGCCCTATTTTGATAGGTTTGTTAATGCAATTCTTTTTAGGGTTTAAAGAGAAAAAAAAAATGTCCTCTCTTGATGAGCGTCCTTCGAAAATAAAGTAGGACAGAAAAATAAAAAAAATTACAGCTTTTTATCGAATCCAGTCATTTTCAAATTACCCAAATTACGTATCAATGTCAAAATACCCAAATTACGTATCAATGTTTTAAAATTATCAAATTGTGCGTCCACTTCCTGTTGTGTTCTGTTTTATCTCGTTCTCAAATTAATTCGACTAGAAAAATAAATTAATCGTTTAATTTTTTTTAATCGAATTAATTTTATTCTGTTTATAAAATCTATTCAACCAATTTCGATCAAAATTAGTTGATAGACTTAAAAATCTCGGAAAAATATAAAATAATTTTTATATATTCGTCTAATTCGTTTGATTATAAAAATGCTATCAAATATTAATTTGATTTAATATATTGAGAGTAATGATTTTTTGAACATGAATTAATTTTTCGAACACATTTATGTTCAAAAAATCATTATTTTCAATATATTTGATCAAATTGATATTTGATAGCATTTTAATAATCAGGAGAACTAGATGAACATCAGATCAAATCTTCTGTCCCCAACTTTCTCTGTCCCCGTGTCCCCTGTCGATCAGACGGACCAGATTACATCTTAAGGCATCATGACATCTTTAAGATGTGTGCAATATCCTCGTGATGTGCAAGGCATCCTTGAGATGTAATCTGGTCCGTCTGATCCGTAAGGGGACACGGGGACAGAGAAATTTGGGGACAGAGGATTTGATCTCGATGAACATATAGGAATTGGTTTCGTATCATTCCGAACTCTCTAGATCCATCAATTGATTTTGGCCGAAATCAACTGTTAGACCTAGAGACCTTGAAATGACATAAAACAAGTTCATATATGTTTATCTAGTTCTCCTAATTGTAAAAATACTATCAAATATCAATTTGACATAATATATTGAAAGTGATGATTTTTTTTGAAACTATGGTCAAATGAACTTAAATAAAATCAATGTAAGTTTTATTTAGGTTCATTCGACCAAAATTGGTTGATAGACCTAGAGAGTTCGGAATGAAGTGAAATTGGATCCTATGAGTTCTTCTAGTTCTTATGATTTATAATCATGTCCTTAAATATCAATTTGATCTAATATATTGAGAGTAGTCATTTTTTGAACACGAATTAATTTTTCAGACACATTCATATTTTAAAAATTACTGCTCTCTCAATATATTTGATCAAATTGATATTTGATAGTATTTTTACAATCAGGAGAATTAGACGAACACATAGGAACTGGTTTATGTCATTTCGAGGTCTCTAGGTCAATTAGCCGATTTCAGTCGAAATCGATTGATGGACCTAGAGACCTTGAAATGACATGAAGTCAATTCATATGTTTTTATCTAGTTTTTTTTATTGTAAAAATACTATCAAACATCAATTTGATTAAATATATATTGAAAGCAATGATTTTTTAAATACGAATTAGTTTTTCGGTCACATTCATATTTAAAAAATTATTGTGTTGATAATTCTAAATGCATGAATTAAAACGAATTAATACGATAAATACTTACAGCGATCTCTCGTAGATCTGCAATCGACGATGGCAAGACTCGCTGTCAGAAGAACGATCACAAGATCGGAAAGCTCTCCGTAATTCCACAAACCAAATCTCATCGCCTTAGATATTCTCTTTCTCTCGTTCTTATCTTTTTTTCTTACCCTCAGAATGATCCTTGGATGCACCCTTTATAAAGGGAAATAACCCAGAGGTATAATGGACTTTTCCATTAAGAGTAGTGGGGAACATGGGCATGTTCCAACATTACCACTTTCCCTATTTCCTGCATCTCCCACTCGTCCAAGGTAAGTCACTAAGACTAGTTCATTCGGTTAAGTCACAAAGACTAGTTAGTCACAAAGACTAAATAAGTCACATAGACTATTTGAGAGTTTAGTCACATAGACCATATTAGAACATCCAATTCATACTTAGAGAAAATGGTTCGTGCAACAGCAAGCACATTGAGCGATAGTTGCTAAGAAGATTGTTACACTTTACATAGCTGCTCTCTGAGCAATCAATGCTAACAAAGTTGTTACACTTTACTTAGTCGCTCAAATAAATTAGAGACATACTCTACATGGCACATAGCCTCTTTCCTGATGGCACATAGCCTTTATCCAGGATCCATCCAATCTCCCAGTGGCACATAGCCATTATCTTAGAGATATCCATGTCTTGCTATTTACCCAGATTAAATAATTTTTATTTACATTAATATGAACATCTCTAATCCCTTATAATGACCATTATGTCAAGAGCATGTTCCATATTCAATATTCAGATTCATTTCTATACATAATATAAATGGGTCGACCAGTGAATAACATCTAATGATGTAAATATATTTAATCTTCCTTTTTAGCTAGAATCTATTCATACTAATCAGTCGCTTTCCTAGTTATGTTCCATAGACCGAATCATACATAGTCATATGATACATGCTAAAGTAGCAGGCACTGATTAGAACTTTAAGTAAACAGCTAAATAGTCACTAAGGTAAAAATTCAGTTAACTTATAATCTCAAAAGTTTCACATAGTAGAGAAACAGATATTCATTCTCCTACTACCTTTATTGTCGCAATAACATATGTGGTATAAATCACATATTACGATGTTATTCTCTTTACTAAAAAGAGCGCATGTTTTACTCAAATTTAACATCGTACAGATTTTGATCTAAACATACCTAATGTCTAATCATGAATTCAATATATGAATTCTAATCTGGCTTTCAACAAGTTCAGTAAATGGTAGGTTAATTTACTTCGATCATTATTAACACCTAAATGATCTCATCTTGACACAATTATCAAGACGGCCTCAACTTATGGACATGTCTCTAATTTCAGCTATATAAGTTATTCCATAAGTAACGGTCTTACCTCTATTTGTACTTAACAAATAGAGATGATTGTTCATGTGAGTGGACCAATCTCAACCTGCCAACATGCTCACCGAGATCTTATATGAATGTAACAAATACAACATATACACTGAATAAATTATGACAAATGGCACAATCAAATCACAAAGTCTGATTGTTATTTCAATATTATTACATTCTATGAAATCTCAAAGACTTTACATGTTCTTTAAATGACTCTTTAGTCATTGGCTTAGTAAAAGGATCTGCAAGCATAACACGTGTAGGGACATACTCAAGAATTACTTTTCTTTTAGCCACAATATCCCTCACAAAATTATATTTAATTTCTATATGCTTGTCTTAAATTGCTGTGATATTTGGGATCCTTGGAAAAAGTTATTGCAACTTGACTGTCACAGTAGACAGTTACTGGACTCCCACTATTCTCAGCAATTTTCAGATGTTTCAGGAACCTTCTCAACCAGACTGCTTCTTGCACAGCCGCCAAACATGCCACATATTTAGCTTCCATAGTCGACAAAGCTACAGAAGCTTGTTTCTTGTTGTTCCAAGAGATGGCGCCATCATTCAACAAGAATGCATAGCATGATATGGATTTTCTATCATCCAAGTCCCCAGCCAATCTGCATTTGAATAACCTTTCAGACTCATATCTGATCCTTGAAAACAGAGACAATAATCTGTTGTCGCCTTTAGATATCTGAATTTCCTTTTTACCGCCTTTCAGTGTCTCGGTCCTGGGTTTGACTGGAAGCGATTGACCAAGCCCACAACATATCTGATAGCGGGACGTGTACATAACATAGTGTACATCAAACTACCAATAACATTAACATATGATTTTTTATTCATCTCAGCTATTTCCTCTAGAGTTTTAGGACACATACTCTTGCTCAAAACAGTACCTTTTACAATAGGTGTATGTTCTACGTTGCAATTTGACATGCTGAAATGATATAACATCTTATTTATATAAGACTCTTGTGACAGACCCAAAAGTCTTTTAGGACGATCTCTTATGATCTTCACTCCTAAGATGTATTCAGCTTCTCCCATATCAGTTGTATCAAATTGTGATGACAGCCACTTCTTGACTTCATTCACATATCCTATGTTATTTCCAGCTATCAGCATATCATCAACATATAATGATAAAATGACATACTTTCCTTTTTCTCTTTTAAGGAAAATACAATGATCCTCATTGATCATCTTGAAATCATAAGATAAAATGACTTTGTTAAATCTTATGTTTCATTGTCTTGACGCTTGCTTTAGCTCATATATAGACTTTCTAAGTCTACATACTTTCTGCTTTTGGCCTTCAGCAATGAAACCTTCTGGCTGAACCATATAAATTTCTTTGTCAAGATCATCATTTAGGAAAGTAGTTTTTACATCCATTTGATATAATTCCAAGTCATAATGTGCCACAAAGGCCAAAATAACTCGTATTGACACAAATTTTACTACGGGAGAAAATGTCTCTTTAAAGTCAATACCCTCTATTTGGATATATCCTTTTGCAACTAAATGAGCTTTGTATCTATTAATTGATCCATCATCTTTCCTCTTTATTTTGAGAATTCACTAATTCCCAATATCTCTTCGGCCCAAAGGAAGATCGACTAAGTTCCAAACATGATTCTGAATCATGGACTCCATCTCTTCAGCCATTGTAGCATTCCATTTTCCTCTAACTCTACATCCCAATGCTTCCTCAATGGATTGAGGTTCGTCATCGTCAATTGGAAGTATAATCAATGCCTCATTCTCAATATCAAACATCTTCTTAGGTTTGATTTTACGAACACTTCTCCGTAAGTTGGGCTGTTGAAAAGTCAACTCATGACTCGGCATATCACTCCCACTCGATTAACTAGACTCAGGTATCCCTTTTGACACCTCTCTTGTTGATAATATCTCATCCTCCTCAAATAGAGGAACATTTTTATCAACATCACCTCTGATTGGGAACTCTGTTTCAAGAAAAGTTGCATCTCTCGAATCTATTTCGGAGATGGTTCCATCTAGTTGCTCACCTATGAAAACATAACCTTTGGAGGTCTCATGATATCTTATAAAGATACATTTCTTATCCCTAGATCTCAGTTTTTCATACTTGTGAGAACTATCATAAACATAAACAGCTAACACCTATGGTCTCAGATTACTTAAATCTGGTTTTCTGTCTATCCAACGTTTAAATGGGGTAGACGGAACTGACTTTGAAGACATTTTGTTAAGTATATATGCTGCAATTAATAATGCATCTCCCCAATAGGAGATTGGCAAATTAGCCTGCGCCATTATAGACCTAACCATTTCAAGAAGAGTCCTATTTTTTCTTTCAGTTACCCCATTTTGCTGTGGAGTTCCAGGGATTGTCAGTTGTCTTATAATCCATCTATCATTATATATTATCTTGAATATATCAGACAAATATTCTCCTCCACGGTCAGTGCGTAAAGTCTTAACTTTACGTTCCGTTTGATTCTCAACTTCGTTCATATAACGAATGAAGTAATCCAATGCTTCAGATTTGTGAGAAATCAAATACACATGACCGAACTGAGAGAAATCATCAATAAATGTAATGAAATAGGAAGCTCCATGTCTAGCCTTCAAATTCATTGGACCACAAATATCCGAATGAATTAACTGCAATATTAATTCAAATCTAATAGCCTTACCAAATGATTTCCTAGTTGCTTTTCCAACAAGAAAATGCTCACATATAGACAATTGAATTTTAGCCCGAGTGCCCAATAGACCCTCTCTAGCCAACCGATTCATACATTCTTGTCCTATATGTCCTAATCTAGCATGTCAAACCTCATCAGTTATATCTGTATCACTAGTTAGAGCAATGTTTGAAAAACAATCATCAATAACATAATTGACATCTGGTTCTACATCAAGAACCATAAAATCATTTGTTAAAAAACCATGTCCGATTGACACTGAGTCAAACTTAAGTTCAACACATTGACTGTAAAAATTAATACAATACCCTAAATCAAGAAGACACGTAATGGAAATAAGATTCCGTCGAATTTCAGGAGCATACAGGACATCATGTAGAAACAAAACTCTGTCACCACGGAGGTTGAGTTTGCAAGTGTCGATTCCTTTGACTTTAACTCTTGCATTGTTTCCTACATAGATCCATTTGTTGCCAGTTGGTACCCGACGATACTCTACAAATGTAACTCGCTCTCGAGCTACATGGTTGGTTGCTCCCGAATCTATAATCCACAAAGGATAAGAATCAGCTAACAACACTGAGCTAGCAACAAAATGCTCAGAAAAAGAAGGCATACTTGGATTTACCTTTTTTTGGCTCAATGCACTCTCGAGCGAAGTGACCCTTCTTGTCGCAATTAAAACAAGTCAACTTGTTTTTAGGTTTCTTTCTAGTCTTCTTTACTATCTTCTTGATTGGGCCTTGTTCCACAGCAGCAACCTCCCTCTTCTTTCCCTTCCTTTTCTTGAACTATTTTTTTTCATGGATCCAGATGATCCAGCAGAACCTACAACTATATAGGCTTGTCCAGAAATCCTTGCGGATTCAACTCTCTCCGCCTCCAATTCTACATGGCGTGAGACGTCAGTGAAAGTCTTGATACTCTCACTATGAGTTAGGGTCTACTTCATGGTCTCCCAAGAATCTGGAAGTGAACAAATAACTGCTTGAACCTGTTGTTCATCGATCAACTCATGACCAGCCGTTTTAAGCTCCTGAATCATGTTAAACATCTCCCTGAGGTGTTGAACCATTGATATATTCGAGCGCTTCTTGTAGCTGTCAAATTTGATTGTCAGCTATCGAAGCTTGCTCAGACTTACTCTACTATATTTTTCTTTAAGGGCTACCCAGACTACATGAGCCGAAAGATACAACTCATACTCAAAAGCTAGGTCGTCTACCATTGAACTAATCAATATGCCTTCGTAGTGGAGTCATTTTTCTTCCATGCCTTATAGGCATCAAGATCTCGTCTGTGTTGTGTAGTGGGACCATCTATAGGTTATATCATAACCTGATTTACAACCTCTAGAACTTCTTGTTCCTCAAGTACATATTGTATCCTGAGGTGTCAGATCTTATAGTTATCCCCATTAAGTTTTTCACCCTTATTGAGTTCAGCTATAATATTTTTTGTTGCAATAATCTATCATAAATAAACACATTATTTAGTATTCAGTGTAATTCATATGCATGTAATTTATGATTGACTTAATATTAATTTGAGTTGATTTATAAAATCAAGTGACAACAATATTTTCACTCATCATTTGTATGACCAATCAAATCAATATTGATCAATTCTATTACATACATCCCAACCAATGAACTAATCATTTATAAAATCATAATTTCTTTAATTAAATGAGTTGATCATTTAATAAATCATGATTACTTTAATTAAATGAACTGATTATTTAATAAAAGTGGACTAATCATGCATCATGTCAAGTAAATAGTATAAATAAATGAACATATTATTAATATAAAATTATGCTGCATATTGTTAACATATAACTGACTGACATGAACGAAATGAGCTAAAATTATTCACACATAATGAAAATAACAATAACAGAACTCTAGTAAACTAGATAGACTACCACCACTCCCACTAGGACAAACACTAGTGCAGTGGCCAACATTATCCCTTTCAACCTGGACTCATTAGGGGTAATATCAAGCAGGACAACTTCAGGATTTTCTATAGGATCCTCAATTGGATCCTCTTCTGGATCCTCCTAATATCATTTCCAGGTCCTCTTCGAACTCTTCCGGGTCCTCTTCAGTCATGTGGTGAAGCAGTTCCTCACATAATACTGAATATGTGACGCGTCCTTGATGACACCCCTAAATATAGTCTGCTATCATCCTAGGATTTTCTAGCAATGAACACATCAAAGCCCAGATCCTATAACTGTCCAGGACTGGAAACTCTTCTCGCTCAAGTTTCCAAAATAGATCATCAAATCGTCCAATGTGTTCGTCAACTCCATAAGTAGAGTTATACTCTATCTCCTGAATTCCTCCCTGAGCTAATTTCATCGTACTTCGTGACGAGTCAATGTGGTAATCGTCCGTGTCATCTAAAAAATTGAAATTAAATAAGTCAGTATAAAACCGACTAACTAGCACAAAATCGGCTTAATTCAATTTATATAGGCATAATCCAACATAATAAATCAAGAAGAATAAATCTTCTCGATTTTCAGGAGTCCAAGTCGACTGGCCCATTGGATCGGTTGATTAGGAATCCAGATCCTAAACTTGGTCCATTATCCACAATTAAAACTGATCTAATTGGATAAGGATTTTCTGTACCTATATTTTATTATTTTACAATTTAAGTCCATTTCGATCAATTTCAGACTTATTGATCAAAATCAGGTCCATTTGATCAAACCAATGTCCATTGATTTAAGTCTGACTTATTAGAACAAATCTAATCAATTGATTAAATCTGACCCAATAGAACAAATCTGATCATTTGATCATATTTGATCCATGCCCAATATAATTAATCAATCCAAATTGATTCAGATTTGGATCAAATTGGTTCGATTAAACTAACTAATGGTTTAATTTAAACCTAGTCTAATTGGATCAAAATTGGTCTCTATTTAATCGATTAAATTTAAAATTTAATGGATGGTGTAAAAAGTTTAATCGATTGAAGATAAAAGAGCTTTAATCGATTAAATCGAGATTCAATCGACTAAATCAAAACCTTTAATCGATTAAAGTTTATGTTTTTTTTATTTGATTTTCTAAAATCAAACTTGTTCTCACGGACAATGTGCTTCGTCATTTCAAGTTTTCTTCACCGATTTCTCCGTCGCACGCTGCCTACGTCCGCACGTCGCGCCGCACGCTGCGCCGAACTCGGTCACTGACCACATAGGCCGATCTCTGGCCTACTCGGACGACCGCCGGTCCTCTTTGGCACTGGACGTCGGTCAACTTTAGGCCCGATGACTTCCCCAGTGCTTGTTTTGCCTCTCCACCAGCACATCGTCGGCCAGCCGAGACACCATTGCAGCCCACGGAATGCCGTCGCCGGCATATCCCTGCGACCGAGCCTTGCTCCGTTGGAAATAACTATACTGTTGCGATTTTTCAAACTTGGCACAGTGCGTTGTCAAGCAGCAACGTTAACGTCGACGGTGACTCTTACCAGCGACCCCGTCGCAGGTGAGCGACGTTGTATGCTACAACACATTAGTCGTGCAAAACAGTGACGAGAAATGACAAAGCGATACAGAAAATATCCGAACAGCGGTTTCATAATTCGTCTTAAGCATTTAGAAATAACACCACTCTGATATCATTGTTGATAATTCTAAATGCATGAATTAAAACGAATTAATATGGTAAAGACTTACAGGGATCTCCCGCAGATCTGTAATCGACGACGACAAGACTCGTTGTCGGAAGAACGATCACAGGATCGGAAAGCTCTTCGCAATTCCACGAACTAAATCTCACCGCCTCATATGTTCTCTTTCTCTCTTTCTTATCTTTTTTCTTATCCTCAGAATGATCCTTGGACGCACCCTTTATAAAGGGAAATAACCTAGGGGTATAATGGACTTTCCCATTAAGAGTAGTGGGAAACGTGAGCATATTCCCACATTACCACTTTCTCCATTTCTTACACACTGCTTTTAATATATTAGGTCAAATTGATGTTTGATAATATTTTTACAATCAAGAGAACTAGACAAACACATAGAAATTGATTTCATGTCATTTCGAGATTTCTAAGTCCATCAGTCTGTTTTGGCCAAAATCGGCTGATGAATTTTTTTAAATACACAGAAAGAAATCAATTCGATTCGGAAAAAATTAGTCAATTGATTTTTTTTTCTAGTTGAATTGATTTGAAGACGAGGGTAAAGAGAAAAATATTTAGTAATTTTTAAATTATGATATGTGATTTGAGTATTTTAAAAACTTATTTAATGGTTACAAACAAAAGTTGAAAAAAAAATTATAAGACATCATACACGGATAAGAATGATAAAATTTTTACAAATATATAATAATCAAGAGAGGTTAATTAGAAATAATGAATGAAGAGATGAAATTTTTAACAGTTTATATAAAATTGGATAAAAAAATTCATACAGAATAGTTAAAATGAGAACGAAAGAAAAAAAAAAATTCAAATCTTATCAAAATAAGAGGTAAAAGACGAAGAGAATATGGTATTACAAAATGATGAGAAATAAATAAGTGATGGAAAATATATAGTTTTTATCAACTTTTAACGGATATTTAGATATTCAATTTAATTTAATTTAGATAATTTAAGTGGATCAAATAAATATATAAATTTAATTTTTTATTATAGAATTTAAACATTAGAAGTAAAATAAATTTTAAATTGGATGAATAATGGAAAAATAGTTAGATTAAATGATATTCCTATGAAAATATCTAAAAAAAATAAAATATTGAATGATTTATAAAGTTATTCAATCTAAAAGTCTATGAAGGGTAAGTAATTTTAATGAGGTGCTTGGTTCACATAAGGGAATGTGAATGAGAATGGGATTGATAGAAGTGGGGAATGGGAATGGGGGGTTTCCCATTCCCCTCCTTTTGCTAGGGAATGGTTCATTCCCATGTTTAGGGTAATGAATCCGTGGGACCCACCACTAATCCTCCCAACCAAACATCCACTTTCAATCCCTTTCCCATTCCCCACTCTCATTCCCTCCAACCAAGCACCCCGTTCTCTCATATTTAGTTCACTCATATAAGAATAAAGAGGATTAGGAGTATTAAATTAATTAGTTATATCATAAAACTTTGAAAAAGAGTAATAGGGAAAAAAAAGATAAGGAAGGAGACAAAAGTGATCAAAATCAATTTGAATTTATACCTAGAAGGTTGACAATAGAAGTTATATATCTTCTTAGACAACTAATTGAAAAAGTACGAGGAACAGAAGCAAAACTTACACATAGTATTCGTCGACCTAGAAAAAATTTATAATAGAATCCCAAAGAAAATTATATGAAGAATTCTAAAAAAGAGAGATGTTAACATAGCGTATATTGAACTAATTAAAGATATATATAAGAATATAATGACAAAAATGAAGACTTTGGACTGATTAACTGAAGTGATTCCCATAAGAATAGAATTACATCAAGGATCAGTTATAAGTTTTTATTTTTTTATACTAATCATGGACGAATTTATTAGACATATCTAAAATATGATATCATATCTATATGTTATTTGTAAATGATATTATTTTGATAGATAAAACATGCGAAGGAGTAAATGCTAAACTCGAATTTTAGCTGGAAACGTTAGAGATGATTAAGATTTTAGACTTATTAGCATAAAAACAAAATATATAAAATTTAAGTTTAGAAATATTAGATGTAATGAGATAATTGTTAAAATAAGAGATGACGAGTTGTGTAACTGATATTTAGTTCATTTTTGCAAAAAAAATGAAGGAATTTAGAGAGATGTTTTATATAGAATACAAGTAGGAAGGTTGAAACGGAGGAGAATGTCAAGTGTTTTTTGTGATCATAAAGTATCTTTAAAATTTAAAGGAAAGTTTTACAAAATGATAGTTAGACTGCTATATTACATGGAGCTAAATGTTGAGTTATGACTCAAGGACATGAGCAAAAAATACGAGTTGCATAAATGACAATGTTAAAGTTAATATGAGAACATATATAGATAGACAGGATAAGAAATGTAAATATTAGAAAGAATTGAAAAAAAACTCTGAAAGATATTTAAGATGGTATAAACATGTACTCATACAATTAATACATGCTCAAGTTAGGCAATGTCTACAACAAATATGAACAACAAACGAAAAATAGAAATAACAAAAAGGACTTAATTAATAATAATAAAATAAGATAAAATTTATTTAAAGATAAATAATGATATAATAAAAGATAAACTCAATTATGTAAAAAAATTTATATTGTCAACTTCGTCCCATGGGATAAGATTTAGTAGTTATCTTCTTATAAATATAAGAGGGTCTCATGTTAAAAAATATATTAAAAAGCACTCGATCTGTTTTTTATTTTTAAAATAATTTTTTTTCAATATTGTTGTTGTAATTTTTACTAAAATTATAAATGGCTACAAATGATTTTGATCAAAATTATCTTAATATTAGTTGAAACTATTTAAATACTAATTAAAATTGGTTCTACTTGTCAAAGTTAGTTTAGTTCGGTTTAAATGCTGGAGTTAAAATTAGTCCAATGTTAAAATTACTTCAATTTTATTTTATTTTATTTTAATAAAGATGATGAAAATAAAATATTTTTTAAAAAAACCTTTCTTATAAAAAATTTTATTTCCATTCCGTTTTGCATACAAGTTAACAATTTTATTATAATTAAGGAATCAATTTTTGACAGACATATTCTAAAAAAAAATTCTCCCATATTTTAACCAACTTAATGATAAGTTATAAGATAATCTTCTGATTTATCTCTTTTCATATAATTTGGGATGGACCAATAAAAAATATCTGAAATGAGCATAATAACTATTTTATTGAACTGATAAATAAAAAAATTTGTCTATCTCTATGATTAATAGGCAGTACAACTAAAATTTATTTTTTTAAAAGAAAATTGAAACTCTTTTAATCTTTTAGAATCCTAACCATCTTTTGTTTAGAATTTTTTTTAAGTTAATTAAAATTTAAAAATATATCTATTTTTTATTTTATATTTATAATCATCAAGTTTTATATTTTTGTTAATTAACTTTTAGAAATTCATAAAAATTACAAAAAAAAATAAAACTCTTCATGAACTAAAATATATATTTTTAAAAAAAAAACATCTTTAAAAAATTGTATCATTTTTTTAGTGTTTAATGAAAAATATGGTCAAGATAAAATGTTCACTTAATTAATTCATCTGATTTGATTGACCTAGTAGATTTGTCTTGCCCACTCAACATGCTCAATTTAAGGTTAATTCAAATTAATTGACCTCTCTACATACAATAAATGAAAAAAAAAATTGAGTTTGACAAATATATCAGGGCACAAAATATAAATAGATAAAATAAGTTTTAGAAAACACGAATAACAAAAGTAATTTAATTAACTTTATTATTAATAATAGTATATAAATCTCAAAAAAATTAGAGTCAAAAACAAAAAAAAAGTTCCCTTAATTATCCTTTTCATCATTTTAAAAAATAATAATAATAAAAACAATGGTATAATTTTTATCTCAAAATATTCTTTATTTTAGTATTACTGTAAATTTTTTTATCATCGTCATTTTTCACCGAATTAAAATTGCTTTGCTTCTATAATAATATTAAAATAAAAACATTCTTTGAATGAAAATTTTGTTGAGGTTTTTGCTCGTGACCCGCGAATCGCTGAATTGATTTGCATCCCTGCCGTCCAATCGTAATCAGACGGACCAGATAAAGCATAAAAAATAGTGCAACTCACCTCTTCCGACCCTTTTTGGCGTCTCCAACTAGAACAGGGCCAACAGGCAGCCTATTTCAGCGAGGACGACGGGAGCAAGGAGAGAAGGTCGCCTCTCGCCGTATCTGAATCCCGGGGGCAGAAGGTGTTTCTATGATGAGTAGCGGAGAGGACGAACCCACACGGAACGACGTGGCCACCACCGTCGGCGGCAGTAGTGGCGGAGGAGGGATCCCCAGTTCTAATCCTGAATGGAGGTTCAACGAAACCCTCCGAAATGTTCAAGGGTTGGTGGCTGTTTTTACTCTCGATCCCCATTTTGTTAGGTCCCTTAACCAATTCTTGATCTTAGGTGCCAATGTTAATGGTGTATGGAATTTGGTACAGTTTTACTGTTGAATAGTGTGGTTACTCGAAAATTCTGAATCTTGAATGACTATTGTGCTTTATTCTCTTTATTTTTGATGGTGGGAGTGGGGAATTGATCTGGTTGTGAATAATATTTTCCCTTGCTACGAAGATATTGAGATAGAGATTAGCTTCCACATCTGTTCATTTTAGTGCCTAGGTTTATGAGAATAAAGTTGCTTGATTGTTCCAATGTTGTTATTGTTTTGAATTTAGGACTTTGGACACAACATTAGGGTGGCAATTCTCCATTTAATAAAATCTACTATATCCCTACTAGGGGAGGGTGAATAGACGGCGCGCCCAAATCATCGAATTCCTTGCACAAAACACAAACAGCAACAATTTTAGTAGCACAAGTGTTTGTGTGTGTTTGGTGGTCGTGTCAAGTGTATAGACAATGGAAATAAAATGATAAGTTGGGCCAATCCAAAGAGATTTCCACAAGGTTTAACAAGCTTGACCCTATATGGAATTTTACTAAAACTAATTCTCACCTCTTCCTACTGACGAAAATGAAAGGGAAGAGGTAAATTGCGAAGAGGTTGATACCTTCTTTAAGCTCTTGGATCCTTTTGGACACTTGTATCACTTGAGCAAGAGATTAAGAGAAGTATTCATGAGTACTAAGTGCTCAAAAGCTTGCCAACATCTTATATTCAAAGCACCTTTCAGCTGCTTATAGTTGATTGAAAAAGGACTCCACTCGAGACAGGAGTCCCAAGAGTAATTGTCAAAAGCTAACAACTCTATTGCTGGTTATCTGCTAGAAGGATAGTCCACTGGCCAATATATAATGCTTATGTTCTCTTGAAAATCATATAAACCACCTAGGCAATTGATAAGATTCAGTCAACAGGAAACTGGGTAGTTCTTCATTTTACACCCAATTGTAAGCTTATACAAAGGTCTGAACTTGAGTGGGTCGACAAAACACAACTTGGGAAAATATCCCACAACCATTGAAGTCTCAAGCGCACATTTATGGTGTCCACAGCTTGATTTCATAGTCCATTGAGCTTCTTGCTCCACTCAACACAGGCCTCCAACCCTTGAACACACAAATTTTCATGATCACCACATGCACAACTTGATTCCCTTGAGGCCATCGAGCTCCTTGCTCCACTTAATCCAAGCATCTACCCCTCAAACACACTGTTTCTACGATTGCATGTGCACTGTCCGAGTACCCACACACTTGATGCACTATATTAAATCATAATTTAGTACATAAACCATATTGTCAACACATAAAAAAAAACTCGGTGTAACCCAACCACAATGTAGGAGTCATTTCCCTAACACATTTTAGTTGGAAATTTGTTGGCATTAGTGTTTCTAGGGCTTGGTCACTTAGTTTCGGCATTTGGTGCATGAAGAATGCATTTTATCTGTGGGTTTAGTGTTGTGATACTAGCTCAGATATAATGGGTTAACAATCATGTTTCAATAACATGTCTTGTTAATTTCCTCCATGATATGTTAAAGACCTGATCTATTTTTTTTTAAAAAAAATAAATAAATAAACAAATAAAATGTTCTTCAAAATTTAAATATTAGGAATCTTGTAAAGATAACTGTGATGCTTTTAAAACAATGTGACCTCCGTATTGCTATAACTTTCGAACAGTATATATGTCAAAGACCTATGTGCCAATCTCATGGACAGAAATGATATTTGGCTTTATAAATTTATCTTGCATATCTCCTTCATTCAGTTTGCTTAAAGGTCACAGTTTCCCTGGCAGTTTTGCTGACTAGGAAATCTGAGCCTCCAAATGTTCATGCGACTCACTCAAGAAATGGAAAGAAGCTACTCCCAAAATGATCCTGGAAATGAACACACAAGCAGTTTGTTTGAAGTAATTGTGAATATTGTATATGGATGTTCTAGAAGGACTTATCTCTTTACAGCTCCATCAAGGTAACAATAAAAGCTCCTTACTCCACAGGCAGAGGTTAGAAGTTATGGAAGAACAGCAAACAATGCAAATCTACAGAAGACAAATATATCGTTGTCAACTACTTCAAGTGCACCATCTGATGCTCAAGGTTCTATTTCTGGAGCTTGAGCCGCAGATTCTGCAAGAGTTGCAAAGTTTACAAAGGAACTTTCTAGACAAGTTGTTATACTATGTATAAAGATTTTTTTCTGTCTTTGCACCCCTTTTGTTTTGGTTTTGCCAATTTAAAAAGAACATTCCGATGCACGAAACTCCCACCAATGCGAGGTTCGGGAAAGGATATATTTTGGTTTTTCCAATTTCCTTCTAAAAATTTATCTTACTAGCTCTTATTTTGTGTTAATAATTATTGAATTTTTCCCTTTTCACTCCTTATTGTATTTTACTTGCTCAATGTTTAACCTTGTATTTGGTGAGAGCATATGCGAGCATTTTTTATTAAAAAAAAATATGTAAGCTAAGCATTTTAATTTTAAAGAGTTGTGATGCATGTGCCAAGGTAAAAATTTCCTTGATTGTGTCGATTTTAATGAGTTATGACATAATAGTAAACTAGAAGGGGAGTATTGGCGCAACGGTAAACAATGTAGTTAGGATTTCCTCATGAGGAGGGAGTGAATTTAATAAATAAATAAAAAATACAACACAAAATGTATAATAAAAGTCATATATGTTTTTACAATATCACTCTCCGAGATTTCATACTTTGAAAATGCTGAATAATAGTTTCATTATTAACGTTATCAAACACATCTCGCTCAATATATGGTATCAAATAATCATTTATCTTATCATCTTCCAACCGATTTCGAAGTGAGGTTTTGATTATTTTCATTATTTAAAACACTCTCTACAGTTGCAGTTGCAACAAGTAATAACAATGCTAACTTTAAAAGTAAATATATTAAAGGATACAATCGATGTTTCTTCAATTGAACAATCCTTTTAGAAAGTTGACTAATCCCTACAACCTCAAAGAATTGATTGCTACTCCGCATATCAAAAATAAAGTTATCAAGTTGGTGCTCAAGATGCTTTAACTCTATCTAGGAAAAATTAGTTGGATAAAATTGAGCAAACTGAAGAAATTTTCTCTTATCATATGTAGATAATGAATTTGATGGATCAAGACAAGTCATACATAACAACAATTCCATGTTCATCTCATTAAAGTGACTGTTCAACTCTTGAAGTTGCAAATCTATCATTTCATAAAACGTTTTTCAGCACGCTAATGTGAGGATTTGTCTTTCCTTCATTATTTTGTCGTGATCTTCCATAAAAGACGAACAAATCTTTCATGTGTGGGGTGATTATCTCATATTTAACACAAAATAAAGAAATTTCATTCAGTAACAAATCCCAACCATCATCTCTCATAGTTTACAATTGATGTTTGCTTGATCTTACAAGAATCAGCATTTACGATGTCTTAATCTTTTCTTTGCAAAGCTTGAGACAAATCATTTGTGACTTCTAAGATATTCTTCATTAAGTGTATCTAAAATATAAATTCATACTTTCCAATCAATTCAAACAGATTGTTTGCTTGCCCCTTTGCTTGTGTTCTTTTCCCTCCTCTTCAACAAATAAAAAGACATTAATAGCAGAAGGATACAAGCATATCAAACTCAACAATGTATTTTAATGTGAACCCAACATGTGCTCCCAGCTTTTTTTAATGTCTTCTCTTGATTCATACCTCGTCCAGTGAAGATATCATCATTGAAATTCATTTAATAACTTTTTCAAATTGTTTCTCACGAAGTATGTCTCTTCACTTGCATGACACTCCAACAATATTGCTCAAAACAATGAACATAATAAGCAAACTTATTCTCCATCATAATTAAACTTTTTAAGCCATTGGATTCTCCCCTCATATTGCTAGTTCCATTGTTTCCTTGCCCTCGTAAATTAGATATAGATAATCCATATTGGCACAACAAAGAATCCATAGCAGTCTTAAGTGATATGGCAGTAGTGTCGCTTACATGTATAATGCCTAGAAAGCGTTCAACAATATTCCCCCTTTCGTCTACAAACCGTAAAACAACTGTCATTTGTTCTTTAACAGATACATCACGAGCTTCATCAACCAATATAGTAAATAATTCATCACCAAGATCTCCAAGAATAGAATTAATGGTTAAATTGCAATGGATCTGATAATATCTTGTTGAATATCAGGCAATGCCATTTTGAGATTCGAGGGAGTATTGTCCAGTGCAACTTTATTGATATCCTCATTATGATCAACTAGAAATCTTAACAGTTCAAAAAAATTACCATGATTGAGTGAGTCTGTTGATTCACAAAATGATAATCATTGACACATAAGAAATCTTATGCAATCAATTGATGTTGTCAAACGAACACAATAATTAGCAGCTACCTGACTAGACTAATTGACCAAACAAGTTTCAATATATTGTTTTTGATTCATTAAGTCATAAACTGCCATCATACACATGTTGTGAAAACTACTATGATTTCCAACATGTTCATGAAAATTTTCTCTCTTCCTCCAATTTTTAAATCCCTCCGTAACAAAAGAATTACCACCCCTTTGACCACCATGATCCACTTTGAATAAATAGCAATAAAGACAGAAGGCCGTGTTTTTTGCAATGCTCTATTCTAGCCAATTAGGATAAAAACTAAACCATATAGCTTGAAATCTTCGTTTCTCCTTTGGATAAGAAAGCCAAGGAAATTCATGATTCTTAGGCTGAAATGAATCTTTTTGTAAATAGTAACTTCGAACAATCTCCCTTTCATTCACATTATACTCAAGGATGTTCTTTCTTAGCCCAATATCACTAGGATACTCATTTGAGTCAGCATAAGAAGGAGGTGGTGGAGGAGGCGGAGGTGGAGTAGATGGTGGAGGGGGAGATGCCTTGTTTGAAGTAGGCTCATCTTGTATTTTCTTAAAATATCTCAACATTATTATTTCACCTAATTTATCATCAACATAATATTTTAGAAACATAATCACCTAATTTAATGACTATTTTTTCCAACAATTCAAAAACAAATAACAAATGAAATTGATAGAACTTACTTGAGAGTTAATGATCTCTTATTTTTCACACATATTGGTAAAGGTACTAAGTCAAATGTTTACATTATAAAGACATACTTTTCTAGTTATATGACTAAAAGGGCAGCCCACATTTTGCAAGAGGCTACTTCCAAAATTCGAACTCGTGAGCTTTTGGTTACAAAGTAACAACTTTATCATTGCGCCAAGTCCCTTCTTTCTAGTTATATGACTATCCAATTTTAATTCTTATTCTAAAGAAGATTTGTTCCATATTGGTCCCTAAGTTATTTACATATCTGCAGAAAAGTTGCATGAGTTTTCTTGGAGTGGTGTACCGCCATCTATGAGACCTAATATATGGAGACTTCTTCTGGTATTTGTTTGCCCTTTTCAAGTTTTATCATAACTTTGCTTAATTATTTGTTGTAGAATTTGAAATAGAATTCTGATTTTATCGGGGGAATACATATTTTTTAGTCAACATAATAGGCAGGTTAACTTTTTTGAACAGCTAAAAAGACTATTCTGTTCCTTCAACTATTTATCATGGCTCATACCTGTTATTTGAACATTGTTCTTCTGATAAAAGGTGACTAAAGCATTCCTTAAGGGTCACTTCTTGTTAATTCCTGATCATTGATATGCAACATATTGTACTAGCCATCTCCTGCTTATTTAGTTTTATAGTAAGATTTTGCCACCGTCAACTTTGTCCCCAATGAATTTCATTTTAACCTTATTCTTGGACCTTGAATAATCAACCCATTATAGCTTTATCCTTCTGAAGTAGAAATATCTCAGGTGTATAATGTTTATCAGACTAGAATGTAGAATTGCAGTAATCAAGAACATCTGCCATCTATAAGCTTTTGTGTCTCATGTAAATGATGTTCAATGAACATGCTGAACATGTAGATGTAATTTATGATTAGTAAAGGAAATCTCAAGATAATGCCAAGATGTTTAGCACTATATGTGCTTCTAATCTCTAATAAATAATTAAAATGAATAAAATAAGAAAATTTAGACAACCAAAAATGTTATGCAAGAAATCAAGCTTTGCACACAATCCCATGTGACAATAGGAGACAAGAGAGGAATGCAAGCTCGAGAATAGTTTTTAGTGATGTGCCTTCTTATTTATCCGCAACCTATTGGTTATTACAACAATTTTGAGGAGGGTCTCATTATATAATCTCTCAGCATGAAATAGATTAATAGTATTGTAAGGTACTCACTTTTAGATTAGTAGTATTGCGAGGTCATCATTTTCAGGAGCTCAAATTTAAACCTTTGTAATGCCTTCTGGCCTTAGGGGCATCTCTATTATAATCCCACATGGAATAAGCGTCCAAGGGATTAAGATAAACTCAACAATATAGATTTGGAGCAATCCTTTAAGGGGTTAGTCTTGGAAGAATTCATCTTTTATTTATTCCTTGCTCTTATTCTGCCTTGCCCCTTGCAAGCAATGCCCCTGTAGGTCAGTGAACTTTCCACCCCTCTTCTTTTTCCTCCTCTTCCTCTTCTTTCCTTCTTGCTCTTTGTTGCAGCGACGGACACCATTTGTTGGCACTAGATGAAATGACATGAAATTGTTTCGTTTTGGCTGGGGACTGAAATTTCAACTCGAAACAAGATTTTAAACCTTGGCTTGGTCCCTAAAGATTGAAAGAAATTACTCATTTTCATAGAACTCTGTGATGCCTACTTTGAGCCCTGAATATTGAAAGGGATTATCAACCTTATTGTAAGAAGCCTACTAAGAACTCTAGCTAGTCAAGTTACGCTAAACATGCTCAATCAAGAAGTATTTCAGAGAGTTTAAAAAACTCTTCGCCTGTGCTATTACCTTGATCGTCACCTAAGAGGTATATCATTTTATCTTCCAAGTTCCAACTACTTGGACCCCGTGCTTAGAGTGCATTTAGAGATGAGGACACACTACCGAAAGTATCTACCAAGTGCAGCCCCATTGACATGCATATATATGGCCAAGGCATGGGAACCTCGAATACCTCAGTTGTTATAGCCAACCAATGATTGAAGCTCACCACTAACTATTTGATGTTTAACCAACATGGAGATGGCCGAATGATGCACAAGGGGCCTCACCTTCGACTATGACAAATTGTTTTCACTTGGCTATGAGTGCAAGCAATTTTTTATGCTGGATTAAGTGGATAAAGATAAGGAGACAAAAGAATCTCCTAAATACTTGCTAATGGTCATCTAGGGACTAGGAATTCCTGAGTCTCAAATATTTTAAGTTTTGGCCACTATCCACACACGTTTTAAAGTCTACATCGACTTAGGAAATATACAACTTCTTCAGTGAACAATTCGTCATCAACTAAAGCTAAGCTAACAGGAGATAAGGAGCTCAAATTCTCAGTCTTAATCTCTAATGAGAAATGACTACAAAGGATCACAAACTGCCCAAGTGTCCACACTACTATTAGATACTTCGATTTCCTTATTTTTCTTCATATAAAATTTGATATTGTATTAGGAACTAGATGGTTGAGCATATTGGGTCTCATCCTCTTGGATTTCAACACCATGACCGCTGCTAAAATTAATATCACAAGGAAGTCAAGATAAACTGAGGGACCCCGACAATGGCTAAAATCACTTTCTGGAAGAGAAACAAAAATATATGCAACAAATGAAGACGTCACTAGCAGAAAATAATTACCTACTTCGAGAACCAAAGGGATCAATGTCAACCAAAGACATATCAAAAGAAGAAGCTAAGAAATCAAATGGGAAGACAAACCTTGTGCTTAGGACAAGCACAATCTCACAGGGAAGGAAATGTTATGATCCCATATATAAGTCTCCAAGGGATCAAGATAGATACAACAAGATAGACGTGGAATGATCTTCTAAGGGACCAATCCTAGGAGAATAAATCAAATAATGAATCACTGAATGATGAATTAGCCAATAAGTAGATTGAACCATTAGAGAAACTCCAGTTGAGAGTTTCTAAAAAGAGAGCAATTGCACCTTATAATCCGTATCAAATACTAACAAGATTCTCTTCCCTCTTTTGCTTAATCTACCTCCCATGCTCTCTCTCTTTTTCTCTGCGACTTTGATTCACTCCGACATTGCTCCACTGTTGCACCATTGTTTGTTGCTGAATTTTCCCTTCTTTCTCAGTACAGTTACTTTTCCTTGCAGTAGGTGTCTCCTGGAGGGAAAAAGAGAGCTCTCATAATCAACTTTAAACTAGACCTAAAGATATCTTGCCTTGGGACTCAATTCCTCACATATGCCCATAACTGTCTCCTCTTGAGATTACACTGTTAATCAATAGAGAAATCAACTCATTACTGTGCTGTGTTCTTTACCTTGATTTATATTAATGGATTATGCCAGGATTCACTTGGTTCCTTAATGGATACCGTGCACTTGTAGGCAATTAGCATTCATTAGCTTTCTCACATCATCATCCTGAAAATCCCTGGTTTTGCTATATGAATCTTTTTCTGTTGCATTTATCTATGATATATCTATAACCATTCTCTGAAATATGTGAAATTTACTCATCAGCTGAAAACAGGGATATGCACCGCCTAATTCTGATAGAAGGGAGGGGGTTTTGGCTAGAAAGAGACTTGAGTATGTTGAATGTGTCACTCAATATTATGACATTCCTGACACAGAGGTCAGATGATGAGATCAACATGCTTCGCCAGGTTTTACATTCATTTTTTTTTTTTTCATATTTTAGGACATGGTTTTCATGCTGTTTGCATTTGTAGTCTAAATCTTCATATTCTTTATTAACAGATCTATGTTGACTGCCCGAGAACGGTACCCAATGTTAGTTTCTTCCAGCATGCTCAAATTCAGAAATCCTTGGAACGCATGCTTTATACATGGTTAGATTTAACGGTTGACTCTTTGTCAGAGTAGGACTTAAATTCCACATTCTTTCCTTTTATGTGATCATACCATTTATGATTCCCTGTGAATGTGCACATTTCTCCCGTGTTAAGTTGTAGTAATTGTTTATGATCAACAATTTTTATTTGCTTCATGGTACACATTAACCTACCACTTTAGATGAACCTTATTGACCAGTATTATCATACTTCATGGTAATATCTCTTGAATATGCTGCTAGGTTCATCTAATATCAGGATTAATTCTGACTCTTTATTGAAAAAATCTTTATTCACCAATAAAATCATACTCGATGGTATGTCTTGAACATGTTTAGTTCATCTAATACTATGTGAATTTTATTGCTGTCACTTAAATTCTCTATATATACTTTAACCTTCCATGAAGCTAGTAGCTAGACTAGGATATGTATCAATTTGTCATATCACTTTCAACAACTTGATGCTCCTTTTGATATTCCACCAAAAAATCTAAGGTGACTACACTCTCCAATGGATCATATGTTTGTGGGAAATTATGAGGCCATTATAATAAGAACTAATGAAACTCAGTGCTCATCACAAGCAGGGGTTGTGTGCCTCTGTGAGTGTTCTTCCATGCTTGCATGAATCACTTGGTTGTCAGATAAGAGAGAAAATATTATTTGGATAACTAAAAATTCTATCAATTCATCAATGTTTAAAATAATAGGAGGGGAGTCTTTGTATAGGTCGTACAATAACTCTTCTCCTAAGATACATGTCAAACTTTCAACAATGCTTTATTCAGACAGCCGGACTCTAAGACCAGATACCAACCTCTCAACTTATGGCTTGTCTACTTGAGAGGAAGGGAGCCAAAGTAAAGTTATGTTGAAAAGACTGATATAACCCTCCATCTCATAATAACAAAATCAAATGGCTAATTTTTCAATTTTCCTCATTTTCCCTCATTTCCTCTCTTATCAAGTAGACAAACAAGGAAAACTTCTCTCCTCTTCATTCCTTTCTTACGTAACGCAAGCTATTTAATCCATTGATTTGTGCACAAATACCAAAAGTAATCTTTTACAACCTATTAATTCGAAGAGGAATTCTAGGAAATAGGAAAAACTCGATGTTCAAAGTAGGAAACGACAACTCAAAATAGTAATAATCAAAACTCTCTCAAAACAACTAAACAGGATCCTTATATAAACCCAAAAGCCTAATTGCAAGGTGAAAATCCCAAAAATATCCTAAAGCCCAAAAATACGAAAATGACTAAAAATAGTAAAAAAGATGTTTGGAGCCTCCGAAAAGGCCCAAAACGATGTTTTTTGGATACGAAAGTTGGCCAATTTTGGGTTCCACCCGGTAACAAATCTAAGTCTCTAAACGAGCTTCGATTCAAGCCAAACAGCGCCTTGTTACCAAGTCAAAAGTTATGGCCTTCGCTTCCCTTCCTCCCTTCCCCACCACTGTTCTTTCCTTTCTCTGCTTCTTCGACTCAAGCAGACATGTTGTTAGACTAGATTTGCTTGAAATAGTTCAACTACAAATAGTAAATATTATTATGTTTAATTTTTAGATCATGTACCAGATTATTTTACCGGACCGTTTTATTTTTCTGAAACAAGTAAAAAGTCTTTAAACTACTTTTAATATTATCTGCATGATTGTCATTCCAAATTCTAAAATTTGTCACTCAAAAAGTTGTGATGTTATTTTTTCTCTTGGAAATTGTATCCAAATGGTGAAAGTGAGTGGCTTTATGGGCTTTTTTAACATTCCTTGTATTTCTTATATATTATTTTGTCAGAAGTGCACTAAAATTTAGTTTATTTGATTTATTTCTTTCCAGGGCTATTCGTCACCCAACAAGTGGATATGTTCAAGGAATAAATGATCTTCTCACACCATTTTTGATAGTGTTCTTATCTGAATATCTAAATGGCAGCATGGAGAGAGTTGGTCAATTTCAGATCTCTCTCCTCAGATAATATCTAACACTGAAGCTGATTGTTACTGGTGCCTCTCAAAATTGCTTGATGGCATGCAGGATCATTACACGTTTGCTCAACCAGGAATTCAGCACCTTGTTTTCAGATTGTGTGAACTGGTTTGTCGGATTGATGGTAATTCTAATCTTTTGTGATATTTCTTTTTTTTTATTATTATTCCACTAGATTAGTTTTATATCTTATGCTGATCTGTTTTCTGCATGAAGCTTTCTTCCTTTGTTCTTTGTATTAAGTCCTAATCACAGGTTGCTACACTGGAGCAATTGCTCTTTTCCCTCATACCAACTTTATATAATCTAATTCTAATCATACTCCTGCACCTATCAGGCAAATATGCACATGTTTCTTGTTTAATTGGAATCTAGTTTGATCTTTTAATGCTTCTTGTTTCAACTTCTCACATCTCTTGATAGGTGGTAATGTTGACCTGCAAATATGTTTAAATCAGTATGTAGATCTTTCTTCTATCATTCTATTACAGCACTATAAGTTATGGTTGATTTATCAATTGTTATGTCCAACTAAATGAGTGGTTTTTTGGCCAGCAGTGTCATGCTTTTTTGGGCACTCCATTGACAAATTTGTTGTTTCGTTGCCACTCAACTATCTGATTCTTGAATCATGAATTTCTCTTATTAACATTTTGTGGTTGTAGGACTTGCCAATGAGCTTGCATGGTATGTATAATCAGAACATATATATTGGACATATCATGTAATTATCATTATGTATGATATTAAAGACATTCACAAATAGTATTTTAGAATTTTGATGTCTCAGCTTAGTTGTTATAGCACATCAAACCATTGTCTTAAGGGATTACTTAAATTTCGGTAATTTCTTTTGACAAATAATCTTTCAAATAGAAATAGCATTGTTAAATTGATCAGTGGCTATATGCTTTTTGGAGTGTGCTTCAGTTAATCTCAGAGAAGTTTTTTTACTTCCACTGTAGTTAGTTTTGTCATAATTTTTGGATTCAAAATTTTTCCATCCTGATGGTTGACCTTCCTTTTTTGGCTCTAGAGCCTGTATCAAGACACATGGAAGAGCAAGGGCTTGAGTTCCTTCAATTTGCTTTTCGATGGTTCAATTGTCTCCTAATTCGTGAGGTTCGCTTTGTATTAAAGTTGTGTCCTTGATGAATATGATCATTTGAGTTGCTAATTAAGATTCATAACTTTCTAGATCCCTTTCCACCTTGTTACTCTTTTGTTGAATACTTATCTTGCTGAAGCAGATTCATTACCAGATTTTCTGTGTATATGTATCTGCGAGCTTGCTACTCACAGTAAGTTTAAGTTCGTCAGTCACTATGCTGGATTCAGCTGAATGTTAACTAAATCTGTTTATTTTATTTTCATAATAATCATCCGAGAACCATCCTTCAAGTGGCAATAATTCTCTCCTTGACCATCCATTACTCTCGTTGTTTTAATACTCATCATCACTAGTAGAACAAAGCAGAAACATACACTAAAGCTAGACTCCACTAAGAATAATTCTGAGATAAAATGTTTTCACTTTCAGATATTTAAAGTTTGTTTATCAAAAAATAGCAACTTCCATTTAGATTATAACCTGATAAGATATGGCTGTCCTCCTGCCGCTCAGATTGTTAGATATTGTCAACTGTCATGAAAGAGAATTCCTTAATTGTGTTGGAAACAATTTGACAATGGCATACATGAACTCTGTTATTCTCTTTATTATTGTTGTACTTTGGATGTAATTTTTCTACTACATCTGTAACCTATAAGGTAACTAAAGGAGGAAACAGGAAATGACCAGATCCTGCATATTCAACTAAGAAATGTCTCATGCTCCATCAAACATCATGCTAATTTTGTTTTTCTAATATGATTGCCTCTGATACCGCTTTCAATTTGAAGTATGTACCAACTTCTGCACTGTTGCTGGATAGCATATAATAGCTAATTCTAAAAGCATGATTTGAATGTTGTAGTGGTCGGATTGTTACATGACTTGTCTCGTCTCCTTTTCCCCTTAATTAAAATGTCTTTGTGATCCTTCATCAAGAAATTTTGTTGTCTTTTTTTTCCTTAATTTCTCAATTGTAATTAATAGCCAGAGGTGTACATCACAATCAACATTTGAAACCCATAAAAATATATCTAAACAATTCAACTAGTTCAAATCCATGATATAATGCAAAACCCTACTAGCCCAGCTTCATCAGCACTTTCTTGATTGAAGTAAAGCTTAATTTCACACACACAGATAGCACATATATATATATACAAAGACCACTCATCTTATTAACTTGAAAAAAAAAGAAAAAAAAATCAACTATAATTAATCAGATAACAAACTAATAATTTTACATGAATTCTTCTCTCGGACCATTGCGCTTGATTCCCCATACCACCACCTCTTTCAGCTGTTGCTTATCACATTTCAAAACCAGGAACAGAACAAGAACAAGAATAAACAGCAACAGCCGCCGCCGCCGCCGCCGCCGCCGCCATGGCCAGGTGTGTTTTAAGAGCAAGAATGCAAGGCAAACCTAATTATGCCTTCTCTTCTGTATTTATATCCACGGATATCATGCGCAATAACTCTTTTTTCCTTTGTTTTTGAAAGAAGGCAAAAAAAAAAAAAGAGAGGGTGGTTGCCTAGTCAAAGCAAAGGTTTAGCAAGTGACAATCATGCAGTTTAGAGATAGACTTCTTTGTTTGCATTACAGAGAACAGTGCCCTAGAAGGCACAGCAACATTTCCAAAGTCAAATCAGGTCGGTTCAGTTGGTTCGATTTGTCTAAACTAGAACAGATTGCGAGTTCAATCAGCTTTCTCTAAAAAAAAGGATTGGATTTCAAGTTCTTTGCTATCAATTAGCTTGCTTGGTTCTTACTGCATCTTAATTATTAGTTAGTTAGATTGGGTTCACGATGGTACTTAGTCGACATATTGTTCTGATGATTAAAGGTTAGTACACGCTTGACATGGAAGGGACAGGGAGTGATGCTTGCATTCGAAGCTACAGCCGACCGTTAAAATGTCTCCAGCAACAAACTAGTTGATAAATATATAAATACATAAATAATAAAGAAAATTTGACAATTTATCAAAGGACGCATAGAGAGATTTAAATTTATATAAAAAAAATATATATTACTTTGATATTTACAAAAGAACGCACTTTTTTAAGTGCATTTTCTATTTTATCCTTATGATAAATTTGACTTTTTTTTTCACTGTCATTTCTCACTCTCTCTTCTATTTATTTTCTTCTATGCATACAATCAATCTAATTTTTCCTCTTTTTTTTTTTCAATGCGTGCATGCATAACATACGCATGATATATAAATCATATTAGACCCACAACCTATATCTCTCCTTTTTTTTCTTTTTTTTATTATTAGGCCTGATATCTCCCATATCAGGTCCACGTTGGGCCTGATATGGGAAGATATCATACAATCTGATATAAAAAAATATAAGGTCTAATAAAAAAAAAGAAAAAAGAAAAAAGAAAAAAGAAGAAAAAGAAAGAAAGAGAGAGGACGCACTAGGAATGTCGAAACTCATTTGGCATATTTGGACTTCTTATAATTTTAGAAATCTACAAGAATTGAAATGGGTGCAATCGGAACTCACTAGGTGTATCAGTAAATTTCAATTTCTGGAGGTCTCCTATATTCGGATCAAGAGGACGCAGGAAATCTTAATTGCGGCTAAATAAGGAGTCTTATTAGATCGGGTGGGCCGAGGATCAGACGTGAAAAGTAAGATTATAAAATTTTGATTAATTTAGTCCGTTTAATTAATTTAAAAAAAATTCATTTGTGAGATGATTCATCTTTTGAATTTAATCTATTCGATTTTGACTGAATACTTTATTCTATCCTACACAATTTAGTATCGTTCGTCTAATAATAAAATATAAATAGATAAATAATAAAGAAAATTTTATCATCGCATAACGATTGTTCACGACGATGTTGCCTGTACGATCCAAAACGGTATCTCGAATCAACACTCAGTCAATAAACGGTGAGTCCGAGGCAAGTTGGTTGGACGAGTCGGGTCACCCGGTCTGCTTGTTTTGGATTTCGAATCCTTATGATCGAACAGAATAATCCGACCTGTTAAGAGCCGACTACATGTGATGTGACCCCACAGCGATCGCACTCCCCCCTCATTTCCCGATCTCGACGAGTTTGGGAAGCCCTAGAAATGGCGTTTGCGGCCCTTCGCCGGATACCTATCCACCTCGGCCGAACAAGCCCCTCCCACCTCCGACAACCTCTTTCCCGCACCTCCGCGTCTTCGGCGCTCGTTGACGCCGTCTCGACGCCCTCGGCTACTGGATCCAATAAGATTGCCGACCGGATCGTGAAGCTTTCCGCCATCGATCACCATGAGAACAAGCACGCGATCATCGGACTGGTCGGGCATACGCTCCTCCGCGCTCTGATCAATGGCGGCCTGATCGACCCGGCGTCCCATCGGCTTGAGGAAATCGACGCCTGCTCTGGTGAATGCGAGGTCCATATCGCCCAGGAGTGGCTTGACAAGCTTCCCCCCTTGTCCTACGATGAGCGTTACATCCTCACCCATGAGCATTTAGTCCGCACCGCGAGACCCCAGAAACGTGTGTTTAACAAGCACGCAAGGCTTGCGTGTCAGATTATTCTTCAGCACGAACTGCAAGGTATGGTCGTCGTTGTCCCTAAACCCAAGCCCTGGGACATCCCATAGGTGGGAAAAAAAACTCATCGTGCTCGTCGTTCTGTTGCTGGATCAAAGGCATTTGATGTTTTTCTGGTTTATTCGAATAATAATCTTCAATGATACTGTTTTGCATAATTCAACGCTTATGTTATTTGAAGAATGATGTAATCTGCGTGCAGTTGGTTTCCTATATTAATACTAGAGTTCTTGTTTCCTTATAATATTATTTGTGGCGATTCATTTTTCTTGGATAATATCATGTAAGAAGAAAGTGCACATTCAAAGTCAGTTTTTTGTTGTTGTTGTTGTTAGAATTACTCTAATGAGTTACAGCATGATTTATTATTTTTTTTAAAAAAAAAAACATATCATATAAGAATATGCTTATGATCAGTTTTCCTCATTTTCAGAAATTCATTGAAACTTTAAGGATTTAGATTAATTTGTAGTTGACATTAAATGTTTGCTCACATCTTTGACAGTGTGAGGTCAATATTTAGATCTTAATGTAGTATGGATAAACATATATAGCAACTATGTATGAGTCAGATATTGAGGTATTGTTCAATACTGTTACTCAAAATGTTTAAGTCTAAGAGATCTTTGGTATGCATAATATCCTTACTAGATGTTAAAGTGAAAGAAGTATTAATGTTATGACTATAACATGATTGGAGGAAGACTTTCAGTGCATTGTTTTAGAATTAGTCCATACAGTCACATTCAATGGGTTCACCATATCACTGCAATCGTGCTTCTGTATTGAGTGTGTATTTGGATGAGATTTTGTGAGACGGTGCAAATCATGTCTCAAAAAAGTAACCTAGGTGGTCGTCTGGTTGGTCTTGTTAGGGGACCACTTCACTTATTGAATAAGTGATTCCTTTAGGTGGATTTTTCAAAAGTAGTTCAAGAGACCCTCCTAATCTCCTAAGTGGTCCAGGTATCTTATCCAAATAAGATGTATTAAAGATGAATATAATATGATACTAATAAATGATGAGGAAATAAAAGAGTGATAGAAGAACTATTTTCTTCAACTTTTTATCGTAGAATTAAATTTCAATCCTAAGAAGTAGAAGAATCTTTAAAGGGAATGCAAAATAAAATAGTTGGACCAAATGATTATTCTGATAGAAGTATGGAAGCACCTCGGGAAACAAGGTATTAAATGACTTACAAAGTTATTCAACCTGATATTAAATATTTTAAAAAATATCTGATCAATATAGGGTATTTTAATTCTTTTATAAAAGAATAAAAGAGACATATAAAATTGTGCAAACTATAAGGATATTAAACTAATGAGTTATACCATAAAATTTTGGAAAAGAGTGATAGAAAAAAGACTAAGGAAGAAGACCATGGTAGCCTAAAATCAATTTAGATTGATGTCTGGAAGGTCGACAATAAAAACTATACATCTACTAATTGAAAAGTATCGAGAACTGAAGCAAGACTTACATATGATATTCGTCGACCTAGAAAAGGCTTATCATAATGTCCCAAAGAAAATTATATGGAGAATTCTAGAAAAGAGAAGTGTTAGCATAACATATATTGAACTAATTACGGATGTGTTTGAAGATGTAACGACAAAACTAACCAAAGTGTTTCCTATAAATATATGATTACATCAAGGATAGACTCTAAGTCTATCGTTGACCAATTCATTGGACACATCTAAGATACAATACTGTGATGCATGTTGTTTACTGATGATATTATTTTGATAGATGAGATATGTGAAGAAGTAAATGCTAAACTCGAATTTTGGCGGGAAATATTAGAAGTGAAAAGTTTAAGATTTAGTAGAGTAAAGACGGAATATATGAAGCTTAAGTTAAGCAATATTAAATATAATGAGATGATTGTTAAAATAGGAGATGGTGAGTTGTCTCTAATTGAAAACTTTATATATGTAGAATTATTTTTTAAAAAGATGGAGGGGTTGAGAGAGAAGTTTTACATAGAATACAAGCAGGATGGTTGAAATGGAAGAAAGCGTCGGTGTTCTTTGTGATCGTAAAGTACTTCTAAGATTTAAAAGTAAAGTTTTACAAAATGATAGTTAAATCTGCTATGTTATATGGAGTTGAATGTTGAGTTATGACTTTTGGACATAGCATAAAATGAGAGTTGCAGAGATGAAGATATTAAAGTAGATGTACGGACATACAAGGATGGATAGGATAAGAAATAAAAAAAATTAGAAAGAAAGTCGAAGTTGCATCTATTGAACAAAAACTCTTAGAGATATGATTAAGATGATACAAATATATACTTAGACGATCAATAACTGTTCCAGTTAGGCGATGTGAAACTATGACAAATATGCAAATCAAATGAGGAAGACCAAAAAAGATTTGATTAGCAACAGTAAAATAAAATAAAATTTATTTAAATATAAATAATAATATAGTAGGGGATAGAGCCTAATGACATAGAAGAATCTATATAGCTGACTCCACCTATTAGGATAAGAGTTGGTTGTTGTTGTTAATTACTTATAATTGATTTGATGCACATTGTTTTTCTTATGTGTTTTTGATGAGTTATGTGTTCTATGATTCAATGTGGAATAAGTTTGTTTTATTGTTGTTAGGAGTTTGCCTGTCAATTATCACTTGTTTACTGGTGATAGTAATATTGTTTTAATTAATTCATATGCTTTGTTGGATATATAGGGTGGTAGGCATGTTTTAATATTAATATCAATCTATTTTAATTTAATATTATCTTAATATCAACTGCCTAAGCTTTCACTTTCTGCCTAGGTGGCTATACAGTGGGATGATTGCCTATCTCCTAAAATGGCTTTTTAAAACATTAGCGCATATGCATACTCTATATTGGTTTATTTAATCTTTAATTGGCATATCTAGATTTTTATTAAGGGCTAATGCATACTGAGTCCACTACTAAAGGCTAGACACGACCTCCTAGAGCAATTAGCAGTGGTAGACAGAGGTAGACCCCTATGACTTCACCATTTATTTTTCCTACTTCCTGACCGTTCATTTTCCTATTTCCTCTTGTCCTGTAGCAGGAATGTGAGAAATTTAATGAAATTATGTTTTTCTATTTATGAAAAAACGCAAGGAGTTCAAAGACGATGCTACTTTGTAACAATATTTTTTTGCTCACCTATATAAAATGTTTATATATGATCTGTATGTTTTACTTAATGACCGTTATTAAACATAAATACTTAGATTGCTTTTAGTCTGACTAAAGATAATATCAACTTGTACAGATTTTGATGATAGTAAATGATCCAAGTAATTACCATAAGTGTTTGGGACATTGTAATTCATTTTGTTGGGAGGCTGAGTCAGTTTAGTGTAAGTTGAAGCAATGCATAGATTTGTTTAGTTGTTTGGGAGCTTCTTAGCTTTTTCTAAAACTATTTTGAAGGAAAATTATCCTAAAAGTTCTCTAGTCAGTTGTTCACTTATCTGATAATGTGGTTTCTAGTCAGCTGGCATCCTTTCTGAGATCTGTTTCTGCCTCCACAGGGTAGAACCTTATCTACTTTTTGCAACTTTATGATCCTTGTGTTTGTTTAACTAAAAACATTCCTGAAATCATGGATCTCTCATACACTTTGGAACAGTTATTTATAGATTCAGGTTCTCTGTCTTGAAAAAAGATCTATAGGATTTTGCCATGTTCTTATAATGAAACAGAGCTACAAACTTCTCATATCTCTAGCACTGCCCTTCAACTTGTTTTTTATGATCGCAAAGTGTTTCAGTTTCTTTAAGTTTGAATTAAGGAATCCCTAGAAAAAGTATGCCTCGTACAACAGGGATAGAGATGGATTTTTACTTGTCAAACTTGTGATTACCTATGTTACTCAGTATTGCAAATTGTTTAAACTGTGCACATAGTTCTGTCTATTGAACTGGGTTTAGTACTCTATATGGAATAAATTTCACAAAATCAATGCTAGGCATGAATATTTTTTAAAAAACTTCTATGAATTCGTCTTGACAAGGCTGTTTCTTGTTTGTTATTTTGGCATCTACAGATGTCTCCATAACCTGTACTGTTTTCTATTGTTTTGTTGTGCGAAGTTTCTCCACAAACTCCATTTTTTTGCTGTTCTTACAAAGCTGAAACCATGCACATGCTATATATGTCGGTTCCAGTGAAAATGCTATCCTTCGAGGTTTTTAATTTCTGTGGAAGATATTGTATAGGAATTTGGCTTTAATCAACTTAAAGTTTACAATTTCCCTTTGTATTGGTTCTATGAATGTTTTGCATTTCTAGTATTTATCATGACTGCACCTTTGTTCACGGGAACAGGGATCTTCTAATCCACATTTTTGTGGAACAAGGGATGGATCACATGAAATTACGATTGGATCATGGTCGTAATCCGGCCATAATTGGTTGCGATCTCTCCTTGGGTTCACCGCCCCTCTCATGTTATAATTTGGTTCGAAGCGGACGACCGTAGGCCGTCCAAAAGCTGCCTCCCGTACGACGTCCAGAAATCTAGCCACTTGCCCACCACTAGTGGCCTCTGAGCAACCTCAGACCGCTTGTTTCAAACTAAATTATAACATGGGAGGGACAGTGAATTCAGAGAGGGATCACAATTAATTGCGGTCGGATCGCGATCATAATCCGATCGTAATTTCGTATGATCCATCTCCTAGTTTACAAAAATGTGGATCAGGAGATCCCTGCTTTGATCATGGCGCCTTGATTTACTCCAATATAATTGGAGGGTCTTGCATAGGCTAGAGGGCTAGAGATAATAATTCCATCTAAATTTAATATTTGATTTGAATTGAGAAAGGTTAGATCCAATTAAATAATTGATATTTATTCTATATTTGTATGGGGTGAGGGAAGGCTTATTAACGGAAAGGAAGTAAAATATTTAGTTTTCTCTTATTTGGGAGGGAGGGAAGGTTAATTAACTTAACATTTATCTTATTTAGGAAAAAAGGGAAGGGAATGAAGGTTAAACGTATAAAATTATCCACATTAATACATCATCATAAATTTATTTTAGAATAAATTAAATCAAATTAATAATAATATAAAAATAATAAATAATTTTTTTTTATAATTTTAAAATAAATTTATATATCTCATTTAAATTAGAAATCAATTGAAATGTTAATCAAAGTTTTAATTCAAAATTTAATTTTGTCCTGCTTTTCTCTTCCCTTGCGCACGACGCACTCCTCTAGCTTGCGTGATCCACTCGTCGCCTACTCCCATCTTCCCCATTGAGCAGAGAAGAGTCGTCGTTGACATCTCCTCACCATTAATGTCGCCTCCTCGAACATGCTCGCATCGCCATGAGTCTATTGCTACCCCCTCTTTTTCATCAAGCAGTCGAAGAATAGTAGGTGGCGGTGTCTTCTCATCACCATCGCCGCCTCCTCAAGCACGCTCTCACCGTCACACGTCACCTCTACGGTTGCTACTTGTCGAAAGAGCCTCGGTCATCTTCTCCTCCTCAAGCTTTGGCAAAGGATTATATTGAAAGAAATTTTAGTTGTGTTCTCCTTTCCCTTACACTCCGATTTGGGGTGTAAGGAATTCAACTTCTTTGCCCTCTCACAAGGTTAAAGCTTACCTTTACTTCCCCTTCATCTATGTAACTCACTCATTTCCAAACGAGGTTAAAAGTTCTCCTTCCCTTCCCTCACCTCCCAAACAGAGTGTTAGGTATGAGTATTTTTGGATTTGGATATGGAGGTGCATGTGATAAAATTCTACTTATATTCTACCCTATATATATATATATATTGTTTGGAAAGAAAATTTTTTAGTTTGTTTCCTACGAAAAAAATTTATTTTACCTCTTTCTAGGTTACCAACACGTATCTCATCTTCTTTTTCATGAGAAATCCTCATATAATCGAAGGAGCGCGAGGAATATAAGAATTTAATAAATATTCATAAATTTATTAAAATAATTTATTTATTTATTTTAAAAATAATTATATATAGTAATAGAATCATGGGTAAAGTATGGATATCTGATCTTCCGATGAATATGAAGATGAATATAGGGATGTATTTAATAAATAGGGATGAGTACGGAATATATGAAATCCAATCCAAATCCTACTCGTTGTCATCGCTACCCATGGTGAGAGTTATCTCCTTTTGCAACAATCAATTTAAAATACAACACTGTGGGGTCAACGGTGAAGGGCACTTAGGATGAGTGAGTTTTCCACAAGTATAGCCGAGTTGATACTTGAGTAGTAGATTGCCACATGAGAGCGGAGATCGAATTCCTAAGAGATCAGAATGTTCTCTTAGGGAATAAAATTTCTCCCACGTAGAGAGGTCGCTTGATCATCGTTAACATTGTGGGACCAACGATGAGGAGTGCTTGGAATATGGGAGTTATTTTTTATCATGTCAATTAAAATACAAGCTCTCGGGGCTACAGTGAAGTGGTTAGACCTCCAGGGTGCATCTCAGGAATCTTAGGGTCGAGACTCAACTATGGTAAACTACAGGAGAGATTTCTCTCTAGTGAGTAGCGGGTCTGAGAAAATGGACCATCTGAATAGACCATCACAAACATCTTCCGATTGATCTTGTGGACCGGTAGGAAACTTTTATGGGATTGAATCGGTCATCTCCAGGATTAGTCAAACGTTGATCATCTCCAGGATTAGCCAATTCGAATAGCTAGATACATTGTGTCAACTAAAAAAATAATTTTAAATGCAAACCCCTAAGGCTATGATACAGTAGTTAGACCTTTCAAGCGGTTAACTGGATATCTAAGGTTTGAATCTCAATTTACGATACACTGTAAGAATTTTCCTTCAGTAGATGACAAATCTAAAAAATTGGTCGCTTGGTTGACCTCTATGAACGTTTCTTACTTTATCCTGATAGTCGATAAAAAATTTCATAATGCCGAGTCAGTCGAGATTAGACAGAGTTGAATACTTAGATTATTTTTTTAAAAAAATCAATTTAAAATAACACCCCCAACACACAATGTGATGATACCAAGTATGAATGATTTGCAAGGCGTATTATATACCCACCGTATTAAAACCACTGAATCTATATGTACTTTCCGAATTTGGGTCGGTGGGACACTTTGGATCAATGGGATTAACGATCTAGATTTTTTTTAAAATAATTTAAAATATAATAAGCTTCGTTTCAAGGGATCTTTTCGAGGGAAAATGGTGACGTGACATGAATCAATTTTTTTTTTTTTTTTGGTTCGTTCTCTTTGGTGAAAATAGAGGCAAGGGAAGAAATGCTTTAGCCCTTTTTCAATTTCACCAAAATTTATTTCAATCTGATTCGACGGGGAAAAAACATTGATCAATAGCTCTGGCTAAAATAAACTAAACTTATTTTTTAAAACTTATTCTAGAAATAAATAAGTTTCGAAAGTTTATACTTTTCCTCCAAATGAAGCATAAGACAAAATAAATAACTCTATTTTTTCACTTTCATTCAAGACATAAATTGGCAGGCAAAACATAAATTGGAACCAAGGGCAAATTAAAATTTCTAAAACAAACTCCGGGGCGAGGCACAAAATAAATCTTTGGAACAAGTTCGCCAAAGTCAATCACAATGCATCCACATACAGTTTAACAAGTGCACGACATTGTCTCCATAATTTTAGATTTCTGCCCAAGAAACTAGAACGATATCAACACACCACTCCTTCAGTGCATAGCAATTTTTACCATGTTCCCTCAGCTCCCTTGCTTGGGTTTTGGAAGGCAGAGAAACCCCAGTTGGTCTTCAGAGCATATGGCTGAGAGATGGTCACTCCTTCCTCTGTTATCTTGGCAATCTGCAATGTAATTGAAGTGTTAAGAAACCATGCTTTCCAAGTTTGACGGGGAGAATTATCGCACTTATTAAATAAGATCAACAATCATCACAGATCTTGCTGCATGGTAGAATACAAAGGAAATCTTTGAGCTAGACAATGCAACACCCATTTGAGATTTTTTGAAGATTGCCATTATTCGGTATGCTAAGGTGAATGCCTAGTGCATTACGACAATTGTCCAATAGAAAGCAGCAAATATCCAGATGTCTTATTAGTTTAGTAGCATATCTCATCTAGACCTGAAACATTATGTAACTATCTTTTCAATGAACACATCGATCGCAAAATCTATTCAAGTAAATATGTTTAATTAGTCGTTAATCAACTGTCTTCTGAAGCAACCCAAGTAGCCAGCAATGCATAAGCAAACACTCAGAGCTACGAAATGGTCCTCTATACTGGGTAAAAATATTTAGTTAAGTTTGGATGTATTGTTTTCACTAGCAAATCTGGTGTTTCTTCATCTCCCTCCGTCTATGAGAAGGACATCTTTTGAGATGTGCCCCACTCTTGTTCCATTCCCTACGCAAACTCAAGACCATAAATCAAGTTCATTGGATCTTGTGTATGGCCATTCCTAGCACACTTATCTTTTCTTCCAGTAATTCAACTTAAACTAGTCAATCCAAAGTTCAAGGGTATTGTCAAAAAATTACCCGACCTTTCAGTCATGCTTTCCTTTCACTCCTTTTTTGTTGTAAAGAAAATCAATTGTTTTAATCTCACTAAAGTCCACATCCTTCTCCACCCATTTATTGTCAGATAACCCTTTTCTCTTTCGTTTGTCTATTTACTATCATTAAAGTGAATGGAGAATATATGTATGAACGCATAAATGGAAGTTGAACATAATCACACTTAACATTACTCATTTTCCCCTTGTTTGTGTTGCATATCAATAATGACAAAAAGACAATCTAGGCCAGTTGGGAGATTATACCTGAAACTTGTTAATTGCTGATCTATCACGATATAAGAGCACAAGCAGGCACTTCTCCATCAGCTTAACAGCCTCTTCAAAGCTCAGGTCTTCACGCCATTCAGCACGAAGTAATGGCCTTGCAAGATGATTTCCAAATCCAGTGGCCACATGATTGTCCTCAAAATGTGTGCCAATCATACTCACCTATAATATGGGCATTCCATTCTTAAGTTAATTCAAACACAAACAAAAACAAGAAGGTATTTACATACCATCCCAAGATACTTTTGTCCATTCTTCACTCCGCCAACAACAAGTGAGTTAAAAAGAGGGTCGAACTTATTGCGCCGATTGTACATAACTCGAGTTAGATAGTTGTGGATCTCCTTGGGACCAAGTGAATTCCCATCATCCCACATGTTGTCATTCAAGCTAGGGGAAAATAAATAATGCTTCTTGTTAATACATGAAAAGGTAAAAGACAGATACATGAAATTCCAACACTACATGAGGTTAGCTCAACTTAAATTCAACCAGATATTCACCAACTAAGACTTGCTGACTATTTCAAAAGTAATAGGTGTAGCAACCCATACTTGAATATGCAAGCAAATTTCTTACATGAGCTCATCGAGATAGCGCAGGATCTCTTGGAAATCACTGATTTCACCACTTGCACCTAGGATAGAGTGTTTCCCAATAGGTTTTATACGTTCCACACTCTTGTATCTCAAAGTCGAACCATAGGAACCTGCAGATTTCCAATCAACAAATGTTGGCGAGAAAAAACATAGCAGCAATGGAACAATCAACTATATTTCTTATTGCATTTTCATCTTTCTGTTTTTTTTAAAAGTAATTCTTTATTGACACTGCTACTGCAAGAACTCAAATTTTTTTTTGTTCGTATTTGAGTTTCATCTCTTTCACTGTTGTCTCATTATCATTTGCATCTGCAAAGATTTCCAAGAGTTTAGTGTATCAGCCGTTTTCTAATTTTCCATCAAATTTAGATGGATTCCTCTGTTATTTCTGGTAATAAATTATATCCATCCTCTCATTTAGTGTGGTTACGACAATCCTTAGGCTTTGCTCACCTTTGAGCAAAGACAAAAAGGGGAGGGGAAGAAAAGGATCACAAAGTTAAAGGCCAATAGATCAAAAATTAATTAAACCAATTTCAGTTCTATGACCTTGTCTGCATATTTTATGTGCGTATAAATACATGCACAACCACTAGTTTGGTTATAATTTTGTTCAACTTCTGTTTATGTCTTCTTTAATTCCATCTAGACAAGTCACTGAGAAATATATTAAACCCAGTGTTAGCATTTTCGTAGAAAACAATCTACATCATATCAAAGTAACATCATCAGGAGGCTTCTTCAACTAGTTTCTTGGTAAGGTTTTTCACTATGATATAATAGTGAAAACTGAAAAATACTACAAATAAAATAAAATAAAATCTCAAAGAAAACAACCTCCAGTATCAGCCGCAAAGATAACACCATCTTTATATTTCATTCCTATCACTGATGTTCCAGTCACATATGGATTCCTGTCAAAATATTTGACAAGTTTAATATTATGTTAGTTGGTATGAACAAATAAGATAGTATTATTCAAAATTATAGAAAGTTGGGAAGACACTAAAAAGAATAGATTGAACACAATTATCATATAGATATTATCTATAACACGGAATACTGATGAATCATAAATAATTACTAATGAAATTGAATAAACTTTCATATCAAAGACTGAGAAGTGTCATCCTATATGCGAGAATAGCAAGTGATACAGTTCAGTTTCAAATGAAATTCAGGTTAACCTATTTGCTTTAATGTTAGATTTGGTTCTCTTGTTTCTTATTGTTAGAAGCAAATTGTCGTCAGGTATGCACAAAATGTTTGATAACCTTGGAGCAAAGATTTCCTCTGCCACAAGCTTTCTAGATGTGCATGATCTCTCAATTACATGCCTTGTTGGAAATTATCCAAGTGATTTCTACTAGCAAGTGATGCTATAGAGATCAACGACCTTAATCCCAGCACCTAGAAGTCCATGCGTAAGGTACTTTCAAACGACATATTTACGCTCAAATTCAATCATCTGTTGCTATGGTACCCGAGCCCACATAAGCTCCCAGCATCTATAAATCAAACCAGTAAAAAACTGGACGAATTATTGCATTATAGCGTCAGCTTAAATTGCAGAAATCATCACATGAATTCTTGCTGCCCCAGATTCTAAAATAGCTAAATAAGAACTTCTTCGATAGTTTGATAGAATAAACCGCTAGATCGACGCTCGGAATCTCGAGATTAAATTGATAGTGAGATCATTTCACTGAGGAACCAATCATGATCATCAAAAAGTTACGAAAGCGAGGAAGATACTACGAGATCCATACAAGGTCCTTTCAGTAGCACCATTATTTACGATTAGCGAAGCTTCCATGGCCAATGTCTGCAAACAAAAAGAAAACAAAGAATTGGTTTAAGGAATTCCAAGAATCGAGTAAGCAGCAAACAACTAACCAGAAATTGTGAATCAAAGAGGAAGTCTCTAGGGTTCGTCGATAAGCAAGAAAAGCTCGATGCGGAAGAAACAAATACGCCAGCAATTCTGTTGTGACTTGTAGCCCAAGAAATACTATTTGGGCTGAATTAGTAGGGCCTAGGCCCAGATTCCCTTTTACTTTTACTGTATTAGAGAGAATAGGCTCATGACTCATCCCAATGAACAAATCGATTTACTTCATCATTATAACAACACTTTTGATAAGTTTTCAAATTATCAAATCGTCTAGGCTCTTTTTAAAATTTCTAAATTAAGTACTCATTTCTAATTTTACTTTTAATCAGTAGTCGACTGATAAAAAAATAATTTTAAAAATAATTGAATTGATTTCAATTGATTACTGATTAAAAAAATAATTTTAAAAAATAATTGAATTGATTTCCATTTAAAAATCAATTGGCTGGTTTTTAACATCAGTTAAATCGATTTTTCTTTATATCAAAATTTTGAATAAATCAATCAACTTTTAATAAAAATCAGTTGAATCGATTTACTTTTATATCAAAATTGATTTTGGACAAAATTAATTGATGAATCATACGACCTAAGATTGATATAAAATTAGTTCCTATATATTTGACTAATTCTCTTGATTATATCCATATTCTCAAATATTGACCCGATATATTAAGAATAATAATTTTTTAAATAGTAATGTGTTCGAGAAATTCAATCATGGTCTATTAGCCGGTTTTGGACAAAATCGGTTGATGAAGCAAACATCCTCGGATTGATATGAAACTAATTGCTATGTGTTTAATTATTTCTCCTTATTATATCCATTCACTCGAATATCAATTTGATATAATATATTGAGAGCAATGATTTTTTTAAACACTAATTGAATTTTTTAAATACATGTATCTTTAAAAAATCACCACTCTCAATATATTGAGTCAAATTAATGTTTAAGAATATGGATATAATTAGGAGAACTAGTCAAACATATTCAAACTAATTTCATGTTAATCTGAAATTGTTTGGTCTATCAATCGATTTTGCCCAAAATCATCTTTGATACATAAATAAATCGATTCGACTGATTTTCAATCGACTGATTTGTTCGAAACTTCACTACATAGAGAAATCGATTAGACTAGTGTTAAAAATCAATCGACTAATGTTAAAAAGCAAATGACTAATTTTCAAATAGAAATCAATTCAACTGACTTTTTTTATCAATTGACTTATTGGAATAAAACGGGAAGTGAGTAAGTGATTTGGTAATGTTGAAACTAACCTATACGATTTGATAATTCTAAAACTTAGCTATGTGGTCGGCTAAAAAGCTGATCTAAGAATAGTAAATTAAAGGGTTACTTACTACTAGAGCTAATTTATTTTTAGTGATTATGAAAAATTTTTATAGATTGGATTGATCACCTCTAAAATTAATCGGTATAAGTAAAGAGAAAATGTCAACTAAAAAAAATAAATAATTATAATAAATACTAAAAAAATATCAATTATTCAAAACCAACCAATGGCATACAATTTGAATGCCTGAGAAGATTTGGATTTGATGTCATGTTTCGAGTTCAGACCATTCTAATATTTTAATCTGCGCACATCAATTAAATAAAAAAAACACTCGAGAAAACAACTGATTCATTCAAATTCAATAGGGCTTTAAACGATGAATCAACAACCGGAGTTTGGGGAACATGGCAAAGGGATTTCCTCACCTTACAAGCCAATTAACCTTTTAAAACTAAATTTAAAGTAATTAACCTCATCTTTCACCAAGTGATTAACCGCGAAGCGCTCACCTTTAACATCCACTATCTCATTCAAATTCAACATAGATGAGGTCAATCATGGTGACTGAGGAGACAAGTAAATAGGGATGAGTTATACATGGTAACACATGGAATAGGATAGACACACAACTACTAATTGAGATTTAACCTCCAGATTTCATGATGATAATACCACCATACGCTAGCCAACTATCCATCCCGAAAGGACATCAAATAAGTAACCCAAAATTAGAGATAGAGAGAGAGTGAGAATTATTGACTAAGTTTGGTAGCACAATCAAACACAAAGCGAAAGCGATAAAAAAAGATAGATGTAAATTTATTACTAAATTTTGATAATAGATCCCAATTAGCAAACTAATATAGAATCAATAAACACAAATGTGTCACTAGTTACCTCACCCTGACATGTATTATTATGTTGGGTGAAGTCACAGTGACGAATCCAGATAAAAAAGGAAGAGGGTGCTTAAAGAAGGGAGTTGGAGCTTGTCTTCTTTCTCGCTGCCCCTTGGACTGCAGCATACTGGTGGAATTTTTTGGGAGCAAGGGGGTGCTCAAGCACACCCCTGCTCCCCCCTAGATCCACCACTAGGTGAAGTTTCCCATGATTTATCTGTTGGAGCAATCCTAATGGTCCGTGCGACCATGTGTTTTGGTGTTTCGGCAAAGGGTTTAAGTTAGGTTTACCCTGGTTATTTGATATGTGTATGTGAGTGTGCAGGGTTACAGGATACACATATGACTCAGCTTGATGGCTTCGGGTCTAGTGAAGGATGGAGCATTCGAGGGACCGTAGACAAGGCAGCAAGGACAAGGGTTGAGGGAAGCGACTTCGAGGCATACGCGAAGGATAGCATTGGAAACAAATCGCGGGCTTGGATGCATCCGAGGGGCGAGAGCCAAAGGAAGTAGGCTTGAAGGCAAGAGGTCAAAGCTGCAAAGAAGAGTCAAGTGAGTTGTGAGGGTACGAGTGCATGAGAGATTGTACTCGGGGAAAAATCTCGATGGGTATTGTAGCAGTTAACTAGGGGGGTGATTGTAGCAGTCAACGGGTATTGTAGCAACCGACGGCACTGTAGCAGTTACTGTAGTAGTCAACTGGTGCACTATAGCAGTCGACTGGTGCACTGTAGCAGTCGACTGGTGCACTGTAGCAGTCGATTGGTGCACTATAGCAGTCGACTGGTAGAGAGCCGTTGGACTGACACCAGTCGACTGGTGCAAGGACTAGTCGACTGGTAACGGTAAAACAGCAGAGCTGTTTTCTTCCAAGCTCCATAAGAAGGAGCTTGGGATGGCCGGCCATGGTGACGAAATTAGACTTGGTTAAAGCCTAATTAGTAATCACAAGAGTTCTCAAGTGCTTGTGTAATCCAAGAGGTCTTGGTAAGTTTGTGGTGAGGTTTCTCCACCCACAAGGAGCGACTTGAGATAGTCGGAATTTGCCGGGGACTAATCCATCGACTGATTAAGGGATCGTCCACCTTACGGACAACCGTGGAGTAGGAGCAAGTTATCTCCGAACCACGTTACATCGACATGTATTGGTTTACATTCTTTCCTTTAGTATTTAGCTTTCGTATTTGAGTTTGTATTATTGTATTTCTGCTTGCGCAACTAACAAATACGTAGGAAGCATTCGATTTGGGGGCACCGTCTATCCAATCCCCCTTCTAGCCGACCACCGATCCCCTACAAATGATATCAGAGTGAGGTTTGCACTTCACCGGACTAACCACCAAGAAGAGCAACTACAAGAAGATGACCGACTTGATTGAACCTTCAAAGTTTGAAAGAGAAAGCCTTGGGGGCATCACATATTGGATGATGAAAATGGAGGTCTTCTTTAACACAGATTGAGACACCATGATGGTGGTCAAAGAGCTGTTCGAAGTCCCAAACGATAAGAAAGGGAAGAGACTCCGACCGCGTCATTAGACGAAGAGTAAACCTCACAATCAAAGGCAAATGATAAGGTAATATCTATTTTGATTGATATTTTGCCTAATGACGTGATGAGTCGTGTAGGTAAATATAAGTGTTGGTTAGTCCTAGGAAAACGTACCGGTTCCACTGTACAAAAATTTTGTACAAGTGTCGAACCTTTCCTTAAATAACCTATTGTGCTCTTTAGAAGTTAAATTAGGAATCGCAGACAAAACTTAACATCATTGATTCCAAATTTAACTTATCTGTTCTTAATAGTTTAGATTTGAATCGCAAGCGGAACTTAACACTATTAATTTAAATCCACCTATGTTATTAATTCCATTAAACATTAATTTTTAAAATTGGCTTCCAGGACTACATGGCGAGGCACATGGCCTTCTTGGATATGGGAGCAACCACCACCGCCTAGATAAAGCCTTTTAAGGAAAGCTAATATTTAATTTCCTTAAATAACTCTAGGTTAACCAAAAAGAACAATCAAATCACAAATTCGAAAATAAAGAAAGCACAAATTCGAAATACTAGATCTAATGCCTCTTGTGTTTGGAATTCTTACAAAAAAAATAACTAGCATGATGCGGAAAATAATTGCTAATTATACCTTCTCTTTGTAAACTAATGACCTCGAGATCTTCTGCCGTATTTCTCGCCTCGCCTTGGACGTCGTGTGGACGACGATCCTCCAAGATGAACACAACCTAAAAGCTTTCTTCCTCTTCCTCTAAAATCCGGCCACCACTACCACCAAGGAGAAGAGAGCAAAGGGAAAGGGAGAAGAGAGAGGGTCGGCCACACCAAGAGATCCTCCAAGAAAGAGAATAAGAATTGTGTCTCATGAAGCCTCATCACCCATTCTTTTATAATACTTACCCAAGGCAAATAAGGGAAGAATTTTTACAAAAATTAAAATCTTCCTCTAGTTTTTCCTTTTTCCTTTTTATTTTCCTTTCCTTTCCTCTTGATTGAATCAATCACCAAATTAATTTGGATGATGATTTATTTATTTTTCTTTTTGGTTGGCCACCTTGCTTGGGCACCAAGCAAGGTTGGCCGACCCCCATAAGAGGAAAGAAATATAATAATTTTTTATAAAATTTTACAAGAAGAAATCCTCTTATAAAATTTTACAAGAAGAAATCCTCTTATAAAATTTTACAAGCTCTCTTCTAATTTCCTAAAGTAGGAGTTAAAAAAGGAAAGTTCTAAAAATTAAAACCACGTTTTAAAATTTAAAACTTCTCTTATAAAATTTCCATTTTTAACATGGTGATAGAAAATTTAAATTTTAAAACTTATCTTCCTTTTTTTCTTAAACTACGGGGATGGTTAAAAAAGGAAAGTTTTAAAAACTTTTAAACTTTCTTTTAAAACATGTGGCCTAATTCAAATAAGGAAAGTTTTAAAAACTTTTAAACTTTCTTTTAAAACATGTGGCCTAATTCAAATAAGGAAAGTTTTAAAATTTAAAATCTCTCTTTTAAAACTTATAGTTTTCTACAAAGAGAAGATTTTAAAAATTCAAAACAACCCTCCTTATTTGATTAATGTGGTCGGCCCCTACTTGTTTGGTCACCAAACAATAGGGCCGACCCCCATAGAAGAGGATGTCGCCGGCCCTTGCTTGGTCACCAAGCATTGTACCGACCCCCTTCTTGGACACCAAGATTAGCTTATATTTGGATGGACTTGAGGCTTTAATGAGGCTACGACAGGGACCTAGAGGAGAAATTAGTTTTTGCCTTCCGATGAGCTTGAGTATCTCGTGTTCGCCCCGAACACACAACTCAAGTTCATCAATAATAACTCATTCCACTAGAGAGTTATTATCACACTACCGCACCAATCCCAAATTACATTATAGGCTCCTTCTTATCATGAGTGTGTTAATCTCCCTATGTTTAAGATTACGAATGCCCACTAATTAAGTAAGTTACTGACAACTCACTTAATTAATATCTAGCTCCAAGAGTAGTACCACTCAACTTCATTGTCATGTCGGACTAAGTTCACCTGCACAATCCTTATGAGCTCCTCTTGGGGACATTCTCAACCTAGATGACTAGGACACAGATTCCTTCTATAATCAACAACACACACTATAAGTAATATCATTTCCCAACTTATCGGGTATATTGATTTATCGAGCTAAACCTCACCCTTTGATAAGTCAAAGAAATAAATATTAAATATATGTGTTTGTTATTATATTAGGATTAAGAGCACATACTTCCATAATAACTAAGGTCTAGTTCCTTTATTATGTCAGTACAAAAAGAACTTACCTAAAATGGTCCTACTCAATACACTTAGAGTGTACCAGTGTAATTTATTAATCAAGATAAACTAATACTTAATTACACTACGACTATTCCGATGGTTTGTTCCTTTCCATCTTAGTCGTGAGCAACTGTTTATAATTTATAAAGAACTGACAACATGATCTTCTATGTGTGACACCACACACCATGTTGTCTATTATATAAATTAATTGAATAATTACATTTAACAAATAAATGTAGATATTGATCAATGTGATTCTTTTATTTCAAAAATAAATGTTTACAAAAGCTAGGCTTTTAGTATACACTCTAATAATCTCCCACTTATACTAAAAGACTAAGCTGCCATATCTGCTGCCATACATATGATTCCATCCCCTCCACATGCCGATCAAAAGCTTTTGCCGGAAGGGCCTTAGTGAAAGAATCTACCAGGTTATCTGCTGATGCAATCTTGGCGATGACAACTTCTCCTCGCTTGATGATGTCTCGTATCAGGTGGTACTTGTGCTCTATATGTTTACTTGACTTATGAGCTCGTGGTTCCTTTGAGTTTGCAACTGCACCGCTATTATCACAATAAATTATGATGATTTTGGGCAAACCAGGAATCACATCTAAGTCCATTAGGAAATTCCTGAGCCATACTGCTGTTAGACTGTATACTAAAAGCTTAGCTTCTGTAAACATTTATTTTTGAAATAAAGGAATCACATTGGTCAATATCTACATTTATTTGTTAAATGTAATTGTTCAATTAATTTGTATAGTAGATAACATGGAGTGTGGTGTCACTCTCAGAAGATCATGTTGTCGGTTCTTTATAAATTATAAATAGTTGCTCACGACTAAGATGGAAAGGAACAAACCATTGGAATAGTCGTAGTGTAGTTAAGTATTAGTTTATCTTGATTAATAAATTACACTGATACACTCTAAGTGTATTGAGTAGGACCATTTACGTAAGTTCTTTTTGTACTGACTTAATAGAATGGAAGTGTGTGCTCTTAATCCTAATATAATAACAAGCACATATATTTAATATTTATTTCTTTGACTTATCAAAGGTGAGTTTAGCTCGATAAATCAATATGCGATAAGTTGGTATAGTGTGTGTTGTTGATTATGAAGGAATCTGTCCTAGTTATCTGGGTTAAGAATGCACCCAAGAGGGCTAGGATGCCGTGAACCATGCGGTGGTCCGTGAAGTGAGTGGTACTACTGAGCTAGATATTAAGTGAGTTGCCAAGAACTTACTTAATTAGTGGACATTGTAATCTTAAACAGAGACTACACACTCGTGATAAGAAGGAGCCCATAATGTAATTTGGGATGGGTGCGGTAATAACTCTCAGTGGAATGAGTTATCGATGAACTCGGTTGTGTGTTCGGGCAGCTGGATACTCAGCTCATCGAGGCAAACCAATTTCATCTCTGGGTCCCGTCGTCATTATCTCAAGTCCATCCAAATGTAAGGCTCTTCTTTGTGTCCAAAAAATGCTTGGTGACCAAGCAACGGCCGACCACATCCTCTTTATAGGGGACGACCCTGCTTGGTGACCAAGCATGAAGGGCCGACCACAATATTCAAATAAGGAGGTTGTTTTGAATTTTTAAAATCTTCTCTTCGAGAAAACTATAAGTTTTAAAGAGATTTTAATTTTAAAAACTTTCATTTTTAGGTTACATGTTTTAATAGAGAGTTTTAAAAGTTTTAAAACTTTCCTTTTTTAACCATCTTCATGGTTTAATAAAAAAAAGGGAGAAAAATTTTAAAATTAAAATTTTCTATCATCATGTTAAAAAAGGAAATTTTGAAAGAGAAGTTTTAAATTTTAAAACGTGGTTTTAATTTATAGAACTTTCCTTTTTAAACTCCTACTTTAGGAAAGAGAGCTTGTAAAATTTTATAAGAGTTTTCTTTTAAAATTTTATAAAAGAATATATTTCCTTTTCCCCCTTGATGAGGTGGCCGACCACCTTGCTTGGTGCCCAAGCAAGTGGCCGGCCATATTAAATTAATTAAAATAATCACAAAATTAAAATTGGTGATTGATTCAATCAAGAGGAAAGAAATGGAAAAATAAAAAGGGAAAAGGAAAAACTCTTGGATGATTTTATTTTTTGTAAAAAGTTTTTCCTTATTTGCCTTGGGCAAGTAATATAAAAGAAGGGGTGAGGGGGCTTCATGAGACAAAAACTCTTATTCTTTGGCTTGGAGACTCTCTTGGTGGTCGGCCCCTCTCTCCCTCTCTTCTCCCTTTGCTCTCTTTTCTATTGTGGTGGTGGTGGCCGAATATTACGAGGAGAAGCTCTTTTGGGTGGTGTTCATCTTGTAGGATCGTCGCCCACACGACGTCCAAGGCGAGGCGAGGAATACGGCAGAAGATCTCGAGGTCATTAGCTTACAAAGAGAAGGTATAACTAGTAATTTTCTTTGTAAGAATTCTAAATACAAGAGGCAATTAGATCTAATTTATCGAATTTATTTTTTGAGTTTGTGTTTTTCTTCTTTTTCGAATTTGTGATTCGATTGTTCTTTTTGGTTAACCTAGAGTTATTTAAGGAAATTAAATATTAGCTTTCCTTAAAAGGCTTTGACTAGGCGGTGGTGGTTGCTCCCATATCCAAGAAGGCCATGTTCCTCGCCATGCAGTCTTGGAAGCCAATTTTAGAAATTAATATTTAATAGAATTAATAACATAGGTGGATTTGAATCAATAGTGTTAAGTTTCGCTTGCGATTCAAATATAAACCATTAAGAACAGATAAGTTAAATTTAGAATCAATGTTGTTAAGTTCCATCTGCGATTCCTAATTTAACTTCTAAAGAACATAATAGGTTATTTAAGGAAAGGTTCGACACTTATATAAAAAATTTTTGTACAGTGGAACTGGTACGTTTTCCTAGGACTAACCAACAACTGCTTCTTTGGCTCCCTCAGAGGCTGCCACATACTCAGCTTCCATGGTTGAATCTGAAACGTATTTCTGCTTAACGCTCCTCCATGCAATGGCTTCACCTCTTAAAGTAAACACATAGCCTGATGTAGACTTACTGTTGTCCCTATTTGATTGGAAATCCGAATCCGTGTGACCCACAGGGAGCAAATCGTCTGCTTGGTAAACTAGCATATAATCTCTAGTCCTTCTCAGGTACTTCAATATATGCTTTACAGCAGTCAAATGTCCTTATCTAGGGTTACTCTGATATCTGCTTACCATGTCCACGACAAAACAGATATCAGGTCTCATACACATAGAGTTGTCAAACGAGCCAATCCATGGCGGGGCGGGTCGGCCCGTGGCGGGTCAATCATTTGGTGGGGCGGGGCGGGTCGACCCGTCAACTTGGCGGGTTGGAAAATTTCCAACCCAACCCAATCTAAGACGGGTTGCGGGTTTAGCGGGCCAACCCGCGGGCCTATCAATTTTTTTTAAAAAAAAAATTTAAAAAATATTTTATATTTTCAATGTTTTACTTCAGAAATGTTTCATCAACCAAATGTATCCATAAACATATATTTTAAATATAAATGAACACAAACGAGTAGTTATGTGGGATGAATAGTACTATTTGTATTTCAAAATTATAACAAAAAATGATAATAAATTGACAAAAAACTTAACTTACATGTGTTTCTCAACCCGCGGGTCAACCCAAGCCCATCGCGGGCCGACCCGCGCGGGTCGCGGGCGTAGGCGAGTCGGCCCGTGGCGAGCTTGGGTTGATAAAATTCTAACTCAACCCGCTTAAATTGTTTGACGGGGCGGGCCAACCTGACGGGCCCTGTAACGACCACCCTTCTTACTACTACTACTCTCTAAGGATGACCGTTACTTATCTACTAACTCTACTTAACCGGTATGATTAGAAATCACATGGAAACCCTACCGAAAAATTTCGACAGAATCTCCCCTGTACCGGTGACCCTAAACTGACATACATCACATAATATACACAGCCACAGGCGGCTGGAACACATATCAAACACACAAAAGGAATAACATCACCACGTAGTTTAATAAAATCAAATCATGTAAGTAATAAATAGCGGAAACAAAATAAAAACATACAATTAACTAACAGCGGAAGACTAAAATGACTCATCTAATACATTCCTAATAAATGACAATCTTAATAAATTCTTAAACTAAGTCCCAAGGCTTCCATAGTCCTGGCATCACACATCCTTCGAACACCTCCTTGTCGCCTTCCTTTCTATATCTTTTCCTTTCCTGTATCTGCAGTAAGAGGAAGTGTAGTCTATAAGCAAAATTTGCTTAGTAAGCGCTATCTAACTCACAAAATCTTGATATGCATGAGGATATACTGAAATCTAAAACTGAATGCTCAAAAGGAAATCTACTCATGCTCATCTACTAGTGAAAGAAACATACTGAAAGGCTAAACATGTAAAGTAAATCTATACAATCATGCTAGCATAAAGGACTAAACTTATCAATTCTAAAACCTTCTGAATCTTATTTCACTTGTTAAAACTTATTCTTTAATACTTTATACTTATGTAAAACTTGCTTTACTTGTTCAAAACTTATACTTATAATACTTCAAAATAATAATCAACTTCTTCTTGGGCCCGCAACTGTGCTTTTACTTTTGTAACGACCCGACCCATTTGGCGGCCCATTTGGCGACCCTATGGTCGTCGACCGTCGGCCGAGCCGTTACTACTAGGTTATCTAAACCTAGGGACGACTATGAGAGTCCAGCCCAAGGACAGAGAGTCCAGTACAGTGCCACTGATAAAAGTAAAATACTTGTTATCTTTTAATACTTCTATATAATGCCTCGGCATTTTCTTTAGCACCTTGTGTGCCAAAATCCCTAAAGTCTTGACTTTGGGATCTACTTAAGGCCTTGGCCTTTTTTTCTTTCTTTTCTTTATCTTTCTGATATTTTCCTTAAACTCTTAAAAAGAATATAGGCATGCTACAACAGAATTAAATCAAAGGAAAACAATTCTGAAATCTTTAAGCATGCTAAAATGAAAGCTGATCAGATTTGTTATAATGCAAAGGAAACCCAAAACTGCAACGTGAACTGACATAGCTGTTCCTACTCATTGGAGCTACATAAACTTGAAAACTGCATGCATAAAACTAATAAGGAAGGATCTATATCAAACTAAGCAATGGAAATGCTAACAGCACAAAACCACTCTACTGCATGCTCGTTAAAAGGCCTATTCCTACACATGGCAGCAAAGAAGAAAATCAAGTACTAGGATGTTACATGCTCACATTCCCAAATCTAAACAACTAAATCTGGTCTTATGGCAGCAAGCTTCAAGATAAACCAAACCCAAGTCTGTTCATGTTATTCTAATAGCAAGGAGAAACATTACAATTCAACACTGCTCATGCTCTTCTAGTAATAAAGAAACTACATATGCTTAACTAATAACAAATAGGAAAGTCTAACAACATGCTAAATCATAAAACTAAAGAATCTAACTCAGCTGTTCTTCACGTTCTGTTAACAAAGTATACTATTCTGTAGTAAGCTACAACATCAACCTACAAACTTTAGAACAAAACTAAACCCTCTCTTGTACCTTGCCCAACAACAAGATTCCAAACTAATCATCCTCTTTCTTTCTTTAGGCTCACGGCAGTAAAACTCCTAACTCAATCATCCTTCTGATCAGTACCACAGTAAATAAACAAAAGAAACCAAAGTGCTTCTAATAAGGAAAAATTGTCACTGAAAACCTAAATTCAAATCCGTTCTTCATGCTTACTGAACTTAATTTCTCTCTTCTTTCTTTAGGATTCACGGCAGCAAACAAAAACCAAGATTTCTTCACGGTAAAACTCAAGAAAACAAGAAAATAGCAAAGCAAAAATCGGAACAACTCTTCCCCCGCAGGTGAGTAGCTACTTACCTCTTGTTCTTTGACTCACAACCGGAATAACTTCTAGGGTTTCGGTGAGCTCGAGATCCCAGCTCTTCCTTGCACCCATGAGCTCTCCTTGACGAGAGGGACTCGGGTCCGAGAAGAGCTCGCGGAAATCCTCTTTGGCCGGCTGCCGGAGAAGCCCCAACTCCCTGCTGCGTCTTCGCCCGAGAAGAGGAGCGTCGACGCGCCGTGCGTGAGAGAAAGGGGAGGAAGTTAGGTCACGGGTAATCAATCAAGCCCTAAGTTCTCCTCTTTTATAACTTCAATATTCGGTTAACTTCTTTAAATAAATTTGCTATCAATTCTAAACAGAACCGACGGTCTGAATACTTGGTCAGCAGCGGTTTAGTGCGAGTTAAAGGTCACGTGTTCGAACTCTGCTCGGCTCCCTTTTATTTTGGTATTTCCGTTCCCAAAAACTGCTTATATACATTTTATTCCATACTTTATTAACAAAACTCTCGCAGATCGGTTGGCTGGCTAAGTTTGGTTAAAACCTGGTTTGGGTCCGAGGTCTTGGGTTCAAAACCCGGCTTCAACATTTTTTATTTTATTTTATTTATATATTTTTTTAAACTTCTTCCTCTTGGTAAAAATACCAAACGAACTCCAAAAATTACGTAAAAATACTCTAAAAATTCCTAAAAATCTCTAGAATATTTTAAAGGTATTTCTAAATATTTTTGAATTATATTTGGGGCTCAAAATGAGGAAATTTGGGTCGTTACAATTCCCCATACCTTATAAAAAGTTCGTCTTCGAAATTAGAATAATTTTGGATATTTCTATCTCATACTGTCCTCACACTCCTAGGTAATTTCCTCATACTTCTGATTCCAAATGACTTTCACTAACGATACTCTTTGTTCCTTAATCTCTTAACTTCTCGGTCCTCTATCATTCATATCGATTCATACCCATTAGTGGTCTTTGGAAGACTTGATATCTTCTCTATCCTTTCTAAACATACTTATGTATATACGAATATAAGAGAAACAAAACTAAAATTGTCTCTATTCTTTCTAAGCATATGTATCAAAACATAGAAAATTAAAACATGAATTTTCTTCTTACTTAACCGCATATAAGCAGATACTCTATACCGCAATTAATTAGCATAAAAGAAAAATTAAATACTTTCTTACTTGAAGACGGCAAGGATGGTGCTGATGTGTGATGCTGGAGAATGGGAACTGCTCTGATACCAACTGTAACGACCACCCTTCTTACTACTACTACTCTCTAAGGATGACCGTTACTTATCTACTAACTCTACTTAACCGGTATGATTAGAAATCACATGGAAACCCTACCGAAAAATTTCGATAGAATCTCCCCTGTACCGGTGACCCTAAACTGACATACATAATATAATATACACAGCCACAGGCGGCTGGAACACATATCAAACACACAAAAGGAATAACATCACCACGTAGTTTAATAAAATCAAATCATGCAAGTAATAAATAGCGGAAACAAAATAAAAACATACAATTAACTAACAGCGGAAGACTAAAATGACTCATCTAATACATTCCTAATAAATGACAATCTTAATAAATTCTTAAACTAAGTCCCAAGGCTTCCATAGTCCTGGCATCACACATCCTTCGAACACCTCCTTGTCGCCTTCCTTTCTATATCTTTTCCTTTCCTGTATCTGCAGTAAGAGGAAGTGTAGTCTATAAGCAAAATTTGCTTAGTAAGCGCTATCTAACTCACAAAATCTTGATATGCATGAGGATATACTGAAATCTAAAACTGAATGCTCAAAAGGAAATCTACTCATGCTCATCTACTAGTGAAAGAAACATACTGAAAGGCTAAACATGTAAAGTAAATCTATACAATCATGCTAGCATAAAGGACTAAACTTACTGAATTCTAAACACCTTCTGAATCTTATTTCACTTGCTTAAAGACTTATTCTTTAATACTTTATACTTATGTAAAACTTGCTTTACTTGTTCAAAAACTTATACTTATAATACTTCAAAATAATAATCAACTTCTTCTTGGGCCCGGCAACTGTGCTTTTACTTTTGTAACGACCCGACCCATTCGGCGGCCCATTTGGCGACCCTATGGTCGTCGACCGTCGACCGTCGGCCAAGCCGTTACTACTAGGTTATCTAAACCTAGGGACGACTATGAGAGCCCAGCCCAAGGACAGAGAGTCCAACACAGTGCCACTGATAAAAGTAAAATACTTGTTATCTTTTAATACTTCTATATAATGCCTCGGCATTTTCTTTAGCACTTTGTGTGTCAAAATCCCTAAAGTCTTGACTTTGGGATCTACTTAAGGCCTTGGCCTTTTTTTTATTTCTTTTCTTTATCTTTCTGATATTTTCCTTAAACTCTTAAAAAGAATATAGGCATGCTACAACAGAATTAAATCAAAGGAAAATAATTCTGAAATCTTTAAGCATGCTAAAATGAAAGCTGATCAGATTTGTTATAATGCAAAGGAAACCCAAAACTGCAACGTGAATTGACATAGCTGTTCCTACTCATTGGAGCTACATAAACTTGAAAACTGCATGCATAAAACTAATAAGGAAGGATCTATATCAAACTAAGCAATGGAAATGCTAACAGCACAAAACCACTCTACTGCATGCTCGTTAAAAGGCCTATTCCTACACATGGCAGCAAAGAAGAAAATCAAGTACTAGGATGTTACATGCTCTCATTCCCAAATCTAAACAACTAAATCTGGTCTTATGGCAGCAAGCTTCAAGATAAACCAAACCCAAGTCTGTTCATGTTATTCTAATATCAAGGAGAAACATTACAATTCAACACTGCTCATGCTCTTCTAGTAATAAAGAAACTACACATGCTTAACTAATAACAAATAGGAAAGTCTAACAACATGCTAAATCATAAAACTAAAGAATCTAACTCAGCTGTTCTTCACGTTCTGTTAACAAAGTATACTATTCTGCAGTAAGCTACAACATCAACCTACAAACTTTAGAACAAAACTAAACCCTCTCTTGTACCTTGCCCAACAACAAGATTCCAAACTAATCATCCTCTTTCTTTCTTTAGGCTCACGGCAGTAAAACTCCTAACTCAATCATCCTTCTAATCAGTACCACAGTAAATAAACAAAAGAAACCAAAGTGCTTCTAATAAGGAAAAATTGTCGCTGAAAACCTAAATTCAAATCCATTCTTCATGCTTACTGAACTTAATTTGTCTCTTCTTTCTTTAGGATTCACGGCAGCAAACAAAAACCAAGATTTCTTCACGGTAAAACTCAAGAAAACAAGAAAATAGCAAAGCAAAAATCGGAACAACTCTTACCGCAGGTGAGTAGCAACTTACCTCTTGTTCTTTGACTCACAACCGGAATAACTTCTAGGGTTTCGGCGAGCTCGAGATCCCAGCTCTTCCTTGCACCCACGAGCTCTCCTTGACGAGAGGGACTCGGGTCCGAGAAGAGCTCGCGGAAATCCTCTTTGGCCGGCCGTCGGAGAAGCCCCAACTCCCTGCTGCATCTTCGCCCGTGAAGAGGAGCGTCGACGCGCCGTGCGTGAGAGAAAGGGGAGGAAGTTAGGTCACGGGTAATCAATTAAGCCCTAAGTTCTCCTCTTTTATAACTTCAATATTCGGTTAACTTCTTTAAATAAATTTGCTATCAATTCTAAACAGAACCGACGGTCTGAATACTTGGTCAGCAGCGGTTTAGCGCGAGTTAAAGGTCACGTGTTCGAACTCTGCTCGGCTCCCTTTTATTTTGGTATTTCTATTCCCAAAAATTGCTTATATACATTTTATTCCATACTTTATTAACAAAACTCTCGCAGATCGGTTGGTTGGCTAAGTTTGGTTAAAACCTGGTTTGGGTCCGAGGTCTTGGGTTCAAAACCCGGCTTCAACATTTTTTATTTTATTTTATTATATATTTTTTTAAACTTCTTCCTCTTGGTAAAAATACCAAACGAACTCCAAAAATTACGTAAAAATACTTTAAAAATTCCTAAAAATCTCTAGAATATTTTAAAGGTATTTCTAAATATTTTTGAATTATTTTTGGGGCTCAAAATGAGGAAATTTGGGTCGTTACAGGCCCAACCCAAATTGACATCTCTACGTACACAACATTGTATACATTAGGCTTCCCACAACCGAAGCATAAGGAACTGTCTTCATGTCCTCTATCTCCTTTGATGTCTTCGGAGACATCTCTTTAGATAAGACTACTCCATGCCTAAAAGGTAAGAAACCTTTCTTGGAGTTCTGCATGCTAAAACGAGCAAGGATTGTATCTATATATAAAGCTTGAGATAGACACAACATTCTTTTCTTGGGTTCAAAACCCGGCTTCAACATTTTTTATTTTATTTTATTATATATTTTTTTAAACTTCTTCCTCTTGGTAAAAATACCAAACGAACTCCAAAAATTACGTAAAAATACTCTAAAAATTCCTAAAAATCTCTAGAATATTTTAAAGGTATTTCTAAATATTTTTGAATTATTTTTGGGGCTCAAAATGAGGAAATTTGGGTCGTTACAGGCCCAACCCAAATTGACATCTCTACGTACACAACATTGTATACATTAGGCTTCCCACAACCGAAGCATAAGGAACTGCCTTCATGTCCTCTATCTCCTTTGATGTCTTCGGAGACATCTCTTTAGATAAGACTACTCCATGCCTAAAAGGTAAGAAACCTTTCTTGGAGTTCTGCATGCTAAAACGAGCAAGGATTGTATCTATATATAAAGCTTGAGATAGACACAACATTCTTTTCTTGCGATCTTGTGGCTAAAGATGGCAGCAGCTAGGGTTGGTGCACATGGAGGACAGTAACAGAAAAAGACCATAATAGTTGGAAAATAATTTTCATATTTATTGCTTTTATTTACTGTGATGTGTGTGTTTGCATGTGATGTATGCTAGGATAGTTTAAAATTCCTCACTTTAAATAACTAAGTGGGAGAGGGATTTATTTTAATAAATCTCATGGTCTCCATTACTGGTTTATAAGTGATGCAACAAGCTTGCGTGTTGGCTCTAAGTGCCTCCCTCCACAACGGATGGGTTTGTTGCTGATCACTAGATCAAACTTCCTTTTATAGATGGTTATAGGAAATTATTTAGGAGCGTGTGATCTTCTCCAACTGAAGGGGCACAATCCTATTTAATGAACTTAGTATCAAGTAATGGTATACACTTAGACACATTCAATAGTATCCTTCCCAACGGAGTCACTGCTATTGTTTTGTGTGACCAAAGTGAAACCAACTATTAATTTCATTTGTCATAAAGTTAGGATGACAAGATAATAAAATTAATGGGTCACACCCTCCTCTTACAAATGTTGAATTTGTATACGTCCACACTAAAGTGACATGCAATATTCACGGTGATTTGAGATGTTGGTTAATTTAAAATAGTATTGTTTGAGGAATAAATATTATTCTAAATTTAGAGTATTGACCAAAGTTTATTTTTGTGATTCTTAGGATGATTTTCAACCCACTGGCCATTATACTGAAAGAGAACAAACTTATTGGTCCCAACTATATTGATTGGAAAAGAAACCTAGACATTGTCCTTACTGCTGAAAGCTATAAGTTTGTTCTGACTAAGGCTTGCCCTGATGCACCTGACGGTGACTCTACCCCAGAGGAGATTGAGTATCATAAGAAATGGGTGAAAGCTGATGAGATGGCATGGTGTTACATTTTAACATCAATGTCAAATGTATTGCAACATCAACATCAAGATTTACCAACAGCGTATGATATAATGAATAATCTCAAAGAACTCTTTGGGCACCAGAGTCGGACCGCTAGGCAAGAGGCAATGAGAAAGCTAATGACAGCCATCATGTCCGAGGGGACACCCGTAAGGGATCATATCCTCAAAATGATGGCTTATCTGAATGAAATATAAGTCCTTGGAGGAGAAATCGATGGGGAAACCCAGGTCGATATAATTCTCCAAATGCTACCCAGAAGTTTTGAGCAATTACGCCTGAACTATAACATGAACAAAAGAGAGTATACGTTGGCGGAACTTCTGACAGAACTACACGCAGCAGAAGATATTTTTCGTCAAAGTTCTCATATTCACTATGCTAAAAATGGTTCTACTTTTAAATCGAAAGGCAAGAAGAAGAAGAAACAGTTCTTTTCAGTAAAGAGAGTGAATACTTCAGGGACAAAAAGCTGGAATGAAGAAGCCAAAGGGCAAGTGCTTCATCTGCAAGCAGTCAAGACATTGGAAGGCGGACTGTCCTCATAGGAATCAGAACAATAAAGGTATATCTCATGCTCTAGTAGTTGAAACATGTTTAGCGGTGTCATCTACCAGCACCTGATGTGTAGATACGGGAGCCACTGATCATGTCTGTAATTCTTTGCAGGAGTTCCAGGAAACCCGACAACTATTTGATGGAGAGATAACCGTCTACATGGGCAATGCTACTAAGGTGGCGGCTGTTGTAGTGGGAGATGTCTACTTATCTTTTGATAGGAATAGAAATTTAGTTTTAAGAAATTATCTTTATGTACCCAGTTTTAGAAAGAATTTAATTTTAGTTTCTAAACTGTATTTGGATGGATATTCAGTTTCCTTTAGTAACAATATGGTTATAAAGAGAAATAAGGTGATTATCTATTTTGGTGCATTGGTTGGTAATTTATATACTTTAAATTCAATTTCTCCCACAAAACAAAATATGAAAATTAATAACACATCCTCTAACTCTAATAAGAGAAAAGAACCTTCGGAAATGAACCAAACGTATCTTTGGCATCTAAGGCTTGGTCATATTAACTTAAGTAGGATTCAAAGGCTTGTAGCCGATGGACTCTTGGGTTCATTAGAGTTGGAAAACATTCTAACATGTGAATCCTGCTTGGAAGGTAAAATGACCAAGAGAACTTTTAAGGCCAAGGGGTATAGAGCCAAAGATCGTTAGAACTGGTTCATTCTGATTTGTGTGGTCCTATGTCTATCCAGGCTAGAGGTGGTTATGAATACTTCGTCTCTTTTATAGATGATTATTCAAGATACGGATATATTTACCTGATGCGCCGCAAGTCTGAATGCTTTGGCAGGTTCAAAGAATATAGGGCTGATGTGGAGAAATGTCTTGGTAAAAGTATCAAGACACTACGGTCTGATTGTGATGGCGAATACCTCTTTGGAGAGTTTAGGAATTACTTATCAGAAGTCGGGATTAAATCCCAATTGTCTGCACCTGGTACACCCCAGCAGAATGGTGTGGCAGAACGAAGGAATAGAACTCTTATAAAAATGGTTAGATCGATGATGAATTATTCAGAATTACCAAATTCGTTTTGGGGATATGTTTTAGAAACAACAGTGTACATTCTGAATATGGTACCTTCTATAACAGTTCCTTCTACTCCCATGGAATTATGGAATGGGCGTAAGCCTAGTCTGAATCATATCCAGATATGGGGTAGTCCAGAACATGTGCTGAAGGGAGATATTGACAAGTTGGAATCATGTACAGAAGTTTGTCTGTTTGTGGGATATCATAAGGAACAAAAGGTGATTTATTTTATAATCCTAAAAATCAGAAGATCATTGTTAGCACCAATACTCGATTTTTAGAAGAAGATTATGTAATGAACCATAAGCCCATGAGTGAAATAGTTCTAGAAGAAATTAGAGAGGACACGTCTACTTTAATACCAACAGTACAAGATGAAGTACCACAAGAGACTACAACACGTGTCACACATGATACACAACCACAGACGGTGTCTCGTCGTAGTGGGAGGGTTGTAAGGCAGCCTGAGAGATTCATGTTTTTGGGAGAGTCTTCGGACTTGATCCCGGGTAAACATGAACCTGATCCCCGGACATATGATGAAGCACTCCAAGATATAGATGCAGTATCTTGGCAAAAGGCAATGAATTCTGAAATAGAGTCTATGTACTCTAATAAGGTCTGGGAGCTTATAGAACCACCTGATGGTGTAAAAGTCGTTGGATGCAAGTGGATCTACAAAAGGAAAAGAGGGACAGATGGGAAGGTAGAAACCTTCAAAGCAAGGTTTGTTGCGAAAGGGTACACTCAGAAAGAGGGAATCGATTATGAGGAGACTTTTTCGCCGGTAGCTATGCTTAAGTCTATCCAGATACTCTTATCCATTGCCGCTCATATGGATTATGAGATTGGAAAATGGATGTCAAGACAGCTTTCCTTAATGGAAGTCTTGAAGAAAACATCCATATGAAGCAACCAGAAGGGTTCATTGAAAAGGGCAAAGAGCATCTAATGTGCAAGCTCAATCGGTCCATTTATGGACTGAAGCAAGCTTCAAGGTCTTGGAACATCCGGTTTAATGAAGTAATCCAGTCATATGGATTTATTTACTGTCCGGATGAGTCTTGTGTATACAAGAAGTGTAACGAAAACGTGGTGATATTTCTTGTACTATACGTAGATGATATTTTGTTAATTGGCAACAATGTCAAAGTATTATCGGACATAAGGGTATGGTTGTCCAAACAATTTGATATGAAGGATTTAGGAGAATGTGCACACATTCTTGGGATCAAAGTCATAAGGGATCGCAAGAAAAGAATATTGTGTCTATCTCAAGCTTCATATATAGATACGATCCTTGCTCGTTTTAGCATGCAAAATTCCAAGAAAGATTTCTTACCTTTTAGGTATGGAGTAGCCTTATCTAAAGAGATGTCTCCGAAGACATCAAAGGAGATAGAGGACATGAAGGCAGTTTCTTATGCTTCGGCTGTAGGAAGCCTTATGTATGCAATGTTGTGTATGAGACCTGATATCTATTTTGCCGTGGGCATTGTTAGCAGATATCAAAGTAACCCTCGACAAGGACATTGGACTGCTGTGAAGTATATTAAAGTACCTGAGAAGGACTAGAGATTATATGCTAGTCTATCAAGCAGACGATTTGCTCTCTGTGGGTTACACGGATTCGGACTTCCAATTAGATAGGTACAATAGTAAGTCTACGTCAGGCTATGTGTTTACTCTAGGAGGTGGAGCCATTGCATGGAGGAGTGTTAAGCAGAAATGAGTCTCGGACTCAACCATGGAAGCTGAGTATGTGGTAGCCTCTTAGGCAGCCAAAGAAGCTGTATGGCTCAGGAATTTTCTAATGGACTTAGATGTGATTCCTGGTTTGCCTAAGATCATCACAATTTATTGTGATAATAGCGGTGCAGTTGTAAACTCGAAGGAACCACGAGCCCATAAGTCAAGTAAAAATATAGAGCGCAAGTACCACCTGATACGAGACATCGTCAAGCGAGGAGAAGTTGTCGTCGCCAAGATTGCATCAGCGGATAACCTGACAGATCCTTTCACTAAGGCCCTTCCGGAGAAAGCTTTTGATCGACATGTGGAGGGAATGAGAATCAGATGTATGGTAATAGATATGGCAACTTAGTCTTTTAGTATAAGTGGGAGATTGTTAGAGTGTATACTAAAAGCTTAGCTTTTGTAAACATTTATTTTTGAAATAAAGGAATCACATTGGTCAATATCTACATTTATTTGTTAAATGTAATTGTTCAATTAATTTGTATAGTAGATAACATGGAGTGTGGTGTCACTCTCAGAAGATCATGTTGTCGGCTCTTTATAAATTATAAATAGTTGCTCACGACTAAGATGGAAAGGAACAAACCATTGGAATAGTCGTAGTGTAATTAAGTATTAGTTTATCTTGATTAATAAATTACACTGATACACTCTAAGTGTATTGAGTAGGACCATTTAGGTAAGTTCTTTTTGTACTGACTTAATAAAAGAACTAGACCTTAGTTATTATGGAAGTGTGTGCTCTTAATCCTAATATAATAACTAGCACATATATTTAATATTTATTTCTTTGACTTATCAAAGGGTGAGGTTTAGCTCGATAAATCAATATGCCCGATAAGTTGGGAAATGATATTACTTATAGTGTGTGTTGTTGATTATAGAAGGAATCTGTGTCCTAGTTATCTAGGTTGAGAATGTCCCCAAGAGGAGCTCATAAGGATTGCCATGTTAAACCCTGCAGGTGGACTTAGTCCGACATGACAATGAAGTTGAGTGGTACTACTCTTGGAGCTAGATATTAATTAAGTGAGTTGTCAGTAACTTACTTAATTAGTGGACATTTGTAAATCTTAAACACAGGGAGACTAACACACTCATGATAAGAAGGAGCCCATAATGTAATTTGGGATTGGTGCGGTAGTGCGGTAATAACTCTCTAGTGGAATGAGTTATTATCGATGAAATTGAGTTGTGTGTTCGTGGCGAGCACGGGATACTCAAGCTCATCGGAAGGCCAAAACCAATTTCTCCTCTAGGTCCCTATCGTAGCCTCATTATAGCCTCAAGTCCATCCAAATATAAGGCTCTTCTTGGTGTCCAAGAAGTGGGCCGGTCCAATCCTTGGTGACCAAGCAAGGGCAGGCCACATCCTCTTTATAGGGGTCGACCCTTTGCTTGGTAACCAAGCATGAAGGGGCCGGCCACAATATTCCAACAAGGAGGGTTGTTTTTGAATTTTTAAAATCTTCTCTTTGTAGAAAACTATAAGTTTTAAAAGAAAGATTTTAATTTTAAAAACTTTCCTTATTTGAATTTGGCCACATGTTTTAATAGCGAGTTTTAAAAGTTTTAAAACTTTACTTTTTTAACCATCTTCATGGTTTAATAAAAAAAAGGGAGAAAAATTTTAAAATTAAAATTTTCTATCATCATGTTAAAAAAGGAAATTTTGAAAGAGAAGTTTTAAATTTTAAAACATGATTTTAATTTTTAGAACTTTCCTTTTTAAACTCCTACTTTAGGAAAGAGAGCTTGTAAAATTTTATAAAAGTTTTCTTGTAAAATTTTATAAAAGAATATATTTCCTTTTCCCCCTTGATGAGGTGGCCGGCCACCTTGCTTGGTGCCCAAGCAAGTGGCCGACCATATTAAATTAATTAAAATCACCACAAAATTAAAATTGGTGATTGATTCAATCAAGAGGAAAGAAAAGGAAAAATAAAAAGGAAAAGAGAAAAACTCTTGGATGATTTTATTTTTTGTAAAAAGTTTTTCCTTATTTGCCTTGGGCAAGTAATATAAAAGAAGGGGTGAGGGGGCTTCATGAAACAAAAACTCTTATTCTTTGGCTTGGAGACTCTCTTGGTGGCCTGCCCCTCTCTCCCTCTCTTCTCCCTTTGCTCTCTTTTCTATTGTGGTGGTGGTGGCCAAATATTACAAGGAGGAGAAGCTTTTTTGGGTGGTGTTCATCTTGGAGGATCATCGTCCACACGACGTCCAAAGTGAGGTGAGGAATACGGCAGAAGATCTCGAGGTCATTAGCTTACAAAGAGAAGGTATAACTAGTAATTTTCTTCCGCATCATACTAGTTATTTTCTTTGTAAGAATTCTAAATACAAGAGGCAATTTGATCTAGTTTATCGAATTTATTTTTCGAGTTTGTGTTTTCTTCTTTTTCGAATTTGTAATTCGATTGTTCTTTTTGGTTAACCTAGAGTTATTTAAGGAAATTAAATATTAGCTTTCCTTAAAAGACTTTGACTAGGCGGTGGTGGTTGCTCCCATATCCAAGAAGGCCATGTGCCTCACCATGCAGTCCTGGAAGCCAATTTTGGAAATTAATATTTAATGGAATTAATAACATAGGTGGATTTGAATCAATAGTGTTAAGTTCCGCTTGCGATTCAAATCTAAACCATTAAGAACAGATAAGTTAAATTTGGAATCAATGATGTTAAGTTCCGTCTGCGATTCCTAATTTAACTTCTAAAGAACACAATAGGTTATTTAAGGAAAGGTTCGACACTTGTACAAAAAAATTTTGTACTGTGAAACTGGTACGTTTTTCTAGGACTAACCAACAACTACTTCTTTGGCTGCCTCAGAGGTTGCCACATACTCAGCTTCCATGGTCGAGTCTGAAATGCATTTCTGCTTAACGCTCCTCCATGCAATGGCTCCACCTCCTAAAGTAAACACATAGCCTGATGTAGACTTACTGTTGTCCGTATCTGATTGGAAATCCGAATCCGTGTGACCCACAGGGAGCAAATCGTCTGCTTGGTAAACTAGCATATAATCTCTAGTCCTTCTCAGGTATTTCAATATATGCTTTACAGCAGTCAAATGTCCTTGTCCAGGGTTACTCTGATATATGCTAACCATGCCCATGACAAAATAGATATCAGGTCTCGTACACATAGAGCTGTTAAACGGGCCAATCCATGGCAGGGCGGGTCGGCCCGTGGCGGGTCAATCATTTGGTGGGGTGGGGCGGGGCGGGGCGGGCCGACCCGTCAACTTGGCGGGATGGAAAATTTCCAACCCAACCCAATATTAGGCGGGTTTAGTGGGCCAACCCGCGGGCCTATCAATTTTTTTTAAAAAAAAATAAAAAATATTTTATATTTTCAATGTTTTACTTCGGAAATGTTTCATCAACCAAATGTATTCATAAACATATATTTTAAATATAAATGAACACAAACGAGTAGTTATGTGGGATGAATAGTACTATTTGTATTTCAAAATTATAACAAAAAACGATAATAAATTGACAAAAAACTTAACTTACATGTGTTTCTCAACCCGCGGGCCAACCCAAGCCCATCGCGGGCTGATCCGCGCGGGTCGCGGGCCTAAGCGGGTCGGCTCGTGGCGGGCTTGGGTTGATAACATTCCAACTCAACCCGCTTAAATTGTTTGACGGGGCGGGCCAACTTGACGGGCCCAACCCAAATTGACAGCTCTACGTACACAGCATTGCATACATTAGGCTTCTCACAGCCGAAGCATAAGGAACTGCCTTCATGTCCTCTATCTCCTTTGATGTTTTCGGAGACATCTCTTTAGATAAGGCTACTCCATGCCTTAAAGGTAAGAAACCTTTCTTGGAGTTCCGCATGCTAAAACGAGCAAGGATTGTATCTATATATAAAGCTTGAGATAGACACAACATTCTTTTCTTGCGATCCTTTATAACTTTGATCCCAAGAATGTGTGCACATTCTCCTAAGTCCTTCATATCAAATTGGTTGGACAACCATACCCTTACGTCCGATAATACTTTGACATCGTTGCCAATTAACAAAATATCATCTACGTATAGTACAAGAAATACCATCACGTTTCCGTTACACTTCTTGTATACACAAGACTCATCCGGACACTGAATAAATCCATATGACTGGATTACTTCATTAAACCAGATGTTCCAAGATCTTGAAGCTTGCTTCAGTCCATAAATGAACCGATTTAACTTGCATACTAGATGCTCTTTGCCTTTTTCAATGAATCCCTCTGGTTGCTTCATATGGATGTTTCCCTCAAGACTTCCGTTAAGAAAAGCTGTCTTGACATCTATTTTCCAGATCTTATAATTCATATGAGCGGCAATGGATAAGAGTATCCGGATAGACTTAAGCATAGCTACCGGCGAAAAAGTCTCCTCATAATCGATTCCCTCTTTCTGAGTATACCCTTTCGCAACAAGCCTTGCTTTGAAGGTTTCTACCTTCCCGTCTGTCCCTCTTTTCCTTTTGTAGATCTATTTTCATCCAACATCTTTTACACTATCAGGTCGTTCTACAAGCTCCCAGACCTTATTAGAATACATAGATTCTATTTTAGAATTCATTGCCTTTTGCCAAGATACTGCATCTTTATCTTGGAGTGTTTCGTCATATGTTCGGGGATCAGGTTCATGTTTACCCGGGATTAAGTTTGAAGACTCTCCCAAAAACATGAATCTCTCAGGTTGCCTTACAACCCTCCCACTACGATGAGACACTGTCTCTGGTTGTGTATCATGTGTGACACGTGTTGCAGTTTCTAGTGGTACTTCATCTTGTACTGTTGGTACTAAAGTAGACATGTCCTCTCTTATTTCTTCTAGAACTATTTCACTCATGGGCTTATGGTTCATTACATAATCTTCTTCTAAAAATCGAGCATTGGTGCTAACAATGATCTTCTGATTTTTAGGATTATAAAACAAACCACCTAATTCGTTCCCTTAGGATATCCCACAAACAGACAAACTGTTGGTGCGGTTAGCACTAACGATTTAACCCAGGTTTTGATGAATGACAAATAGGTTAAGTTAGTTTTGTTGTTGTCTGACACTTTGATCGAGTGTGCAGGAGAAGTCCAGACAGGTCGACGGGCTGACCGGATGTCTGGCACGAAGTCTAGCTAGGTCGACGGGCTGACCGGATAGCTGGCGAGAAGTCCAAGCGGGTCGACGGGCTGACCGGACGCTTGGCGAGAAGTCCAGCTAGGTCGACGGGCTGACCGGATAGCAGGCGCGACGGGCTGACCGGACGCTTGGCGAGAAGTCCAGACGGGTCGACGGGCTGACCGGACGTCTGGCAGGTAAGTCACTGGAGGTGAGTGACTGCGAGGACGCGTTCCCGGGAAGGGAACATTAGGCGTCGATCCGGCTTAGATCCATTTCGGATGTCTAAGTCGAGATCGTGACTAGATTCCGGTCTCGGAAAGACGGAATCTAAGTCATACTCTTTTTATCCACCTGTTGAACTTTAACTGTGCTAACAATCTGTTTTACAGGATGTATATTTGCCTCGGACTAACTTTGTTTTGCAGGAAAAGGGAGTTTTCTGAAACAAGGTGGTCCGGGTGCCCGGAAGGCGAATTCTATCCAGCCAAGTCGTCGCCACGTGGAGCATCTCGGTTTGAGCAGTTATGTCACATTCCAGGCGCCCGGAAGGAATCCAGGCGCCCGGAACAGCATATAAAAGAAGCACCAGGCAGGAGCTTCAGAATCAATCAAGCTGAGAACTCTTCTACTGCTGGTCTTGCTTCTCGACGTTCAGTGCGATGCCAACAAAGCTCCGACACTACGCTCCGTTCTTTTCCCTTTTTGTCGGTATTTGTTTTCAGTTTTCATTAGCATTCCCTGTACGGTTCTTTTGTAATCATCATTTCGAATTGCTAGTGATTGCCCAACGAAAGTGGTCAAGGACCACGGGCCTTCGAGTAGGAGTCGTCACAGGCTCCGAATGAAGTAAAACCATTGTGTCTATTTTACTTTTCCGCTGCGTTTATACTCGATATTTTCGAATCGATATTCACCCCCCTCTATCGAATCTAACGGTCTTACACAAACTTCTGTACGTGATTCCAACTTATCAATATCTCCCTTCAGCACATGTGTTGGACTAACCCATATCCGGATATAATTCAGACTAGGCTTATACCCATTCCATAATTCCATGGGAGTAGAAGGAACTGTTTTAGAAGGTACCATATTCAGAATGTACACTGCTGTTTCCAGAGCATATCCCCAAAACGAATTTGGTAATTCTGAATAACTCATCATCGATCTAACCATTTCCATAAGAGTCATATTCCTTCGTTCTGCCACACCATTCTGTTGGGGTGTACCAGGTGCAGACAATTGGGATTGAATCTCGACTTTTGATAAGTAATTCCCTAAACTCTCCAAAGAGGTATTTACCACCACGGTCAGACCGTAGTATCTTGATATTTTTACCAAGATGTTTCTCCACATCAGCCCTATATTCTTTGAACTTGTCAAAGCATTCAGACTTGTGGCGCATCAGGTAAATGTATCCGTATCTTGAATAATCGTCTAGAGGAGACGAAGTATTCGTAACTACCTCTTGCCTAGATAGACATAGGACCACACAAATCAGAATGAACCAATTATAGCGCATCTTTGGCTCTATACCCCTTGGCCTTAAAAGGTCTCTTGGTCATTTTACCTTCTAAGCAAGATTCACATGTTGGAAAGTTTTCCAATTCTAATGAACCCAAGAGTCCATCGGCTACAAGCCCTTGAATCTTACTTAAGTTAATATGACCAAGCCTTACATGCTAAAGATACGTTTGGTTCATTTCCGAAGGTTCTTTTCTCTTATTAGAGTTAGAAGATGTGTTATTAATTTTCATATTTTGCTTTGTAGGAGAAATTGGATTTAAAGTATATAAATTGTCAACCAATGCACCAGAACAGATAATTACCTTATTTCTCTTTATAACGACATTGTTACTAAAGGAAACAGAATATCCATCCAAATACAGTTTAGAAGCTGAAATTAAATTCTTTCTAAAATTGGGTACATAATGACAATTTCTTAAATTCAAACTTTTATTCCTATCAAAAGATAAGTAGACGTCTCCCACTGCAACAACCGCCACCTTAGTAGCATTGCCCATGTAGACGGTTATCTCTCCATCAAATAGTGGTCGGGTTTCCTGGAACCCCTGCAAAGAATTGCAGACATGATCAGTGGCTCCCGTATCTACACACTAGGTGCTGGTAGATAACACCGCTAAACATGTTTCAACTACTAGAGCATGAGATATACCTTTATTGTTCTGATTCCTATGAGGACAGTCCGTCTTCCAATGTCCTGACTGCTTGCAGATGAAGTACTTGTCCTTCGACTTCTTCATTCCATCTTTTTGTCCCTGAGGTTTATTTACTCTCTTTGCTGAAAAAACATGTTTCTTCTTCTTCTTTCCTTTCGGCTTAGAAGTAGAACCATTTTCAGCATAGTGAATCTGAGAACTTTGACGAAATATACCTTCTGCTGCCTGTAGTTCTGTCAGAAGTTCCTCTTTTGTTCATGTTATAGTTCAGGCGAAACTGCTCAAAACTTCTGGGTAGCGTTTGGAGAATTATATCGACCTGGGTTTCCCCATCGATTTCTCCTCCAAGGACTTATATTTCATTCAGATAAGCCATCATTTTGAGGATATGATCCCTTACGGGTGTCCCCTCAGACATGGTGGCTGTCATTAGCTTTCTCATTGTCTCTTGCCTAGCGGTCCGACTCTGGTGCCCAAAGAGTTCTTTGAGATTATTCATTATATCATAAGCTGTTGGTAAATCTTGATGCTGATGTTGTAATACATTTGACATTGATGCCAAAATGTAACAACAAAGTTAGCACATCATACATAATTTTCTATCTAAATGTCATAATAGTTGGAACCTGCAACCACAAAGTTAGCACATCCTATTATTATCCTGCCTAAATTATGTATGACATGTGCATAATTAATTTGAAAACCAAAACACACAGATGCAAACCCTAGCTCTGATACCAATTGTTGGTTAGTCTTAGGAAAACGTACCGGTTCCACTGTACAAAAATTTTGTACAAGTGTCGAACCTTTCCTTAAATAACCTATTGTGTTCTTTAGAAGTTAAATTAGGAATCGCAGACGGAACTTAACATCATTGATTCCAAATTTAACTTATCTGTTCTTAATTGTTTAGATTTGAATCGCAAGCAGAACTTAACACTATTGATTCAAATCCACCTATATTATTAATTCCATTAAATATTAATTTCCAAAATTGGCTTCCAGGACTGTATGGCGAGGCACATGGCCTTCTTGGATATGGGAGCAACCATCACCGCCTAGACAAAGCCTTTTAAGAAAGTTAATATTTAATTTCCTTAAATAACTCTAGGTTAACAAAAAAGAACATTCGAATCACAAATTCGAAAACAAAGAAAACACAAATTCGAAAAACTAATTCGAAATACTAGATCTAATGCCTCTTGTGTTTGGAATTCTTACAAAAAGAAATAACTAGCATGATGTGGAAAACAATTGCTAATTATACCTTCTCTTTGTAAACTAATGACCTCGAGATCTTCTGCCGTATTCCTCGCCTCGCCTTGGACGTCGTGTGGATGACGATCTTCCAAGATGAACACCACCCAAAAGCTTTCTTCCTCTTCCTCTTAAATCCGGCCACCACCACCACCAAGGAGAAGAGTGCAAAGGGAAAGGGAGAAGAGAGAGGGTCGGCTACACCAAGAGATCCTCCAAGCAAGAGAATAAGAATTGTGTCTCATGAAGCCTCCTCACCCCTTCTTTTATAATACTTGCCCAAGCCAAATAAGGGAAGACTTTTTACAAAAATTAAAATCTTCCTCTAGTTTTTCCTTTTCCCTTTTTATTTTCCTTTTTTTTCCTCTTGATTGAATCAATCACCAAATCAATTTGGATGATGATTTATTTTTTATCTTTTTGGCCGACCACCTTGCTTAGGCACCAAGCAAGGTTGGCCGACCCCCATAAGAGGAAAGAAATATAATAATTTTTTATAAAATTTTACAAGAAGAAATTCTCTTATAAAATTTTACAAGCTCTCTTCTAATTTCCTAAAGTAGGAGTTAAAAAAGGAAAGTTCTAAAAATTAAAACCATGTTTTAAAATTTAAAACTTCTCTTATAAAATTTTCTTTTTTAACATGGTGATAGAAAATTTAAATTTTAAAACTTATCCTCCTTTTTTTCTTAAATCATGAGGATGGTTAAAAAAGGAAAGTTTTAAAAACTTTTAAACTTTCTTTTAAAACATGTGGCCTAATTCAAATAAGGAAAGTTTTAAAAATTAAAATCTCTCTTTTAAAACTTATAGTTTCCTACAAAGAGAAGATTTTAAAAATTCGAAACAACCCTCCTTGTTTGATTAATGTGGTCGGCCCCTACTTGTTTGGTCACCAAACAATTGGGCCGTGACCAAACAAGTAGGGGCCGGCCCCCATAGAAGAGGATGTGGCTGGCTCTTGCTTGGTCACCAAGCATTGGACCGACCCCCTTCTTGGACACCAAGATGGGCTTATATTTGGATGGACTTGAGGCTTTAATGAGGCTACGACAGGGACCTAGAGGAGAAATTGGTTTTGGCCTTCCAATAAGCTTGAGTATCCCGTGTTCGCCCCGAACACACAACTCAAGTTCATCGATAATAACTCATTCCACTAGAGAGTTATTATCGCACTACCGCACCAATCCCAAATTACATTATGGGCTCCTTCTTATCATGAGTGTGTTAATCTCCCTGTGTTTAAGATTACGAATGTCCACTAATTAAGTAAGTTACTGACAACTCACTTAATTAATATCTAGCTCCAAGAGTAGTACCACTCAACTTCATTGTCATGTCGGACTAAGTCCACCTGCAGGGTTTAACATGGCAATCCTTATGAGCTCCTCTTGGGGACATTCTCAACTTAGATGACTAGGACACAAATTCCTTCTATAATTAACAACACACACTATAAGTAATATCATTTCCTAACTTATCGGGTATATTGATTTATCGAGCTAAACCTCACCCTTTGATAAGTCAAAGAAATAAATATTAAATATATGTGTTTGCTATTATATTAGGATTAAGAGCACACACTTCCATAATAACTAAGGTCTAGTTCTTTTATTAAGTCAGTACAAAAAGGACTTACCTAAAATGGTCCTACTCAATACACTTAGAGTGTACCAGTGTAATTTATTAATCAAGATAAACTAATACTTAATTACACTACGACTATTCTGATGGTTTGTTCCTTTCCACCTTAGTCGTGAGCAACTGTTTATAATTTATAAAGAACTAACAACATGATCTTCTGTGTGTGACACCACACACCATGTTGTCTACTATATAAATTAATTGAACAATTACATTTAACAAATAAATATAGATATTGACCAATGTGATTCTTTTATTTCAAAAATAAATGTTTACAAAAGCTAGGCTTTTAGTATACACTCTAACAATAAGAACACCCATGATTTGTGGAGCAAAGTGAAGATAGTTCTACGGGAAGAACCTAAACCTACACAAGAGGAAGAAGAACCCAAGGAGATGAGTTTAATTGCTCAAGTTGAGGAGGAGCAAACGGAAGTTGAGCCATGCTCAACATCCGAGGAAGAGAAGGATGAAGAAAGGTCATCCACAAGTGTGGATGAGGAAGATGAAGCATCATTAATGTCCTCTAGGGTTGAAGAAGAATCCAAGACGGATGAAGAAGAGGTCTTGGAGGTCAACCTAGTGAGCACCTTAACCGAAGCAAAGTCAAAAGATCACATTGTGTGCTTCAGGTGCAATGAAAAGGGACTCTACAAGAGTAGATGTCCATTGGGTAAGAAAGAGGTATCTCCTAAACTCAATTCAATTCATTTTGATTCTAATTTGAGTTGTAGGAAGAAGAAGGAGAAAAATCACATAATGTGCTTTACGTGTGGTGAGCGGGGTCACTACCACACCAAATGCCCAAGGAAGAAAGAAATCAAAAAATTGACGCATTTGAAGAAGGAGGATAAGAAGTGGAGGAAGAATGGAGGCTCATGTCAAGGGGGAGCTCCAAAGGTAAAGAGTAAGGTAAGCCCTAATTTAAATTTGAAGTCAAATTTAAATTCCTCCATGCATGCTAGGAATAATTGTTATTATTTACCCATGCATAACTTTGGATTTAAATATCATGATAGGAGTAGGGTAATTGTAGATCATAATCATAGGAGACCAATTCATGATAACTCTAGAAATAGTAGACCCAAGGAGACCCAAGACATTAATCCCAAGAAGGGAAGACATATGCCTAGAAAAATGGGTAGGTCTAGGAATGTCCATGGTGGACATGTTGATTCTAGGTTTAGGAACCTAGAAAGGGAAAATCAAGCTTTGAAGGCAAAGCTTGATAAGTTGGAGAAAACCCTAGAAAAATTTAATATTGGATCTAAGGGTTTAGGTATGGTGTTGGGTAGCCAAAGACCCAACAACAATAGATCGGGTTTGGGATACCGATCTAATGTCTCCAAGGCTAAGGGAAAGTCATATGCTAGGGTCGCATATGACTACAGTAAGGAGGAACCAATAAATGGCAAGGGAAAGCCATTTCAAGGTAAGGAGAAGTTAACCAAGGACAAGATGTCCAAGGTTAAAAAGGTTAGGTTTGTAGGCCAAGTGTCACCGAAGGTGCACCAATGCAGCCTAGCAATTATAGATGAGTCACCTAGGGAGGTGGCTAAGGCTAAGGGCTCTAGGGGGAGCTCAAAGAGTTAATTTGGGACCCATGGCAAATGGATCTCAGGTGAATACTACTTGGGAGTCTAGAGGAGCCATGGAGTGTGCCAAATGGTTTGGAGACGGACTTGAGTCTCAAACCTAGAGATTTGGCACACATAGTTTGTGTTTCATGCAAGAAATATGACATTTGGGGTCATATAGAATGATAATTGTTTTTGGATGTATATATGCCATATAAACCAATGTTAGGGATGCATTGTGGGTTGGTATGGGCAAATACATCAACAAGAAGCCAAAACTAGGACTTTAGGTCAAGGTTCAATTGAACCATTTAGCTAGTTTTGGATTTTATGTCAATCTTGGGATTGGTTATAGATACATTTTGTAATATATTTTTTCCAAGTAGATAAGGGTACAATAGACCTCTCCACAAAATTTGAGAATTTTTGGAAGTCTATGGAATTTCTGGTGCATTTCTGAAGTTGGCCTGAAAAGATTGATTTTTGCAGAAATAGGGTACCAATCGACTGGTGCAGATACCAGTTGACTGGCAACAGTGTTTTTTAGTACAGAATGATTCTGTAAGCTCATTTTGATGTGGGCAGTCGACTGGTGCTGGTACCAGTCGACTGGTAACAGTAGATTTTTACCACAGAATGCTTTTGTAAGGTTGTGTCGAGGGGGGCAGTTGACTGATAATAGCCTGATATTATTTTTCAGTGCTGTTCTTGACAATGTCAACTCATTTAGATGTATGAGATTCATAGGGGATAAATACATGAGTTTAGGGTTAGTCTGGATGATAAGTTTTCAACAATTGGGATATTGTTGGAGAGCTTTTTGGATGTTAGGCAAAGGGGGAGAAGTAAGGTTTAGTTGGGAAAACCTTAAATGTCTTTGCATAGGGGGAGCCTTGTGATAGGTTCTTAAAAATCCCTGTGGAAAAATCCTAGCTCATTGGGGAGCTTAGGTGCAGGGGGAGCCTTAGGATAGGTTCCAATGCATGTTGCATTTTGATTTGGCGGTGTAAGTCTAAGTGTGTAGCCTTGGCAACGTAAGTCCATTCGGTAGTGTAAGTCCAATGTGTAGCCTTGGCAACGTAAGTCCATTGTTTCTTTTTAGTATGTTTATTTGCTATATGTTTTCCCTAACTTAAACGTATTGTCAAACATAAAAAAGGGGGAGATTGTTGGAGCAATCCCAATAGTCTGTGCGACCATGTGTTTTGGTGTTTGGGCAAAGGGTTTAAGTTAGGTTTACCCTTATTATTTGATATGTGTATGTGAGTGTGTAGGGTTGCAGGATACACATATGACTCAGCTTGATGGCTTCGGGTCCGGTGAAGGATGGAGCATCCAAGGGGCCGTAGACAAGGCAGCAAGGACAAGGACCGAGGGAAGCGACTTCGAGGCATACGCGAAGGATAGCATTGGGGACAAGCCGCAGGCTTGGATGCATCCGAGGGACGAGAGCCAAAGGAAGTAGGCTTGAAGGCAAGAGGTCAAGGCTGTAAAGAAGAGTTAAGTGAGTCATGAGGGTACGAGTGCATGAGAGATTGTACTCGGGGGAAAATCCCGATGGGTACTGTAGCAATCAACGGGTACTATAGCAGCCAACGACACTGTAGCAGTTACTGTAGCAGTCAACTGGTGCACTGTAGCAGTCGACTGGTAGAGAGCCATTAGGCTGGCACCAGTCGACTGATGCAAGGACCAGTCGACTGGTAACGATAAAACAGCAGGGTTATTTTCTTCCAAGCTCTATAAGAAGGAGCTTGGGATGGCCGGCCATGGTGACGAAATTAGACTTGGTTAAAGCCTAATTAGTAGTCACAAGAGTTCTCAAGTGCTTGTGTAATCCAAGAGGTCTTGGTAAGTTTGTGGTGAGGTTTCTCCACCCACAAGGAGCAACTTGAGATAGCCGGAGTTTGCCGGAGACTAATCCACTGACGGATTGAAGGATCGTCCACCTTACGGACAGCCGTGGAGTAGGAGCAAGTTATCTCCGAACCACGTTACATCGACGTGTATTGGTTTGCATTCTCTCCTTTAGTATTTAGCTTTCGTAGTTGAGTTTGTATTATTGTATTTCCGCTTGCATAACTAACAAATACGTAGGAAGTATTCGATTTGGGGGCACCGTCTATCCAACCCCCCTTCTAGCCGGCCACCGATCCCCTACATTATCTTCTTCTAATAAGTGTCAGGCCACACTGGAGTAGCCGCCAAAGTGATGATTTCACCTTTTCCACAGTAAATACAGATATATTTTTTTAGTCGACACTAGGTATCCAGCTTCCATTTACTAATCTTGGAGGTAATCAGTTCGGCCTAAAGGAAGTTTTCCATCGACCACCAGGATAAATCTAGAAGCACTCGTAATGGGAGTTTATCAGTCTAATGTTGTTAGGTCAACCACCTTTAATGAAAATTCATCCATTAATTCTCCAAAATTAGGATTCAATATTTAGATATCCGAGAAATTAAGAAAAAGTCCTACTGAACCATTGCTTTAAGGATAAATGCACTTTCATTTGTAAATAAAATTATTTTAGGAATGGTATGTTGGTTGCTACTCGGAAAACATAATGGTTCCACTGTACAAAAATTTTGTACAAAGGTCTGAACCTTTTCCTAGCTACCATGTGTTCTTTTAAATTAAACTTGGATCGCCTGCGGAACTTAACACGTTTGATCCAAAATTTAATCTATTTGTTCTTTTAGGTTTAGACTTGGATCTCCTGCGGAACTTAACACTTTCGATCCAAATCACCTAGGTTATTAATTCTATTAAATATTAATTTCTAAAATTGACTTCCAGTACTGACGTGGCGAGGCACATGGCCTCTTGGATATGAGAACAACCACCACCGACTAGACAAAGCCTTTTAAGGAAAACTAATATGTAATTTCCTTAAATAACTTTAGGTCAACCGAAAAGAACAATCAAATCACAAGGATAAGAAAAACAAAAAAAACACAAATTCGAAAACTATTTCGAAATACTAGAATCACAAGCCTCTTGTATTTGGTATTATTTCCAAAAATAACTAGTATGATGCGGAAAGGAAAAATATTAGTTATACCTTTTAGAAAGACTTCTTGATCTTCTACCGTATTCCTCTTCTAACCTCGGACGTTGTGTGGGCAACGATCTTCCAAGATGAGGACCACCTAGCACCTTCTTCTTCTTCCTTCAAGTTTCGACCAAGCACCAAAAATCCAAGGATGAAGAACTTTTTCCACCAACCAAGCTTCAAGGGATGCAAGCTTTCTCTCCTTCTTCTTCTTCTTCTTCTCCAAGTAGTATCCGGCCACCACAAAAGCTCCAAGCAATGGAAGAGTTTCGGCCACCACAAAGAGGAAGAGAGGGAGAGAGGATGGCCGGCCACAATACCAAGGAAAAGAGGGAGAGAATAATAGAAGTTGTATCTCATGAAGGCACCCCAACCCCCTCTTTTATATTCCTTAGCTTTGGTAAATAAGGAAATTTAATTACAATAAAATTTCCTTAACTTTCCTTGACAACAATTAATTAAGAAAAATTAAATAAAATTTCCTAATCAATTTCATCATGGCCGGCCACCTCAATAGGAGCAAACAAGGCAATTTCAATCAACAATTAAAATTCCTTCTTTGTCTTCGGAAATTTAAAAAAATAAAATTTCCCTTTAAAATCCCTTCATGGTTGATAAAAATAAATTTTTATAATTTTAATTTTTCTACATGTGAATAATTTATAAAGAATAAAAATAAAATATCTTTCCAATCTACAAATAAGGAAAGAGATTTAATCTCTTTCTTTAATCTTTTGTAGATCCTTTTAAAAAGATATTTTAATTTTTAATCTCTCGAACAAATTATATCTTTCACATAAGAAATATTTAAAATTAAAATTCCTTTTAATTTAATGGGGGCCGACCACCTAAGCTTGGGTTCAAGCTAGGGCCGGCCACCCATGAACCAAGGCTTGGCCGGCCCTAGCTTGAACCACAAGCTAGCTTGGCTGGCCCCTACATCATGGGTACGAAGGTGGGTATAGGTGGGTATAGTACTCTATAAATAAGAGGCTACGATAGGGACCGAGAGGAGGAATTGGTTTTGGTCTCCCGATAAAATTAAGCATCCCGTGTTCGCCCTGAATACACAACTTAATTTTATCAATAATAATTCATTCCACTAGAGAACTATTATTGAACTATCGCACCAATCCCAAATTACATTTTTGGGCTCCTTCTTATTATGAGTGTATTAGTCTCCCTGTGTTTAAGATGTCGAATGTCCACTAATTAAGTGAATTACTGACAACTCATTTAATTAATATCTTAATCCAAGAATAGTACCACTCAACCTTATCGTCATGTCGGACTAAGTTTACCTGCAGGGTTTAACATGACAATCCTTATGAGCTCATCTTGGGGATATTATCAACCTAGATTACTAGGACACAGTTTCCTTCTATAATCAATAACACACTATAAGTGATATCATTTCCCAACTTATCGGGCTTATTGATTTATCGAACTAAATCTCACCCATTGATAAATTAAAGAAATAAATATCAAATATATGTGCTTGTTATTATATTAGGATTAAGAGCACACACTTCCATAATAACTGAGGTATTTGTTTCTTTATAAAATCAGTATAAAAGAAACAACCTCAAATGGTCCTACTCAATACACTCTAAGTGTACTAGTGTGATTATATAGTTAAGATAAACTAATTCCTAATTACACTACGACCTTCCAATGGTTTGTTCCTTTCCATTGGTCGTGAGCTGCTGTTTATAATTTATAAGGTACTGATAACATCATCTTCTATATGTGACACCACATACTATGTTATCTACAATATAAATTAATTGAACAACTACAAACAAATATAGATATTTTGACCAAATGTGATTTTTTATTCAAAATAAATGTTTACAAAAGCTTAGGCTTTCAGTATACACTCTAACATGGTAAAAGTATAAATAGATCAAAGAAAACTTACAAATAGTAGATGTCTTCAAAATTGTAGACATGAGTTTGAATCTTATGGAATATGTTGAGAGAGTCCCTCACCCTCAAAATGAGATCAGTTTAGAGCTTGTCATACAAAAAAAAATCATACAAGTTACCACTAAATAATGAACTTTCATCAACCTTCCTTTGCCTTGGAATTACCTCTGAAAGGCTCGGATCAAGCTACCTATCGTGTAGATAGTTGGCCTGATATTTAGCCAATCCCAAACTTTATCTCATAGCAACCTTGTATGGGGCACTAAAAGAAAATGCGATCGTTTGACTCCACAGCTTGTCAACACAGGGAGCACTGTTTGTGAGGTACACAAGGCAATTTGTTCGCTGTTCACAATCGCCTATGAGCAAGCAGCCATCATGTAAATTGATGTTTGGGCAACAGGCTAACCTTCTAGACAATCAATGCCTAATGTACAATTGTTCCTCGTGGATGGAAAAAACTATAAGCATTGGTCGTGCCATACTTTTTTGCTACGGATCACTCTAATAGCTTCATATTGGTTGTCTTATAGCTCCCGCCACGTTGCATAAGTTGGTCACTGATACGGGTTATAGCGTGTAGATCCAAAAGATGACGTGGTAGTCAAAGTTAAGGTAATGTAGCTGTCAAAGTTAAGATAGAGAAACATTCCGCACTTGGCTTTGTTGATCACCTAGTTTTAAAGTTCCCATGCCCTACACACATAGGACGTTCATATAAAGCCGACTAGTAGTAAAATCCGGTCGGATATAAGGACTCCAGAATTTTACTCTGAAACTAAAGAAATCATGTGCTTGGGCAATAAATAGCTGGCCAGGTTCAAAGGAGCTCGGCCGGATGGAAAGTTGTCCAAATTCTAGGCACTCAAGTTTTAGGAAGCTCTTAATATGCAATCAGTCGGATAAGGGTTGATCGAATATAAGACTATTTGTAAACACCCGACCAGGCAAAATCCCGGCCGAGCCCAAAGATATTTAGCCTTCCAAAGATCTTATTATACGGTCGACCAGATAAAGGCCGATTGAACATAAGGCTATCTGTGTAAGCCCGGCAAGGCAAAATTCCGGTCGGGCCAAAAGATACTTAGCCTTCCAAAGATCTTAATATACGGTCAATCGGATAAAGGCCGATCGAACATAAGGCTATCTGTGTATACCCATCCAGGTAAAATCCCGTCCGAGCCAAAAGATACTTAGCCTTCCCAAGATCTTAATATATAATCAGCCGAATAAAGGTCAATCAAACATAAGGCTATCTGTGTACGCCGAGCCAAGCAAAATCCTGGCCGAGCCAAAAGATGCTTAGCCTCCCCAATATTTTAATATACGGTCGGTCGGATAAAGGCCGATCGAACATAAGGCTATCTATGTACGATCGGCTAGGTAAAATCCCGGTCGGGCCAAAAGATACTTAGCCTTCCTAAAATCTTAGTATACTATCGGTCGGATAAAGGTCGATCGAACATCAAGCTATCTGTGTACGCCCCGCCTGGTAGATACTGGGCGGGCTTAGAGACACTTAGCCTCATAAAGTTCTTAGTATAAGACTGGCCGAACAAAGATCGGTCGAACATAAGGCTATCTGTCTACGTCCGGTCGGGCCAAAATCGGACGAGCTTAGAGATACTTGGCCATATGAAACTCTTAGTATAAAAATAGCCAAACAAAGGTCGGTCGAACATTAGGCTATGTGTGTACTCCTGGTCTGGTAGAGACTGGGCGGGCTTAAAGACACTTAGCATCATAAAGTTCTTAGTATAAGACTGATAGAACAAAAGTCGGTGGAACATAAGGATCTCTATGCACGTCCGACCGGGTAAAGACTAGACAAGCTTAAAGACATTTATCCTTAGGAAACTCTATATATCCGTTCGATCAGGCACAAGTCGACCGAGTTTAAGTTACCTAAAATAAAGCTCTAACATATATAATCCATCACATGACTCCTTGAATAAATTTCTGGCACACTATGAATACTATATCAACTTCTGAACGAATATTGATAGTATTTAGTATATGACAAAACAAATTGATACTACACCGGCCTTAGGGATCATCCGAAATATATTCAACAGACAACATTCTAAAAGCTTGATAGAATTGTCAGGGAATATTTCTTTGAGGCCTTCTTCAAAGGTTATTATGTTTCTCATATTAATTGTAGTAGCATATTCTCTCAACTGCCTCAATAATGGCGTGAAGCATAAATAACTAAAGAGGTACATTTGTGGGTAAAAAAAAGATTCCTCGGACTATCACTATGGAACACCCAGGCTATACTTTCTTTCATCTACTAACAAACTCTCATACTGGAGACCATATCATAATCGTGGAGGTTAGGTGAGGTGGTATAAAAGGGGGATTCTTTCCATTGGCAAGGTATGCCAACATCTGCATTTGAGCTCTACTTTCATGGTCATTGAGGAGCTTCATCCCAGATCGGAGAGTCAACTATTCATCAACAAAACATCCACATGAACTAGCGTGTCATCTCCTCAACCTTCAGACAGGATCAGTCACGAATGTGAACCAACCTCTTGATCAAAGGGGAAGCTAAAACTTTGCATTGCCATTGCCAAAAATCTACTCCCCTGATGTAGTGTTGGTGCATCCATCAAACCCAAAGTAAATCCTTCTTGGTTTGAATGTTCCACAGTGTCTGACATAGCAAGGCACTATTCCATGCATGTAAGTCCTGAATGTCATAACTTTTCTTTGGGTAAACAAATAGTCGCCCATGAGATCAATGGGTGCTTAGTGAACCAAATAAAAGACCATCACATACCATAGAGTTTGTTAACTACCCCACTAGGGATGGGGAGGATAGATAGCCAATAACATTCAACATCTTGTAACACCGATTGAACTAGCTCAGAACATCTAGCATAAGATAGAGTGTACTTCGGCCATGAAATAATCTTTTTAGTCATCGTATCAAGAAGAGGCCCATAATTAGCAATCTGAAGCTTCTTTGTGGCTAATGGAACACCAAAGTACCCAAAGAGGAAGGTACCCTCTTGAAAACCCGTGATTTGTAAAAGTTCCCCCTTTGTACGATCATCCACATCTATCATATATGTATTGGACTTCAAGAAATTAGATCGAAGGCCTGCTTTATCCCCAAAATCCATCAAACAATCCGTAATCACAAAAACAGTGGATGTGTCCACCCTTGCAAACATCAAAAGATCATCGACATATGCTATATGGCTGACTCGGACCTCTTCACACATAGGATGGAAGTGGAAACTCGATTGCCCCGATGCTAGCTTCAATTGTCATGAGAATACCTCAAGATATAATCTAAATAATAAAGGAGAAAGTGGATCACCTTGCTGCAAGCCATGCCGACCACTAAATAACTCATGTAAACCGTCATTAAAGCTAATAGAGTATGAAACCGTGGTGACACACTCATGAATCCAACCACAAAATTATTGGGGAAAACCATAACCAACAAGAGCCGCCATAAGAAAATCCCAATCCATAGTATTGAATGTTGGGACCTTGAACATCGGCTAGAGGGGGTGAATAGCCGATTACCACTTCGTTCGCTTCCTATACTTGTTAGCGCAATGGAATACACAACAAACTACAAGTAGTAATGAAAGCTAACTCTAAAAGATAATATACAATAATAAAAACAAACACAAACCCAAACATGTTCGTTTAACATGATTCAGAGATGATGCTCCTACTCTACGGTTGTCCATAAGATGGATGATCCCTCAATCTGTTGGTGGATCAATCATCGGCAAACTCCGGCTAATGAGCGACTCCTTCTTGGTGGAGAAACCTTGCCGTAAACTTGATCATGCACACTTGGATCACGAGAACTTGAAGACTCTAATTCGGGATTAACCACTTCTAATTTCGTCACCCAAATCATTCATCCTAAGAACCATTATATAGAGCTTAGGGGGAAACATCCAAGTTATTTTCCCGCTACTAGTCGACTGGTAAAGTCACCAATCTACTAGTCTATGTGGAAAATCGATCGTTACACCCTAACGGCTTGATACCAGTCGACTGATCTACTTCAGTTGAGAAAACATAGATATTATGTTCTCTCCCAGTTGACTATCGACTGATCAGTCGACTGATGATCATACTAGTCGACTGGTCACCCTAGGCTGAGCAAACAGAAGCTTACACTTGCTATTTGTCAACCACCAGTCGACTGGTAAACTATAACACTAGGATTTTTACCCCGAGTATAATCATTCAGCACTCAGCCTCACTCGCACAACTTGACCTTGCCTTATAGCCTCCTCCATCAGCCTTGCATCCCTTAGATACTTCCCCATCCTTCATGATTTACCTGCAAAAGCTTCCTTCGGGTTTGTCCTTGTTGTCGGATCTTCTATTGCCAAAAGACTCCTCACCTTTGAGACTTTAACCTTGCCAATATCTCCTCACTTTGAGACTTTATCCTTGCCAAGAGTTCATCACTCCGTGACTTTATCCTTGTCAAGTCACACTTGGACTTACATTTCCAAGATCATACTTGAACTTACCTTTGCCAAGATCACAATTAAACTTTTTCTTTACCAAGATCACACTTGAACTTTTCTTGTTGTATCTACCATCTTCACATTTAACAACACATATCAAATACAACAAATAACCTAACTTAAACCTTTGCCCAAACACCAAAACCTTGGGTCACACTAATTGCTCCAACAATCTCTTTGTTTTTGATGTTTGGTAACCTGTTTAAGTTAGAGAAATAAATAATGCAATACATATGTAAATAAATATGCAATCTACTTATGCATATTTAATGTAACCTAATCTTTGACTCCCCCTCACCTAAACTCCTCCTTGAGCTAGGATTCCTTGCAAAGATATTTAGGTTTTCCACTTAAATCTAAACTTTTCTCCCTTTGTCATACATCAAAAAGAACTCCAACAATATCTTAATTATTAGACTTTTTAATCTCTAATGACCACAATTATCATGTATTAATCTCTCATAAGATTATATACATATATATTATCCTTTTGGCCATTTTCTAACGTTCAAAAATAATTTCAGACTATATCAATTGACTGTTCTTATCGAAATAATCTCACAGAACCATTCTATGTTCGATAAATATTGTTACCAGTCAACTGGTCTCTGATAGCAGTCGATTGGTATAAATTTCAGTCCAAAATATATTATGAACCCAATTTTAGAGATACATCAGAAAAAATTTCACAAATCTCTAAAAATTTCTAAATTTGTGGAGAGATCTATTTTATCATTGTCTACTTAGAAAAAAAATATATTTAAAAATATATTTATCATGGATCTTAAGATTGACACAAAATCTAAAACTATTTAAATGGTTCAATTGAACATTGACCTAAAGTCCTAGTTTTATCTTCCTCTTAATGTATCTGCCTATATTGAACCATAATGCATCCCTAGTATTAGTTTATATGACATCTATACATCTAAAATTAATTTTCATGCAATATGAATTCCATTTTATATTTCTTCCATGACAACTCATCTCAATTGTGTCAATTCCTTGAATTTAAAACTCAAGTCCATCTCAAGATCCAAAATTATGCATGGGCAAATACCTACATTGTTATCTCTATCATGCATGTCCCTAAAACTTGAATTAATATTAGAATTAAATATCAAGTTAGGGATTACCTTTCTACCTACCATTAGAGCTCTCTCTTGACATAAGCATCCACATGGCTTCATTCTCCTCCATTGCTTTAATTGCTCCATTTTCATGAGTGCTCCCTTCCTTGAGCATTTTGTGTGGTAATGCCCCCTTTCACCACACGTGAAGCAAATGATGTGTCACTTCTTCTTCTTGGCACCAACCTTCCTATAATCCACATTAAATTCTAAATGAATTTTAGTGGATTTAGGGTTTACCTCCTTTACCTTCTTGAGCAAAGGACACCTACTCTTGTAATATCTCATTTTCCCACACTCAAAGCACTTGATATAGTTCATCCTGCTCTTCCCGGTAGATGAGGTTGAGGGTTGAACTTCCAAGACTTCTTCTTCACCCATCTTTGATTCTTCTTCCTCCTTCGAAGACATGGATAGTTCTACTTCTTCCTCCTCCAAAAATGTTGTTGATTCCACTTCTTCCTCCTCATCAGATGTTGAACTTGTTTTAACCTCTGATTGGTCCTTCTCCTTCTCTTGGACCAATAAGCCCTTCTCCTTGTCCTACCCTCTCCATGGACTTTAGGATTTTCATGAAATACAATTACCTTTTTCCAAAGGTTACTTGCATTCTTGTAATCACCTACACTAACCAACGCATTAGAAGACAAAAGATTTAATAAAATTTTTGTTACCTCCTTGTTCATCTCTGATTGCTCCCTTTGCTTCTCAATCCAATATCGAGGTCGGAGACGCTTTACTTTCTTGTCCGTTGGAGCTTCAAACGGTTCCTCCAATGAAATTCATTAGTTTTAATTCATTTGGAACCACATCTCCAAGCGCTTCCTCCAATAGTCAAAGTCCTCGTGCTCATATGGAGGTAGGATCCGGATGTCCCATCCTAGCTAACCTTCAGACTCCATCTCATCGTCTTCTTCCTCGAGCGCGTGCCCCTTCTCGTGATTAATCCTTTAAGAGCACTCCTTACTCTGATACCGTTGTTGGGACCTTGAACGTCGGCTAGAGGGGGTGAATAGTCAATCACCCACTTTGTTTGCTTCATATACTTGTTAGTGTAGTAGAATACAAAACAAATTCAAGTAATAATGACAGCGAACCCTAAAAGACAATATACGATAAGAAAAATAAACACAAAGCCAAACATGTTTGTTTAACGTGGTTTAGAGATGATTCTCTTACTTCATGGTTATTTGTAAGGTAGAAAATCCATTAATTCATCGGTGGATCAATCCCTGGCAAACTTCGACTAATGAGCGACTCCTTCTCGGTGGAGAAACCTCACCTCAAACTCGATCACACGCACTTCGATCGCAAGAGCTTAGAGACTCTAATTTGGGGGTAATCACCTCTAATTTATCACCTGAGTCAGTCATCCCAAACTTCATTATATAGAGCTTGGAGGAAAACATCCAACCTATTTTCCCACTACCAATCGACTAGTAAAGTCACCAGTCGACTGACCTCTGTGAAAAATTGATAGTTACACCCCAACGGCTCGATACTAGTTGTCTAGTCTCAGGACTAGTCAACTGATGAAGACACTAGTCGACTGGTCCACTTTGGTTGAGAGAATAGAGACATTCTATCCTCTCCTAGTTGACTGACCTAAGCAAGCATCTCCTTGGAGTTATGATCTCGGGATGATTGAGTATAAGTCAAAGTATCCAGAGGTATTTGAATATCCCACATAGAATTCACTACTCCTTACGAGGAGATGTATACCCTATGGTCACTTGTTAAGATTGTTATTCAAAGTCTTTAGTCAAAACATCACATGTTAAAAGTATTGTACTCTTGGACACATATACGAAAAATTTAAATTTGTAAGACGAAAAAGTATTACTTGATCTAGCTATGATGTAGTATGTCTAGTGGGGATAACCACATAGATCATATCTTAAACCAAATGAATATAAGATGAGTGAAAGGATTGAAGCACGACCCATTATAGCTACTGAAAGGTTTGGAAGTGGTTCTAGAATCAACCATATACTTTTCTGATCGATTGGGAGACATGTTGTATTACTAGGTGTCATTCATGACCGATCCATAATTAATAGTTAATTATGAACTACCAATAAAAACTTATTGGGTCACACACACTATGAGTTTATCTAAAAGATTTAAAATAAGTTAAGAATTGAATTCTCATATCTAAAGAAAGTTAGTATAGTTGGACCAGACGAAGGACAAATATGAAAACATATTTATCAGAATGGAAGCGCAGATGAGTCACATCATTTGAAGATGAGTTAGATCCTCTTTGTTTTAATTATAAACTAAATTGGTTTGGTTTTAATTAAAAGAGTTTTGATTTTGAACCTGATATGGGTTAGGTTTTATGAGTCTCCCGATGAGGAAAGAAAAGGAATCAAAAAGCTAGGTTAATATCGGTCGGGACGTGCCTCCATGATGAAGGTAGGGTAATATCGGCCGGGACATACCTTCAGGAAGGAAATAATCTAATATCGGCCGAAACATACCTCCTAAGCAAAGCTAGGCTAATATCGGTCGGGGCATGCCTCCATGATGAAGGTAGGGTAATATCGGTCGGGACATACCTTCAGGAAGGAAATAATCTAATATCAGTCGAAACATACCTCCTAAGCAAAGCTAGGCTAATATCGGCCGAAACATACCTCCTAAGCAAAGCTAGGCTAATATCGGTTGGGACGTGCCTCCATGATGAAGGTAGGGTAATATCGGTCGAGACATACCTTCAGGAAGGAAATAATCTAATATCGGCCGAAACATACCTCCTAAGCAAAGCTAGGCTAATATCGGCCGAAACATACCTCCTAAGCAAAGCTAGGTTAATATCGACCGGGACATATCTCCCGGGCAAAGTTAGGTATAATATCGACCGGTGCATATTGTTCAGGAAGAGTCAAGCTAATATCTGCTGAGACATGCCTCCTGAGGGGAGACAAGACCGGTCGATTGACCTATGATGGGGAAATACCTTGGGTAGAATATAATGACTCCGATCGATATAAGGAATGTTGGTGTATTGAATTAATTATAGCAAGAGGGGTAAGATACCCACAGTGTGTAACTATCTGACAGAAAATATATATTGTTTTGGCGGGAAATACATTTTCATATTATGTTGCAGGTACTAAATGACAAATAAGGTACATCTGGGGTACGAAAAAGATTCCTTAAAAATCATCTACCACAAGTACGCAGCTGACATCATCTCATAACGAACTCTAACAAACCGGGGTCTACTTCATGACTACAGAGGTTATATGAAGTTGTATAAAAGGGGGAATCCTCTCCGTTGGCTAGGTAAGTTCACAACATCATGTACTTTCACAACCCTAATTTCCTGGCTACTGTTCATCTTCTTCTTCCTTCATCCACATCAAGAAAGATCACTAACTTGAGCGTCGGAGGACCTAGCCAGGGATTCCCACCCCGGTTTTGGGTCACTGACGATAGTGTTGGCTGGTCTCTTGTGTGCAGGGGGCCTTGGAAGCTTGGGAGTCCTACTTTCTCCCCTTCGGACTGGGATTCCCTCCTACTTATCATATTTCCTTCGGTGATTCTGGTTTTCTCCCGATCCGCTTTGGGTTTCTCGGATCGAGGTTCTATCCGCGTCATTCTTCATCATCACGGTGGGTTTTCTTTCTTCCAGATTTCCGTCGTGTTCAGCTTCTCAGATAGGATCAAATTTGGCGTCGTCTATGGGAAATCTCACCTGGATCTGAGACTACATGATGGAAGAGACCGGGAAATCAAACCTACTTACTATCAGTCGGGAGGATTTGGATTTTCTCATCAACTCCCATGTCCAGAAAGCCTTGCAGCAACAACAACAACAACTTCAAGCTCATACTGGAGCTACTCTACCGACAGCTCATAATCCGGCAGTATCGACTACTGAGCAGAGGAAAGGAAAGGAACTAGAAGAAGAGGAACATGCATATTTTCCTCCAATTGTCGTTTCTCCAACGAGGCGTCCCCGAGCCTTCCTTCGTACTCCTATGGAGTAGGGGGGTAGAAGACCTGTGTTCCAAGAATCCTCTGGCGAAGCACCCAATAAAGAAAAGCGTAAGATCAAAATGATAACTAGTGATAGCTCACCTGAGAAGGTCATCTCCCCATTTTCTCAAAGTGTATTAGATGATCCACTTCCCAAGCGGTACCAAAATCTACAAATCGGGGAATATACCGGAACAACAAATCCAGAAGATCATCTGCTGAAATTTGAAAACGTAGCATTATTACAACAATTCTCCGATGGAGTGAAGTGTCGGATGTTTCTTACTACCCTCGGAGGAGCAGCACAGCGTTGGTTCAAGAGATTACCAGAAAAATCTATTCGGAAATTCAAGGACTTCAAGAAAGTCTTTCTGCACCATTTCTCTAGCAACAAGAGGTATCATAAGACTCCTTGGAGCTTGTTTTCAATCAAACAGTCGTCTAAAGAATCTATCCGAGCATACATCAAAAGGTTCAATCAGGTAGCTATTGATGTGCCTAATGCTACTACTGAGATATTAGTAAGTGCTTTCTCTCAAGGTCTGAATGATAATGATTTCTTTAAGGATTTGGTAAGAAATCCCCCTGTTAATTTTGATTCCTTGATTGAGCGGGCCACTGAGTTTATTAATGTAGAAGAAGCTCAAGCTGCTCGTAGAAAGGAGAGTGTCACCTCTTCTCCTACCCAAGTTAAAGAGAAAGCTCCAGCTCCTGTGCCTCCACCAAGAGGTCCTAGAATAACTCATCCACCCCATCGACAACCCGAGTATCGTCCACAAGCTATACAACATGTGGAGATACAACCAGAGGCACCCAGGAGGTGGTGCACTTATCATAAAACTAGCAGTCATCATGCCGAAGACTGTTTTGTTTTAAGAAATAGATGGGTCAATAGAGAGCGATATCAGAGGCAGAACTACTATCGACAACAATACCCCAGGCAGCAAAGTCCACCCAAACCGGAGTATCACCCGGACGAAAACCGTCAAGAAGCAATACCAGTCCCGGCTGGTACCAGCCAAGTATCAGAGAAAGCACCTTCGGAAACCACAATGACCCGTCAGGAAGAGAATAGAAACAATGCTGCTCGGGGCAATATTAACATGATTACGGGAGGACCCACTGATGGGGATTCTAACAGAGCCAGAAAAGCACATGCCCGAAGATTGGAGATTCATGCAGTAGGGTGCAGCATGGAACGAGCGGCCGGTCCTAAAATAAGCTTCGGGCCCAAAGATCTTGAGGGGGTAGAGATACCCCATGATGACGCATTGATCATCAAAGCTGTGATAGCCAACTACGCCATCGCTCGTACCTTCATAGACATGGGCAGCTCCGTCAACATTATATTCAAGAAGGCTTTTGATCAGCTGCAAATTGATCCAAGCGAGCTTCAACCGATTGCTACTCCTCTGTATGGATTCACAGGTAATGAGGTACAACCTTTAGGTCAAATGAAGTTAGCCATTTCTCTAGGGGAGGAACCCCTGATGAGAACCAGGAGATCTTATTTCATGGTGGTGGACGCTTCATCCTCTTATAATGTAATACTGGGTCGGCCTGCCTTGAATGAGTTTAGAGCGGTCGTTTCTACTTTTTGTCAGAAGATTAAGTTTCCCGTGGAGGACCAAGTCGGAGAGGTGCGGGGCGATCAGAAGACAACCCGAAAATGTTACGTAGAAATCATTCTGACTGAGGCTAACACCGCCCGGAAATTTAAAGAATGGAAGTTAATGCCATTCGGGAAAAGCAGCCCATCCTAGTTTATGAAGAAAAGGAAGAAGTTCAGATCCAAACCGGACGGCCAGAAGCTACCACCTATGTTGCGGCCGATCTTGATCCTAATCTTAAAGCTAAATTGGTGCAATGTCTGAAGAAGAATAATGATGTATTTGCTTAGACTCCCAAAGAAGTTTCGGGCGTTTCTCCTGCCGTCATGGAACATTCCTTGCATGTCTTCCCAGATGCCCGCCCGGTCATGCAAAGAAAAAGAAGTTTTAGTGCAGAACAAAATCAAATCATCAGAGAAGAGATTACTAAACTTATGGAGACAGGATACATTAGAGAAGTACAGTTCCCAAGCTGGTTGGCTAATGTGGTGTTAGTATCTAAACCAGGAAATAAATGGCGAGTCTGCATAGACTTCCGGGATCTCAACAAAGCTTGCCTTAAGGATTATTATCCGTTACCCAGGATTGATCAGCTGGTTGAATCCACCGCCGGATGCGAATATATCTCTATGTTGGACGCTTATCAGGGTTATCATCAAGTTCCTTTGGCCAAAGAGGATCAAGAAAAGGTCAGTTTTATAACATCTGAAGGTACTTATTGCTATAATGTTATGCCCTTTGGACTAAAAAATGCAGGAGCAACTTATCAAAGGCTTATGAATAAGATTTTCCAGGAGCAGATTGGTAGAAATATGGAAGTATATGTTGATGACATCTTAATTAAATCTCTTCAAGCTGCTGATCTATGCAGGGATGTAGAGGAAACTTGCAAGACTCTAAGACAATATGGGCTCAAGTTGAATCCCAGCAAATGTTTATTTGGCGTGAAGGGAGGAAAATTCCTGGGATATATGGTGTCCGAACGGGGGATAGAGGCCAACCCAAGCAAGGTCAAGGCACTGCAGAACATGGAGCCACCACGCAACATGAGGGAAGCTCAAAGATTGACAGGCCGAATCACAGCTTTGTCTAGATTTATTTCTAGATCGGTTGATCGTAGTTTTCACTTCTTTAAAATACTTAGAAAGGCTAATAAGTTTCAATGGAATGAGGAGTGTGATAAGGCTTTCCAAGAATTGAAAGATTATTTAGCTACTCTCCCTATGTTGGCTAAACCTATAGTAGGAGAAACTCTGTGGGTATACTTGTCGGCTAATGAGAACGCCGTAGGTTCTGTACTAGTTAGACAAGAGGGAAAGGAGCAACAACCTGTATATTTTTCTAGCCATTTATTAAAAGGAGCCGAGTGTAGATATACCACATTAGAAAAATTGGCTTATGCCCTAGCACTGATTGCTCGGAGGTTGCGCCCATATTTCTTAGCACATGAGATTATTGTATTAACTAACAGCATTCTTGGGCGAGTATTACTCAACCCAGAGGCATCGGGACGGTTGATTAAGTGGACCACTGAACTTGGGGAGTATGATATCCAGTATCAACCTCGCTCGGCCATCAAGGCACAAGCTCTGGCAGACTTCATCACAGAAGTTCAAGGCCCCGAGGAAGAAAACACCTGGAGGGTTTATGTAGATGGTTCTTCAACTAGGCAAGGTAGCAGAATTGGTGTTCTTCTTATATCACCAAGGGAAGACAGATTGCAACTCTCTATCAGATTGAACTATAGAGCTACAAACAACGAAGCAGAATATGAAGCCTTGATAGCCGGTCTGTAAGCTGCTCGGCATATAGGGGCAGCTCGAGTCCTTATTTATTCCGATTCTCAATTAGCAGCTCAACAACTATCAGGTAATTTTGAAATCAATAATGATAGGCTTAAGTTATATGCTGAAGCGTTTGATAAGTTGAAGTCTCAATTTCAAGAAGTAAATATACAAAAGGTTCCCAGATCTGAAAATCAAGTAGCAGATGAATTGGCTAAATTGGCTTCTGCTATAGTACCATGGAGTTTAGATAGACCCGTGGAACAAACTCTGTTAGTATCTTGTATTGAAAGACATGCTGAAGTAGAGATTCAAAGTGATTGGAGGGCTCAGATTATCTTATACTAGCAGCAGGGTATTCTTCCTAGTGATGTAGAACAGGCAAGAGTATTTAAGAAAAGGGCCGCTCAATACACTATGGTGGGAGAACAGTTATATAAAAGGGCTTTTTCCAGACCTTTGCTTAAATGTATTGGCACAGAAGATATACAGTTTATCTTGCGAGAAGTTCATCAAGGTTCGTGTGGTAGTCATATAGGGGGAAGATCTTTGGCCCGTAAAATTCTATTAGCGGGATATTTTTGGCCCACTCTACATGAAGATGCTAACAAGCTGGTGAGAACTTGTGTTTCTTGCCAAAAGCATCAGAATGTCTCACATCATCCTACACAGTTATTGAGAACCTCTATAGTTGCATGTCCCTTTGATCAGTGGGGCATGGACATAGTAGGACCGTTTCCTATGGCAGCTGCACAGAGAAAATTCTTATTGGTAGCAGTGGATTATTTTTCTAAATGGGTGGAGGCAGAACCACTTGCTCGAATTACTGAAGATGCAGTTATTAAATTTTTGTGGAAAAATATAATCTGCAGGTTTGGCATTCCTCATAAATTGGTTTCTGATAATGGAAGGTAATTTCAAGGAGATAGAATTTTAGACTGGTGTAATAGTTACGACATTGTTCAGGCCTTCACCTCTGTAGCTTACCCACAAAGCAATGGCCAAGCAGAGGTAACTAATAGGGAGATCATTAGAGGTCTAAAAACCAAATTGGATCATGTTGGAGGTAGCTGGGTAGACGAATTGCCCAGTGTTCTTTGGGCTTATCGCACTACACCCCGGGAAGCTACAGGAATCACGCCTTTTCAGTTAGTTATGGAGGAGAAGCAATAATTCCCGTTGAAGTGGGGGTAGAATCAGACAGATGACGATTATATGATGAGGGCAACGAAGGTCGACGACTTATGGAGCTAGATTTGATAGAGGAAATAAGAGATAAAGCTGCTACCCATCTTGTATCATATCGACAGCGGATGAGGCAAAACTATAACAAGAGAGTGATACCCAGACTTTTCCAAATAGGGGATTTGGTATGGAAACGAATTAAACCTGTTGGGGATGTCAGTAAGCTGGCACCACAATGGGGAGGACCTTACAAAGTGGTAGAAAAGCTCGCATCCGGTTCATATTATCTTCAAGATGTTGAAGGAAGAATTTTGGAACGCCCTTGGAGCGCTAATCATTTACAGCCTTATCGAACCTGACCAGATAACACTATTCAAGAAAATGTTCACAATTATGTGAAGCCCTGGGGGGATTGAGAACAAATATACCTACAGTTTATGTACCTTATTTCTTTTAATAAAAACCAGGCAAGACAAATATCATCACGGGAAATAAGTATGGTTTATACAGATTGATAAATATCAAGAGAATCTTCATTTTCTATTTTGGGCAATTTATAGGAGGAAATCCTAATTGGCCCCTGTAGTTCCCCACAAGGTCAAGAAAAACTGTAAAGAGGTTAGTACCAAAGTCATATTTTCTGCATAGAGTAAAAGTCGATCGGGAAATTCTATGAAGTAACTCGGTCGGGTCTTCATAGGAGGAACCGGAGACTCTAAACTATTTCAGAGAAAAAGTCAATCGGGAAATCCTATGAAGTAACTCGGTCAGGTCTTCATGGGAGGAACCGGAGACTCTAAACTGTTCCAGAGCAAAAGTCGATCGGGAAATTCTATGAAGTAACTCGGTCAGGTCTTCATAGTAGGAACCGGAGACTCTAAACTATTTCAGAGCAAAAGTCGATCGGGAAATCCTATGAAGTAACTCGGTCAGGTCTTCATGGGAGGAACCGGAGACTCTAAACTGTTCCAGAGCAAAAGTCGATCGGGAAATTCTATGAAGTAACTCGGTCGGGTCTTCATAGGAGGAACCGGAGACTCTAAACTATTTCAGAGCAAAAGTCGATCGGGAAATTCTATGAAGTAACTCGGTCGGGTCTTCATAGGAGGAACCGGAGACTCTAAACCATTCCAGAGCAAAGGTCGATTGGGAAATTCTATGAAGTAACTCGGTCGGGTCTTCATAGGAGGAACCGGAGACTCTAAACTATTTCAGAGCAAAAGTCGATCAGGAAATTCTATGAAGTAACTCGGTCGGGTCTTCATAGGAGGAACCGGAGACTCTAAACTATTTCAGAGCAAAAGTCAATTGGGAAATTCTATGAAGTAACTTGGTCGGGTCTTCATAGGAGGAACCGGAGACTCTAAACTATTTCAGAGCAAAAGTCGATCAGGAAATTCTATGAAGTAACTCGGTCAGGTCTTCATAGGAGGAACCGGAGACTCTAAACTATTTCAGAGCAAAAGTCGATCGGGAAATTCTATGAAGTAACTCGGTCGGGTCTTCATAGGAGGAACCGGAGACTCTAAACCATTCCAGAGCAAAAGTCGATCGGGAAATTCTTTGAAGTAACTCGGTCGGGTCTTCATAGGAGGAACCGGAGACTCTAAACCATTCCAGAGCAAAAGTCGATCGGGAAATTCTATTAAGTAACTCGGTCGGGTCTTCATAGGAGGAACCGGAGACTCTAAACCATTTCAGAGAGAAAGTCGATCGGGAAATTCTATGAAGTAACTCGGTCGGGTCTTCATAGGAGGAACCGGAGACTAATTCTATGAAGTAACTCGGTCGGGTCTTCATAGGAGGAACCGGAGACTCTAAACCATTCCAGAGAGAAAGTCGATCGAGAAATTCTATGAAGTAATTCGGTCGGGTCTTCATAGGAGGAACCGGAGACTCTAAACTATTCCAGAGCAAAAGTCGATTGGGAAATTCTATGAAGTAACTCGGTCGGGTCTTCAAAGGAGTAACCGGAGACTCTAAACTATCTCTGAGCAAAATTGTCTGCAACTCGAACGGGTCTTCTAAACCATCACAAATCATAAGTAAGCGATCTTATAATTTCAAGACCTAATCAACCGAGATTACGTGGACCTAAAGCTGGAATTCAAAAGGGATGCTATACATATGGTGCATTATTCATTTGGAGGTCTGTCCATTTAGAAGTCTTTATTTAAAATTCATCTGGAATAATACATGTAGCTCGGAACTCAAGAATCTTACACAGCTTTCTATCCAAAGATCAGTTGAAATTATGCATTCTTTTGGAATTATGAAATATACCAGATGTGGTCCGTAGGGGAATTCATCGGGACATGGCTTAACTTCGCAAGACAAACCAGGAATTCTCATATAAAGCTTATACTCAGCAAATCAAAAATATTTCAGAAGAAATATCCTCAAAGCAGCATGATGAAGAAGCAAGTAAGTATCAAAATTTTCTTATACACTGCAAGTACTTCATTACACAAGCTTTACTTATACTTGTTTTTTTTTCATTAGTAGCTCCTATAGTACAAGTCTTTTATAAATAATTTCTTTAAACATTCGGAAAGGGGCCTTTTAAATCCGCGGGCAGCTCTTCATTAAGCCTGCGGCGATTTATGAAAGAAAGGGGAGGTTCTTGGGGTAAATAACCACCCTCTCTTAATTGTTGAAGAACTCCCGATACAGAATGGTTTAGAGCACCTACTATCCTACGAGCAAAGGCTGAAGACTTCAAATAAGCCTGACGCCATTCCTCCCACCGGTTCTTCTCTTGCTCCTTGTAACTTTGAAAATCAGCTTGTAGATCGGCGTTCTGATCTTTCAAAGCATTATTCTCTGATTTAAGCTGGTCCAATTCCTTTTGAAGCAATGACAATTCAACCTCTTGAGCTTTCCTTTGCTCTTGTTCCTGTAGGAGAGCGAAATCATGAGAGGCTAAGTCTTGAGCTTGGTCATAAAGACATGCATTATGGAGTTTTTCTACTTTCTCTAAAATAAGGCTTTTTTGAGAAGCATCTGAAAGAGCTTTATCTTTCAAAGCAATCTCTAGTCGAAGACCAGAGTGTAACCTCTCCACCTGTAATTCTAACGTCCTCCTAGCAAGCTCTTTGTCTTTCAACAGCTGTTGACATTCCTCCAATTCTTGCTTCAAGGTTCCCAATTGTTGATTTTGCAAGGCCACTTTCTCTTGCAACTGAACCCTATCACTACTAGAAGAAGGCGAGGCAGCCCTCAATGTCTCCAGTTGAGCTTTCAATTTATTGTTCTCATGATCTTTAGCTGTAAATAGTTGATCGATATGTAGACTTGTGGCGAGAAACTAAACAAGAAGATAATGTAGGTTAGAGATGAAGTTACAAAGCTAATAACACATAACTAGGAATACTTACAGCCACTGCCTGACGACTATGGCGATCCGCTCGATGTGGAAGACTAAGGCCTCGTAGTTGTTCATAACCCTGCATTCAAGATTCGGCCAATAAACCTTGCAGTTGCAAAGTGCCATGGCTAGGAGGACTAGAAGGTTGTCCCAATTGAGAAAGTAAGCTCGCAGCCACTTTAAATAAAGGAGGGGGATCAGAGGAAGCCGGAGACGGAGAAGAAGAGGAGGCAATGGAAGGAAAAGGGATAGTAGAAGCAGGAGGAGCGGGGTAGGAACTAGATGGAATAGAAGGTAGCAGTGTAGGAGGGGTTGTTGCAATTGTGGAAACACTAACGGCTGAAGGGCTGACACTGGGAGGAGATCTCCGGCAAGGTGTTCGTTTTGCTCGAGGCCTATAAGCCAAGGGAGGCAAAGCCAATGCCAAAGATGTAGAAGGTGCAGGAAGGATGGTGGCCATCTCAGAGGTAGAAGCAGGAGGAGCTGAAACAATAGAAGAAGAAGAGATAAGCAGACCGGGCCTCATCATCCGAAGAGCAGGATTGAAGATGATATTGGTGGGGGTCATCGGTGCCTTACCTCTCTCAAAAGAAATAGGCGCCGGAACAAGAGGAGCTTGCACAAAAGTACCAAAGAAATCACCAAAGGGAGAATTCTTGGTGAGATTTGGCTTTTTAACTAAAGTAACAAAAGGCTCTTCTTCTTCCTCTTCCATAAGTGCGACACCCTCTGCTTGCCGCTCTTCTTTGGAAAGCAAACCCAAAGTAGAGGGATTAGGATCGGATCGGCGAGCCAACAACCATTTCTCTCCAAGATTATTGATAAAGGATTTGGTCATAGCGGAATTCCTGTACATAAAAGCTGGAAGAATAGCATCGGCTGAAATACAGAGGATAAACATTATTGTCAAAGAAATATGCTAATCAGCAAAGGTGAAGTAAAACAATTATACTCACCAAAGGAACTATCCAAAGGAGTATCAATGTTGCCTATCCCGAAGGGAAACATCAAGCCCTCTTCAATCAGATGTGGCAAACTGAATTTCGCTCCTCGTAGTTTAGGTAAAGTAGAAGCAACAGAGGGATCGTTAAGAAGATCATGGGTGTCAGGAAGTGAAGGTAAGTCATGTATCCATTGGATAGGAAACGGAGGGGGAGAAGGGAGACGCATATAGAAAAATTTACGATATCATTCACCTTGAGGAGGAATGCGGTTAAATAGAATGGCCTTAGGACGAGACTGAAACTTGAAAACGCCAACATCTATTTATCGAGGAATGAAGAAGTGATGAAAAAGACGGGGAGACAAGGGGAAATCCAACAGTTTTGATACCCCAATGAAACCCATTAGAATAGAAAAAGATTGAGGGACGAGTTGGTTTAGTGGGATATCAAAATAACGGCTGACATTGCAGAAAAAAGGATGAAGGGGAAATCTAAAACCTTGTAGGACTTGGTCCCTGAAGATGGAAATACATCCTAGGGGAGGAAGATGTGGACCCTCATGGGGAGCAGGACGAATGATATAGGAAGGAAAACCATAGGTTGCCTGTAAATACACTTCTTCTGTATCCGTGAGATCAGAAGAACATGAGAGAAACCACGCAGGAGAAGAAACCGCCATAAGAAGAAGCAATCCCAGAAAAAGGGATCAAGGAAGAAGACGAAAGATGAAGAAAAACAAGAGAAAAACTTCGTAAGCCCTTATCTTTCTTTCTGCCTTGTAGTAAAACCCTTAAGATGAAACAGCAAAAGGAGGAAAAAAGGTGCTTGGAGTATCGATCGTCATAAATAGATGATAATATTGAAGAATAAAATCAGGAGAAAAAAGCAAAGTTAAAAAGCTACCTCGAAAAAAGGTGTGAGTTTCCTCAGAAGTCTTCTTAGTAAATCCTGACAAGGACAAATAGAAATTAGTACAATAAACTATAAGTTTGAGGTATGGATATGATAAAATGGAAGTTAAGCGTCGGATAGTAGTTAATAGACGAAATCCGTAGATGAAAATCGGACAGTTTTTGATATATTGGCCGAAACAAAGACCATTCAAAATATATTGACCATAGGCTTATTATAGTAGGGCAGATAATATACATTATGATAAAACCCAATGAGACTCAATTACTATGCGGAAGAAGACATGAGGATACAATGGTAAACCGATCGAGCAATACAAATCGACCAATATCAAGGACAGCGTGACAAAGTCGTGTTAAATCGGGCGAGATGTAACTAAGCTATACAATATCGGGCGGTATTTATCAATCTTAATATATACCGGTCGATCATTAAGAAAAGACCTATAGGGAAATCTCGCGTTAGGATAAACCAAATAACATTAGATATATTTACAGAAAACAGATATTTATCCCGAGAAAGAGTAAGATTTACAACTCAAAATGATTAATCAAAGTCACACAAACTTATCATTACAGAATCGCAATAACTCGAACCTAAGTTAGAGTCAACTTAGGGTACAGATCAGGAGGTTTGTTTTCAATTAGTTTACGTTTGTTTAAGAAATTAGGGGGGGGGGGGATCGCGAGATAAATAATGATCTTCCTTTAATTGCTGAATCGCCCCTTGAGCTCCTGTAGTAAAAGCAGATAGAATGGACCTCACGATCGGTCTGTTGAACTTGGGGGATGCAATCATGGCCGTGGCTCACTCCTTGTAACGAACATCCTCGCCCCCTTTGTAGACTACCAGCGCCATTTGAGAGGTTTTTAATTCATCTTCTTTGGCAGAAGCCTCAGCTTTAGCAGAATCAAGGGAGATGGTCAAAGAGGCTACCTCATCCTCTTTCAGCTGTAAGGCTTTGAGCTGCTCAGTCAATTCTGCTTCATAATTATCCTTTAGCTCTCCAAGCTTGGAAGTCAATTCTCGATTGAGGTCTGTAACCGATTTAAATTTTGCCTGAAGGTTTTTGAATTTGTACTTCGAACTGTTCCTTGTCGGCAGCAGAAAACACAGTAGAAGACAATGCAACAACCTCTTGCTTTAGCTTGTCATTATCCGATCGCAACCTCTGGTTCTCAGTATATAGGTTGTGCAGTAATCGAGAGATACCCATATTTTCTAGCCATCGCTGGAAATGTAATGAAAGGGCATAAGATAATGGTTGAGAAATAAAGAATAGGCGTTGATAAGCATACCTGATTCTCCTTGTGAGAGAAGCGATCAATTGCCTCAGCAATAGAAAGCTCTTCAAAAAGGGGGCGAACTTCGTCCCAAGAGCTGGCAAAAGAACCTCCTAATAATATAGGGAGAACAGGAATGGCAGAAGAACCGGCCGAGAAGGAAGAAGTAGGAATAGAGGGGGGAGCAAAGACTAAGTAAGAGGAAGGCGAGGAAGGCAAAGACCCCGAAGTTGGTATGGATAAGGGAAAAGTAAAAGAAACATCTCCAGAGGCGCCGACACTGGAGAAAGGCAAGGCAGGAAAGTTGAGAGAAGGATAGAGCTCCGCCAGCGTCGGTTCATCAGAAGGAAGGCTACCCGAAGCAAAGCCTTCTGAAACCAACTCGTCAGCAGGAAGAATGAGCCTCCTTTTTGAGGGAGGAGCCCTGGTTAGTTTGCGTCCTGGACTGTAACGCCCGCCCTCCCTGCTAACCCTAAGGGACGGGGCTACGATACTCTACGTACATATTACAGCGGAAGACTTAAAATATTTTTCTTAGATTAATAAAACTTTTCCTTTGTTTTCATATCCGAACTACACTAATATGGTTTCCATAACATGATAACAAGATAAATAGAAACATAACATCAAGTCACCCATTTAGTACTACAATTTATGAAACCAAAGCGTAATTCTTAAAAGTTCTTAAAGCAGGTTCTTATTTGGTTGCCTAGCCACCGCCACACACATCTCCTTGCCTCTCCTGCTGCTCCTTTAGCACATCCAGCTTTTTCCTTTATCTGTGGTACAGGGAAAGTAAGCTATGAGCACTCATGGCTCAGTAAGTTCCTTTCCTACTCACTAAAACCGAAAATCATCACATGATCAAAGAATATCTCAACATAACATGATCTCAACTAGTCATGGCATAACATATCATACTCTTTAAGCATATCATGCAACATAACAAAATCATAACTAGTCATGGCATATCATCTCTTAAAGCATAGCATGATACATAACATAATCATATCTAATCATGGCATATCATAAATCAAAGCATCATCACAACATGATCATAAGGTATATGCAATATGATTTTGAAAACATGTATCCGAAAAACATGTGTATGTCTCATGATCTTTAAAATCATTTCTTCTTACATATATACTTGAACATAATCTCAACTTAAAAGGGATCCCAGCTATGTACCACTTACATATTACGCGCAACCTATGTAGGTCCAAGGTAGCAAGTCTTGAACCCTACAAGGCAAACATACTAGGCCCGAGTCTTACTCCATCGACCTAGGGGCACTTAGGAGCCCATCCCTAACGAGGCCCGAGTCTTATTCCATCGACCCCGGGGCGCTTATGGAGCCCACCCTTGGTACAAGCCACATAAAGTAAAGTACATATCATACTTATACATATCATACATCATAAAAGCATGCATCACTTAGGCACACATCATATCATAAAAGTATGCATCACTTAGGCATACATCATGTCATAAAGGTATGCATCACTTAGGCATCCATCATATCATAAAAGTATGCATCACTTAGGCATACATCATGTCATAAAGATATGCATCACTTAGGCATACATCATATCATAATATTATGCATCACTTAGGCATAGATCATAAAAACATGCATATCTTAAGCATAAAGCATATCATCAAGCATGCATATTTCTATCCACATAGCATATCATGAAAGCATGCATATTCTAAGCACATCACATATCATCAAAGCATGCATATTTCTAAGCACATATCATATCATGGAAAGTATAAATCACAAGCATACATGTTTAAGCATAAGGGTGTATCATGTGATTATACTAACATAAGAAACATGGTAACATAGTTAACTTGGGTTCTAAGATTCCTAATCCCTTGGGTTCTTATCATGGCCGAACCCCCTTAGATCTCAATTTAGGTAAAAACAACCTCCAAGCATGTGGAACCTAAATTATCATCATATCAATTTCATAGGAAGCATTATAAGCATGATTAACTTGGTTTCTAAGTTCTCCAAGTCCCTAAACTCATGTGGCCGAACCCTATCAGGTGTGAAACAAGGTCTCAAATGTCATGAAAGCATGGAAACCTTAAACCATATTTATAGCATTTTTTTCCAAGTAATATAGTAAGCACATTTGAGCTAGTTACTAAGTTCTTCAAGCCCTTAACATATGTCATGGCCAAACTTTTAACAAGTATTCCTTAGGGCTAAAAACAAGTATACAAGCATGTGAACTTGAACTAACATCATGTATAAATTCATAATAAGACATCATACAATAGGTATGGCCGAAACTTACCCTAGCCTCATTTAGGTCACTAAATAACATATAGCATGAGAACTTTGGTTTTCTACTTATCATATTTCATGTAGAGTGACATAAGCATATTTAATTTTTGTTCTAGGGTTTCTAGGGCATCTATCCCTTCATGGCCGAAACATACAATGGTCCATTTAGGTCATGGAAAAATTATACAAGCATGTGACACAATCAACATATTATCATATTTCCATAAGAAGCATTTTTAACACCATTGGTTTCAATTCTAAGGCTTCTAGGTCTTTTAAACCCTACTTGGCCGAGACTCATCAGTGTATAAACTTGCTTCAAATAGCCTAAAAGCATAAGAAGTCATACAAGATTCATAGCATATATAAAGACAAGCATAATAAACATACATGTGAATTGTGTCTTAGGCTTCCTAGGTTTCTTTCCCTTTTTCTTTTATTTTTCCTCATGGCCGAAACCTACCAATCCCTAAACTAGGTTTTAAGTGGCCTAAATCATGGAAAACCTAAGTAAGTTTCATGGTAAAAATTACTAAGAACATCATATACAAAGTTGGTTCATAAACAAGCTAGGACCCTTGTGATCTTACATGTCATATATCATGTAACTAAATTTTTCTATACTCTAATTAAGCATAAGAGCATCTAACAACTTCCATATCATAATATTACAGAGGTCTTGAGCATGTTAAAATTTTGTTTAAGCTTTTCTAAGCTATCCATCTTATCATGGCCGAAAATCTAAAATAAGAGTTCATGAATTTCTAGCAATATTCAACATGCAATTCTTTAAGAGAACTCTATATTCTATCATACAAACATGGTTACTTAAATTTAAAGGTCTTCTTAACCCTAAGCCCTTTTCTTGGCCGAAACATATGAGTGGATTTCTTTTGGTTCCAAGTAACTTTCAAGCAAGAAAACCAATAAAAGGCCCTTAGTAGTTCATGGGGGAAATCTTGTACTAGTTTGGTTAAACAATGATTTCTCCAACCTTTTGAAAATATTTTTGGCTGAAATCCTAGGGTTAGGTACTCCTCTGATCAAGCATCATATAGGTATAAAAACATAAAGGAAAAACCTTCCTACATAGCATAAAAAAATATCATGAAATGAGGACTTGTTTAAACCTTCCTAGATTTGAAAGCTCTTCTTTGGCCGAATTTTCTTAAATTCTTTTCTAGGTTTTCTAATCCTCATAAAATCCGAAAATCACATACAAAGCCTTGTACCACAGGTGAGGGGAAGCTTACATCCTTTTCGCTTGTGGATCTAAGGTATGGTGATGGAAGAAGTAGCCTCTTCTTCTAGTTCCTTTCCCTTGTTCCTCTTGCTAAGTCCTCCTTGTATCTTAGGCTTTCTTAGGAGAAAACCTTGGCTTGGGGCCGAAGATGGAGGAGAGGGAAGTGGTGTTCGGTGAGGGAGAGGGAGGATGAGGAAATGAGAGAAAAATAACCTTCTCTTTTCTTGCTCCCTTTTATGTTAAGGGGGAAGAGGTAGCAAAATTGATTTTTGCTTTCCTTCTCCCTTAACCCATTTTCTATTTTTCTTTTATTTATTTTATTTTCTAATTTATTCTCACCATTCATGATGAAATAAGGGGGAATGAATCCCTTTAATTCCCTCTTAAATTTTCGGCAAAATGAAGAAAGAAAGAGGGAGAGAAAGAAGGAAGGCAAGTTGCCTTTCTCTTGCTCTTTTCTTGTTTTCTTTTGGCTAACTTTTACTCTCACCCTTATCATGAGTTTCTCTCCTTTGCTATCAATATCTTCTCTCTATCCCAATTGGTTTCTACTAATTAATCCTATGAATTATAATATAAGAGGTTCAAGGTTCAATCCTTGACCTCCTCTTCTTCTTGTTTCATTTTATTTCTTTTTGCATTAACCCACTTCTTATTATTTTTCTAAGGCAAAAATCCTACATTCATATGCTTATCTTAAAAGCTTAGTGGGTGTTACATGGACGCTTGCCTGCGGAAACTTCAGCTATCAATTTACCCGAGCTACTAGGAGACGTGAGCTCAATTAAAGGAAGAGAGGTAGATGAGGAGACAGCAGCAACCACTGGAGAGGTGACAGTGGGTATAAGATTGGGAATGATCTCTACAGCAGGATCCTCAGGAGAACATTCAGGAACCTCACGAGCCCCTGAAGAACTAGATACTTTGACTAAGGAAGTCGGCTCTTCAATTGAGGGTGGAGGAGCAATAGCGGCCAAAAACTCAGCTTCCTTGGCACGAAGCAGGTCTTCTTCTACGTGTATTTCTTCGTCAATCAAGGCATCATAAAAGCTTTCCACTGTGTAAAAAAGAAAAACAGTTGAGGCAGTTAAAAGCAAGAAGAAAGGAACAAGATGTTACCTAAGGAAATGTGAGTATCGGGTTTGACGGGGCTTAAACCAAATAGGTATAGAAGCTCGACCTTCAACCATTTCGGGATCGAGAGTCAGTGACCTAATAACTTCTCACAATAAATAGGAAAAGTGGGAAGAAGATGAAACTCTCTAACATCGGGTAAGGGAGGCAAGAAAGATTTCCAAGCATAAGACCAAGGAATAGGTCCCAGAAACTTTAAAAAGAAAAAACAAGATTTCCAGGCTTTGAGAGACGATGGCATATCTCCAAAAAGGACCATTTTAGTTCTCGACTGGAATAAGAAGACACCAGGTTCCGAGAACTTGGGGTAGGAAAACATGAAGAAATTTTGAGGAGTAGGAGGAATATCTCGTAGACAAAACAACATGTAAGTACCGCATAGATAACGAAATGCATTAGGGGCAAATTGTTGCAAAGGAATATCAAAATACCGACTTATTTCGATTAAGAAAGGAGGAATGGGGAACCTTAAGCCCCCTATCAACTGGTCCTTGAAAAAAGTCACGCAGTTATCAGGGGGATAATGAGGTCGATCATTCGGTGTTGGGAGTATGATTTTATATGCCTTAGGAATTTCATATTGACGACGGATGGATAATCTAGCATTCTTATCAAAGGTAGAAGACATATGGACATACCAAGGAGCAATTGTTTCCGCGGCCATGGGCAAAGGTATAGGCTAAGAAAACAATGGATTACTTACTGGAGACCAGAAAGGGGATCGTCGTGAAACGATGAGCACGAGGTCTGGTGGAAGGCAGCAACAGGAAAAGAACTCTAGAGAAGAAAAAAGGAAAGACAAGGTTAAAAAGGAGACGAAGGGTTTAGGGTTTTGAAAAACGCACGATTGTCGTCAGATCAGGACACTGGTGTCTCAACAGACGTTGAGGATCGTAATAGAAAGGCAAAAGACCTACGTGACGTGGCGGCCAGAAAGGGTAGGTGTCAGGTCATCATAAAAAAGAAAGAGGGGCATTTATATCAGATGTGACGAATCAGATCACGATAGGGTTGGTAGTACCTCGAACATTCTCTCACCCAAAGGAGAACCAATCACCAGTTCAGAAACCTCGAAAGAAGACGTGATCGAGTGGGCATAATAAATTAAAAAGGACTGAACTTTCTGACCAAACCCAGGCTATAGACAAAAACATTTTAAGAATAGAAATTTAGAAGAATAACAAAATTTTAAATTATCATTATAAAACACAACTTAATATTTATCGAAATAAAGTTATATTGACGAGGGAAACTGTGGTTATGCTAGATAAGTATGATATGGACTTCAGTCAATAAGACAACATCAGTTGGTATAACATTGGTTATAATATCGAACTATACTAACAGTTAAGATAGCCTTAGCTATGATAAATGACACATAAGATACACGAAGGAATGATGAACACAACACCACATTTTGTAAATATAGAAGGATTCGGTAGAATCATTTGATTAGATACAAAAGTTTGTTTTTACACTTAGAATCTGATCAAATACATAGCATTACATTTCCCTCAGGAACAGTAAACCTTGAATAGATAGCAAATATTACAAGCATAAACTCTTAGAGCACTTAGAAAATTTTAGTCCCACTGGATTCAAACTTACCATGGAGCAGAGATGGAAATAACCCACTCCGTCCGAGCTTGTCAAGGCTCATAAGAGGCAATATTTTGCCCGGGACGAAGAAAGCAACAAAAAATAGAAAAGCTCAAGGGCGACGAGACAGGGAAACATTGATTCATTCCATAATGGAAAAATAAATGTAAAAACCACTTCCCCTCTCAAGCCGTATGAGCTCAGCAAGTGAAGCAACCAATTTTAGCCCAAGGGTGACATGTGCTGTGCCCTTCACACAACACCCCTGGGTCATTTGGCTGCCCCTCTATAAGTAGTAAAAATTTCTCTGAAGTTTCTTGAGTCCTTCAGAGCACCTGCATCTTTGGATAGAAGATCTGGACTGCGAGGCTTCATCTCTTAAGACGATCCCTTGAACTCCAGAAGTAACCGAAGCAAAAAATCTCAATAAACTCATACATAGATCTCACCTTGTCCAACAAAAGTTGCCCCCAAAGAGGAGGATCCACGACCATGGCCTTAGCAATAAAAGGTGGCAAGGAAGGGAAAGAACTGAGAGGGGTTGTGGGTGAAAAGAAGATTGTAGCCCTATTTAAAGGAGAAAAAGACTCACAGGATTGCTATACTTAATTTATTAAGACAGTGGTACACAAAATTTGTGAGGTCATTTCAAAATCTAGAGCAGAGGCACGTGTAGGAAAAGACAGGACCATACTTATGTCTAGTCAGTCGTCTACACCTCCTTCGACTAGACTTGAAGGAAAGGCTAGTGATATGGGTTAGGTTTTATGAGTCTCCCGATGAGGAAAGAAAAGGAATCAAAAAGCTAGGTTAATATCGGTCGGGACGTGCCTCCATGATGAAGATAGGGTAATATCGGCCGGGACATACCTTCAGGAAGGAAATAATCTAATATCGGCCGAAACATACCTCCTAAGCAAAGCTAGGCTAATATCGGTCGGGGCGTGCCTCCATGATGAAGGTAGGGTAATATCGGTCGGGACATACCTTCAGGAAGGAAATAATCTAATATCAGTCGAAACATACCTCCTAAGCAAAGCTAGGCTAATATCGGCCGAAACATACCTCCTAAGCAAAGCTAGGCTAATATCGGTTGGGACGTGCCTCCATGATGAAGGTAGGGTAATATCGGTCGGGACATACCTTCAGGAAGGAAATAATCTAATATCGGCCGAAACATACCTCCTAAGCAAAGCTAGGCTAATATCGGCCGAAACATACCTCCTAAGCAAAGCTAGGTTAATATCGACCGGGACATATCTCCCGGGCAAAGTTAGGTATAATATCGACCGGTGCATATTGTTCAGGAAGAGTCAAGCTAATATCTGCTGGGACATGCCTCCTGAGAGGAGACAAGACCGGTCGATTGACCTATGATGGGGAAATACCTTGGGTAGAATATAATGACTCCGATCGATATAAGGAATGTTGGTGTATTGAATTAATTATAGCAAGAGGGGTAAGATACCCACAGTGTGTAACTATCTGACAGAAAATATATATTGTTTTGGCGGGAAATACGTTTTCATATTATGTTGCAGGTACTAAATGAAAAAGAAGGTACATATAGGGTACGAAAAAGATTCCTTAAAAATCATCTACCACAAGTACGCAGCTGACGTCATCTCATAACAAACTCTAACAAATCGGGGTCCACTTCATGACTACGGAGGTTATATGAAGTGGTATAAAAGGGGGAATCCTCTCCGTTGGCTAGGTAAGTTCACAACATCGTGTACTTTCACAACCCTAATTTCCTGGCTACTGTTCATCTTCTTCTTCCTTCATCCACATCAAGAAAGATCACTAACTTGAGCGTCGGAGGACCTAGCCAGGGATTCCCACCCCGGTTTTGGGTCACTGACGATAGTGTTGGCTGGTCTCTTGTGTGTAGGGGGCCTTGGAAGCTTGGGAGTCCTACTTTCTCCCCTTCGGACTGGGATTCCCTCCTACTTATCAGATTGCCTTTGGTGATTCTGGTTTTCTCCCGATCCGCTTTGGGTTTCTCGGATCCAGGTTCTATCCGCGTCATTCTTCATCATCACGGTGGGTTTTCTTTCTTCCGGATTTCCGTCGTATTTAGCTTCTCAGACAGGATCAGAACCAAACCAAGAGCTTGATGGGTTGTGCTTTGGTTAAGATTTATTGGGTTGGATTTGGATTTGCTCATCAAACCCATCTAGGAAATTTATATATTGATATAGAGTTGGGAGAAACATTAATTATGTGATATCCCTGACACCAACAACATGCTTATTCATGTAATAATGTAGAAAAGTAAAGAAATGGAGAAAATTTCTTTCTTTTGTTTATAAAGTTATGCATCAATTGCGAATCAAAACAACATGCATTTAATCGAAAATCTCAAAATCAAAGGAAATTGTATCAACCAACTATGCAACAACAAAATCTAAATGAAAATTGTTTCAAAATGTATCTAGATGCAAAACTTCATGCTTATGACATTAAGGTTCTTGGACAGCATGTCATGCAACTCCCCGCTTCCTCAATTACTCCGCGCCTTGCCCATCATCAAAATCATTCATGGTATCTTCCTCACCTGTACCATTCAAGCATAGTGAGTCTTAAAAATACATATAAAATCATATAACATGCGTAGGACATGATGATATCATAAATGTAAAAATATTCCTTTCTTTGGGTCATGAAATACATGCAAATGTGGTAACTAATAGAGCACTTTCATTGAGTTATATGATCATATAATTAGTTGTGCAACCTAAATGTACCTTGTAGTATAGTACCCTTGTGGTACAACCCATACTAGCTAAAGCCAATATGCACATTCTCATTACTCGTTTGGAAACACCCTCCTAGGAGCTCATTATGGGCACCAATCCCGTATTATCACCACAAGTATACATAGACATCAGAATATTTTCATTCATAAAGCTTAATAAACTCTCATCCATTTATCTTTTTTCTCGTAAAAAATTTCATGCTTGAAGATCATGCATAATATAGCACAATAAACATAAACACGCCTCTTGAACTTTTATAAACGTCATGCTTCATACTAAAATAGCCTTCATGTATGAACATTCATACATTCATGCAACACATACATATATATTGATCCATACGAGTCGTTCTCTATGTTCTCGATAATATTTTACTTTTCAAACACCCAAGACCACACTAGGGTCCTTATATACCTTTAAAAGGCCTAAATGCATGAAAGGAGAGGACACTATTTAACATATGAAAACAGAACCCTGTGTGCTAGGGTGTGCATTTTTGTGCACCCCAACAACACTCTTAGAGTGAGGGCGCCTAGTTTAGGGCACCCCGAGCCCCCCTTAGGGCACCCACTTTTGGGTGCCCCAACGTCTGGCCGTGCCAGGACATGCAGATTTTGCACAGCCTAGCACGCCATCTGCTGGTTTGGCTTTAGCAGTTCGTGCTCATCATCCCAGGCACACATGCTTCCCAATTGATTCGTAACATAAAAGACCATGGAATCATGTTATGTAATCTTCCAAACAATCTATATACAAGATTGAAACCGAAAACTCACCAAGATCAACTCAACACGAAAAATCCCGATTTTGGCTCTTTAAAAATCTTTACACCACAAACACATCAAAACTTCAAATAACCTTCAAACATCATCATTTTGATTCCAACAATACATCAAACATTTATCTCAACATCATATACCAGGTTTTTAGTTTCAAAAACACCACATAACTTTGTGTTTGACAGAAAATTCAGATTCTACAACTTTTGAACTCAAACTTGCTTCAAATCCATCGAGAACGACTCACGCTTCACGTATAGACATCATCATGCATAGATCTTACTAAATATCATGCTTTCCTTCAAAAAGATTATCATTTAAACATCATACATATATAAATTTCAAAATACCTACTATTTCTTGGATAGTGTTTCAAAGATTGAATAAAACTTGCCTTTTTCGACGATAGGGAGTAATCCGAACCTTGGGAATACGATCTAGCCTTCACATGAACAAACAAAAAAAAGCTTTCTATCTAGGTAGTGCAGTTTTCAAAAAGAGAATAAAGGGAGAAGGGAGGTGATAGCTACTAAACATGAGAAAGGGGGAAAAATATTTGACGTTAGGTTTGGCAGAAACTTATGAGTCGAAAGCTGGCCCATTAAACTTAAAATATTACCTTCTAAAAATATTCCATTCCAAACTTTAAAAATTAAATACCATGCACAACTTAAAAAATAAAAGCTTGCACATAAACATATTTGACTAAAATTTTTTTAAACCTTGATCGTAGGCTAATCTTGATTCCCTTCGTCACCGGAATTAAACTCATAATTGAAAAACTAACTTTTTGTATATAAATTTATAATTTAAACTTTAAACATATAATTTTGAATAATAAATAATTAAATCCTCGTAAGTGGATTTTGTGGATTTCTGGACCTTACTACTCTTCCCTCCTTAAAAGAATTTTGCCCCCAAAATTTGACTCATCGAATAACTCAGGATAATGGTTGCGCATCTTTGATTCGATTTCCAAGTAGTTTCCTCCACCAGTTGATTTCGCCAAAGAACCTTCGCCATGTTTATTTCCTTATTCCTCAATTTTTGAACTTGCCTATCTAAGATTTGAATTGGTGTCTCCTCATAAGACAAGTCTGATGTCCACTGAACAGGTTCATGGTGAATTACATATGAAGGATTCGAAACATACTTTTTGAGCATGAAGATATGAAACACATTATGAACTCTAGACATATTTGATGGTAAGTCAACTCAGTAAGCTCGAGCTCCAATTCTATCTAGGATCTCAAAAGGTCCAATATACTTTAGACTAAGTTTTCCCTTCTTTCCAAACCTCATCACCCTTTCATAGGGGACACCTTAACAAAAACTTGATCCCCCACTTCAAATTCCAAGTCTCTAACCCACTGATCGACATGGATCTTTTGACGACGTTGGGTCGTCTACATCTTATCTCAAATCTTAGCCATTAGACTCACTATTTGAGTCACAATCTATGGTCCTAAAATTGCACTTTCGCCAACTTCATCCCAAGGCAACGAAGTCCTACACTTCCTCCCATACAACACCTCATAAGGAGGTATACCAATAGTATTTTGGTAACTGTTATTGTAAGTAAACTCCACCAATGGCAATTTTGACTCCCAATTGCCTCAAAAATAAATCACACAAGCTTGAAGCATATCCTCCAGAATATGAATTACTCTTTCAGATTGGCCATCAATCTATGGGTGAAAGGAGGTACTAAAAGCAAGCTTGTACCTATCCCATGATGCAAGCTTTCCCAAAATACTAATGCAAACTTAAGATCTCTGTCATTTAAAAACTTTTCTTTTCAAGGCAAAATGCAGCGAAAAATAAAAACAATAAAAACAAGTGAAAGAACATAAGGTCAGTTACTTGATTCAGAGCCTTCGACGACTCTTACTCTAAGACTCAAGTTTCTCAGACCTATCGATGAGTAATTCACTATCAAATCACTTCTTTACAAAAAAAAAAAGGTTGGTAACAAAACTACCAACCTTAAAATTTAATATGCAAGAAGAGGAGATAAAAATATTACATAATAACTACATATTACCAAAGTCTAGGCTCATTTGAGCATGTAGCAGTGTCATGTCATTCTTGCATCATTAAAGCTTGAATGCGGTAGCAATGCGAGGTCGTAAAATAGTCGAAAGAGCTTGTGTATGAGTTGTCTCTCTTCTGCTGGCCGAACAACTCTTTTATTAAGCATTGAGGACGCCTCCAACCTCATCTGAAACGCCTCCAACCTCAAAACTGATCTCATAAACTTTAGACTCGATCATCTTTGCGAGCTTTGGTTTCTATCCACGCGAGGACGCCTCTAAGCACCTCCAATGCTCCTCCAAGGCGCCTCCAGTGCACTCCAAGGTGCCTCCTCACAATGAAAATTTATCCATAGAGTTTATCTCCTTGAGGGCGCCTCTAACCTATTCAGGGCACCTCCATTCAAGTTTGAGAGGCCTCTAGTCAGTTCTGAGGTGCCTCAAGCGCTGCCCATCCAAGAGTTAACTTTTGCACTTCACTCCTGCAAAATACGTTAGCAAATATACCCTGCAAAGCAGAGTTAGTTCAATATAAAATAAATTTATTATGACTTAGATCCTGTTTTATTAAGACCAGGATTTAGTCATGGTCTCAACTTAGACTTCTAAAATAGATCTAAGTTGAACCAACACCTACACCCTCATTAGGACTTGTTCTCACTAGATCTCTCTCATCCAGTTCTTTACTTGAGCTTATTTACCAAACATCTAGTCCTCCATATCTGTTTGGATTTTCTCTGACCCTGCTTAGTATATGATCATCCTAATCAGCTAAGACTTTCCTGCAATACTAAGTTAACACAATAGATATAAAATAAAACAGTATTAGCAGTACTAAGAAAACTCCCCCATACTTATTCTTGCATGTCTCAAGTAAGTAAAATAAAAATAAAAAGCAACTAAAGTATCATTCCCCAAATAATACCTAATCATACTTGAAGATCATAAAAGAATAGTTTCCTAAGATCGTCAATATTCAAAAATCAAGGCATTCATGAACTTAGTTCTTGCATTTGTTAACAAGTATGGTGACTTAAATGAATATTGAATAGACTAAGAATGATAAACCTCACAAGACAATAGTGGTTGCTCTCACACACACAAATAATGCAAAAGTAGAGTTCTCTCTAAGCTATTCATGACATCGTACTACTATATGTTTGCTTATTTTCTATTCTCCACCACTATAAACACAAGCATAGCATGACTCTGAAGGACTTATTAGAATCCCAAAGAAGTAAGAGGAGAACAAGAATAAGAAAGATAGTGTAACATGTAAGAAAGAAAATAATGAAGCTATGAGACAATAGGAATGCTATCATGTTGAGTTCAACCAAACAATACACATAAGCACTCCTTATAAATAAATCACTATTTTGCTTCTCTTTCATGCTTATCCATATACATTCTAGGCTCAAAGTAGTCTCCAAAGAAGTAAGAGAAGAATAAGAATATGTAAGATGGTATAAAATGTAAGAAATAAAACAATAAAGACATGAGACAATATGAATGCTATCATGTTGAGTTCAACCAAACAATGCTCATAAGCACTCCTTACAAGTAAATCACTATTTCCTATCTCTTTCATGCTTATCCATATATACTCTAAGCTCAAAGTAGTACTCCAAAAAAATGCGCATAAAAAACTATCATCACATATCACTAAAATAAATAAAAATGGCATAGCATATCAAAATATATTCTTTTTTTTTTTTTTATTAGCACCCAAATATTTTTATTCTTTTTTTTTTCAACATGACGTGCTATCAATACAAGTCTCTTAAAAAAGTAAAACATCTCTCTCAAACAATACAAGACATCTCTCAACAATAAATATGACTCAAAAAGATAAAGCATGACTCGACCATGGTGATCAAGCACATCTCACTCATGCTACATTTCGAATCTAGCCTTTCTCTTAAAAAAGTATACATCTTCTCCTCCACACTTAAAATTTGACTATCTCGAGCAATAAACTCAACAAAATAACAACCCAATTTTTAATACCAAAAGAATAGCAAGACAAATCACATAAGATGTTTTTTTTTTTTTTTTGGGGGGGGGGGGGGAGCGCGATGGAAACAACCAAGGATGAAAATAGTGTTATTAACGAATCATGCATCACAAAGAATAGGAGGAAATAAACAAGCTAGCCTTTATCATAATCATGCAACTTATGCTAAATGCGGTTTTAAAAAGGAGTAGAGTAAGTTCTAGAGTAACGATCATCAAAAGTGCAAACCACACATAATGAGGGAGATGAATAAGAATGACTAAAGTCCTCACTAGGTATAAAATGATCAAGCTCAAACTAACAAAATAAAATCCATCACCACACTAGCAACCATATACAATCAGTGAAGTCAATCATGCCAAGCGATTCCAAAGTTCGACGATAAAATTTAACTAACTTTTACAACTTTCAAGATGATATAAAGACATGCATAGGAAATTTATTTAAAATTGACAAAACCAAAACTCGAAAATCACTCGACAAGCAAAACAAGACAACTAAACTAAACAATGAAAATAACCACTACAACTAAAGCAAACATATATACAAACTAAAAGAAAAGGAAAAGGGAAGGGAAAACAAAAACTCCCCTAACTCCTGGCAGCTGAAGGCAATTTAGAAGTAATATCCATGTAGAAAAGGGAACAACTCGATGAACAATCCATCCTAGCAATTGAAGATGGTTCAGTAATAAAATCCACTCTGGAGGTGGAATGGACTAAGGTGAAGTAAGAGCCTTCTTCATGTGGTCAGAATAGTCCTGGGATGCTCCCTCCAATAGCATCCCCTCTTAAAAAAGTCTCTCTAGTGGGCAAAGGTGACTCAGCTGGAGCATCCACTCCGGAAGCTTGATTATTACAAGAGATAATGGGGTCTTGTTCGACATCAATGGAGACTTCGGCAGTAGTGAAAGTGTCAAGTCTAGGGGCCTCAGCTATTCTCCACTTCCCACTCTAATGATTGTTGTCTAACTCTGGTACTTCTAGCTGCACAATTGGAGAACATAATTCTGTGGTTATTATCTTTGCTTCAATATCATCTACAATAATATCATAAGCATGAGTAGCTGGCAACACACAAGTATTATCCTCTATAATTGTTATATCAACATCTTCACCAATAATATTTGCAACATCAATATTTTTCATCTAATATTTTGCATGCATCATCAATAGGGATTGCATCAACTACAACTTCATCATCACGACATAGAGAAATAGAGGAGTCTTGTAGAACAATCGAATCAGATACAAGAATACCACTGACTCTACAATCCATCTCCTCAGGCATGTCAATACCATCAAAAATGTCCTCTGAGGGAGACTGACTAGTGCCTTGTGCTAGCATCTAATGGATGATGTCATTTAATTTAATTGGATCTGTAAATTTTGTATCCTTACTGCATCAAGAGTAGCTTGTTGTTGCAATTATAAGGTAACTTGCATGATCTCGTCACATCCTTGCACAAAGATTTCTTCATTAATGCACTTGAATGTATTTGAGAACATGGATTCGACCTGCTGAAATGTTTGTGACTATGTAAGCATTGAGTTGTCCTGGAATCCCAATGGCCTATGATATGCTGAAAAGATTGATGCAATTATTGTTGCTCATTCCCATGCATGAAATTTTGATAGGTCATCCAGTCTGAATTGTAACACCGAGGATGCTCAATAACCTGTTGTTGTGTAATCTCATACTACTTAGGATGGGCGATTTGCTATTATTGACTAGAATAATTACCCCAGTCATACAGGTGCTAGGAGTTGGATCATATGCATCTTGATATTGATGTTGGAAAATCTAGCAGTCTTTCGGATGAGGTGGCATATAGCAACTAGATGAGATGGACTGCCACAATTAGTACATATGTGTCTGACTCACCCAATATTTGAATTGTGATAGTCATTGAAGCCTCCAAATTGCTAAGAATAAAAGTCCATGTTGAACTCAAAGAAATTCCCTGTCTTACCTGAAATAATGACAATGAAATCACCAAACAAAGAAAGCAGTAATCATGACAAAACACATGGATTTATAAAGCATAAAAGAAGCAAGGCACCAAACAAATCTTTTTTTCCTTCAAAAAATAGAAAAACAATCTTAAGATCATCAAACACCATTAACATTCCCAGGCAACGATGTCAATTTGATAAGATCGTACTATCATAATACGATATCAAAAGAATTAAGTACCGAATCTATCTACGCTAGTATGGCATAGAGTTAACTCAAGTCGTCTCCCAACGATGCAACGATAGGATGGTAATCATAGGATTGTTGGGACCTTGACGTCCACTAGAGGGGGGTGAATAGCGTGTCACCCAAATCTTCACTTCCTACACTTGTTAGTACGCACAGCGAAAATACAAAAATACAAACTAATAAGAAGAAAGCTAAACCCTATAAACAATAAGGAAAGATAATAAACCAAAACAAACCATAACACAAGGCATTTACGTGGTTCGAAGATTAGGGCTCCTACTTCACGGCTATCCGTAAGGTGGATGATCTCAATCCGTTGGTGGATGACTCCCTGGAAACCTCCGGCTAGCTCAAACCTCCTTCTCGGTGGAGAAACCTCACCACAACCTTGATATAAACACTATTAGATCACAAGAAGAACTTAGAGGCTTTGGAAGACTGCTAATAGGAGTTAACCACCTCTATTTCGTCAGCCTTAACCAAGCTTCCAATGCTTGGTTACATAGGCCACGAATTGAAAAATCTCACCTATCAGTCAACTGTCAAAACCATTAGTCGACTGCCCTCTGTGGAGATTTGACCGTTACACCCCAACGACTCGATACCAGTCGACTGATACTTCCATCAATCGACTGCTTCACACTAACCGAATGAACAGAAGCATTCTATTTGCTCCCAGTCGACTGCCCGATCGACCGCACCAGTCGATTGATGAAAATATCAGTCGACTGTTACAGTAACGCTACAGTATTGCTATAATAACGCTACAATACTACTACAGTAACACTATAGTAAAACTCTAATCCTAGGATTTAACCTTCGAGTATATTCACTCAGTACTCGTCCTTGCCCGACCAACCTAGACCTAGCCTTCTAGCCTCCTCCATCAGCGTTGCATCCCTCGGATGCCTCCCCATCCTTCACGTCTTACCTTCTGGAGCTTCCATCGGCCTTGTCATTGTTGTCAGATCTTCCTTTGTCAAAAGGTCGCGCCTTCGGAACTTCATCCATTGCCAAGTCACACTTGAACTTATGTTGCCAAGACTACATGCTTAGACTTATACCGCCAAAACTCATCCTTGGACTTTCCTCCTATGCCAAGATCACTCTTGGACTTTCCTTGTTGTACTTGTATCCTGCACACTCACAATACATATTAAATACAATAATAAACCTAACTTAAACCTTTGCCCAAACATCAAAACCTAGGGTACACAGATTGCTCCAACAAGGATTGTATGCTATTTATGTTTTTTTTTAGATTTTTGATATGGAAATAGAGGTTTTGGATTTTTAGATTTAAAGACTAAGAAAGGAGATAATAAAACAAGTATGAAATTTACCCTAATGAAATGAACAACATCCTATCTATCCATTAATAGTGATCTCACAACGTATTGTCACTCTAAGTTATGATTTCACCATCAACAAAATTAAACTAAGAAATGAAATAGAAAAGTATTAAATAAAACATAATCTAGTAAATGAAAGACAATGCAAGTAAAGAAAAGCTAACCTAACATAAATTACAATTGCAAGGGAATTAAAGACAAGACGAAGCAAACATTAAATGGAAGACAAAAACACAAGAAAACCTAAAGCATTCAACTAACTAAGCATGACAAAACTTTTAAACCCAAGAAATTGCAAAACTTAAATGAAACTCACCTAACAAGTATATCATCAAACACCTACTATGCATGAAACAAATGAGGCAAGATCAGTCCAATTCAAACATGGGGAATTAAGTTCAATACAAGCATTCAATCAAATGTCAACTATCAACAATGGACATGAAAGAAACTATGTATCTAAACCAACATCCACAACCAACTCATGAAAATTTTAAAGGAAAGAAACAACCCAGCAAATAGAATGAACTGATGAAGAACTGCTATCCGGAATGAAGTGGAATGGGTGCAGACTTCTCCTCTTCTAACCCTCCTTGCCGTCACACATGAAGGTCGAAGAAAGAACCCCCAGCTTCTGTGGTTGGATATGAAGAACTGACGAGAACTAGAGTTGACACTTGATGATGTGAATCCTCCACCCAAGAACCCCTCGGATAGAGTCTTTGCTAGAAGAATTAGATCACTCTCAACGGTAAATGATCTAGAATTCTTCCAAGCGAACTAGGTCGGTAGGTAGTGGAGACTACCAAAGAAACCTCTCCGATGAGATGAAGATGAGTCTCGTTGCCTTCTTCACCGTTTCAAGCTGGTGCGGAGTTGTGGAGGTTCAGGAGTGGAAGAAAAAACCACATTGGAGAACCCCTCTGGTGAGATTTCCAGATAGTCAGAGGTTGAACGTCAACGGCTATCCAGATCTTCACCACCAACTTCATCGTCTAAGAAGAAGTTTGGGTAGGGAATGGGGATAGTCGGCCGGCGACAGTGAGAGAAAGGATAATGGTCATCGGCAGAAAGAGAGAAGAAAGAAGTCGCGGCTGTGAAGGAAGTGGCGAAGAAATCCTAAAAAAAACAAAGAAGATGATCCCCCATCGTGCATGAGGGAGAGGTGAGGGGAATGAAAGGTTTCTTAATGGGTTTTAGATTTTGGATCTTGGATTTTGGGTGGAGTGAGATATGGATCCAATAAGAGGAAAAGAATCATTGGTTATGGATTAAAATTGAGCTTGAGATTGGGTTAATGAATTGGGCTTTTAGAATTGGACTTCTCTCTTCTTTAGATCCAAATTGAATTGGAACTCTTAATGAACGCTTGGATGCCTTGAGCTCAATCAATAGCCTAGATGCTCCAAATGTGATCTCTTCCTTTTCCCTTCAAATCAAGATGAACTTGATTTGACTCGTATTCATGGCTCTTTAAATTTCCTACAAAACTAAATTCAAAATATAAGAAATAACGTCATAATTGTAGAAAAATTACAATTAAGTCGAAAATAGATCCTACTCATAAAATATAATATAAACACAATATTAAGTACACGAGAAGGTAAAAATGCTAAGTCTAAGAGACAAAATAACAAATAAAAATGCTAGTTATCAATTTCTCTTCTCTAGTTATTAACTTGAGCTTATCTACAAAGCATCTGTTCCTCAAGATCTGTTTGGATTTTCTCTGACCCTGCTTAGTATTTGATCATCCTAATCAGCAAAGACTTTCCTGCAATACTAAGTTAACATAATAGATAAAAAATAATAAAATAAAATAGTGTTAGCAGTACTAAGAATTCATTGGTCCGATCGACCGCACGTGGTCTACCGAAAATCAGTCGGTCACATATGCCTGAAGTTTTACTCCTCTAAGACTTTTCATTACCTAGGGTTACTTCCCCCTAAGATTGTCTAACTTACTCACCAGACTTTCATTACTTAGCTTCACTCACTAGAACTTTCATCACCTAGATTCACTCACTAGGGCCTAACTTCACTAATTAAGATTTTCATTGTCGGGTTTCACTCATCAGGACTTTCACCACCTAACTTCACTCACTAGGGTCTGACTTCACTCACTATGACTTCCACCACTTAGCTTCACTCACTAGGGGTTGGCTCCACTCACCAGGACTTCCACCACCTAGCTTAACTCACTAGGGTCTGACTTCACTCACCAGGACTTCAACCACCCAACTTCATGTTGGCGTAATATCCCTGGGTCAAGGTTGACCAAGTTGACTAAGCTTGAGTTGGCTCAAGTTTGAGTCTTGATGTTTGAGTTTCGATATTTGATAATATATAGAGATTGTAGGAGCAATCATCTGATTGAAGAGATTGTTGGTGCAATTCCCCTCAGGTCAAGGTTTGACTAGTTTGATGTGAAGAAGAGTCAACTAGGTCAAAAGTTGATCGGATACTTGACTGGGAAAGTCCTAACTGGAGGTTGGCCAATTGGAAAACCTTGGTGAGTGAAGTCGGGTGAAAGACCTAGTGAGTGAAACTAGGCAGGTAAAAGTCCCGGTGAGTGAAGTCGGGCAGTGGAAAAATCCTAGTGAGTGAAGTTAGGTGAAAATCCTAGTGAGTGAAGCCAGATAGATGAAAATCCTAGTAAGTGAAGCCAGGCAGATAGAAAGTCCTAGTGTGTGAAGCTAGGTAAATGGAAAGTCCTGGTAAGTGAAGCCAAGCACGTGGGAATCCAGATGGGTCAAGGTTGACTAGACATCTGATGTTGGGAAGTCCAAGTAGGTCAAAGGAGTGACCGAATACTTGGCACAAGGAAATCCAGATGGGTCAAGAGTGACCGGACATCTGGTGAAAGGAAGTCCAACTGGGTCATGTAGGACCGGACACTTGGCACGAGATGATAAGTCCAAGTGGGTCAAGGCTGACCAGACACTTGGCATGAGGAGAAAATTCCAAGTGGGTCAAATGATTGACTGGACACTTGGTGAAGAAATCTCAGCAGGTCATGGTTGATCGAATGCTAGGCATGAGGAGTCCCAACAGGTCACGGTTGACCGAATGTTGAGTTTGGGAGCCCTAGCATTGACTCGGGCAAGCTAGGGTTGGTCAATTTGATCAAGTGATCAAATTGGACCAAGCTCAATCGATCAGCTAATCAATTGAGCGCAGTGCTGTAACAAATAACAGCCCAATCGATTAGCTAATCGATTAGGAAGCAATGTCGTGAGCACAGAATGGCCCCCAATCAATCAGCTGATCGATTGGGCTCCACCAATCTATCGGGCGATCAATTGGGGACTAGTTTTTTCACGTGAACACGAGGAAACCTGAATCGATTGGTCGATCGATTCAGGCCTTTTCCAACAGAGCATAGAGGTGCTCTGAATCGATCAGCCGATCGATTCAAGCCTCCCCAATCGATTGACCAATCGATTGGGATATGACCGTTGCGAAGGAAGCGCATAAAAGCCTTCTTCCTTGTAGCGATTCAGAAGCTCTTTCTCTCCACTCCTTGTGATCATCTTTCACAGGTTTGCGCCAGTTCTTGAAGGTGTCTTGGAGTCAAGTGTTGTCACACTTCCAAGGTCAAAAGACATTCTAAACAAGAAGGAGAAGCAAGCTAGGGTTTCTTTATTGTAAATCTTGTAAGATTTGATAGTGTATTAGCTTGTATTTCTTTCTTCTTGTATTATCTGTGCGAGAGTTTGTACAAGACTTCTCCACCTTCGGTAGTTACTGAGAAGAAGTGTTTTTATAGTGGATGAGTGAGTGAGGGTTGGATCCTTGGATTAGTCACCTTTTCTTGAGGTGGATACCAAGTAAATCCTTGTATTAGCATTATGATTCTTGTTTATTGTTTATTCCATTGCATATTATCATCACGAAGCAAGACAACCATCGTGACGAGCTATTCACCCCCCCCTCTAGTTACAAATCTACCCTAACAAGTGCTATCAGAGCGAGGTCACTCTTCACCGGAATCATCGCCGGAAAGGGCAACAAGCTAGAGGGAGAAGAAGTTGAAGCAAATTCATCAAAGTCAAAGACTTCAAAAGAGCTCAACTTCAAATGGAATTCCGAGATGAACTCGGATTCGACACAAGGGTGCCTCCACCATTCACATCAATGAGCTTCGATTCTTGGAAATCAAGGATCGAAAATTTTCTTATAATGGACATAGAGCAATGGTTTGTTCTAATGGAAGGTTTCCAAACTCCAACAAATAACAAAGGCAAAATTCTCAAGAAGAGCAAGTGGAGCCAAGAGCAAATTCAAAGATGTGAGGCCAATGATAAAGTGACCAAGCTATTGGTCAATCTATTGCCTAGCAACATCTTGAAGCAAGTGGGAGAATTTGAATATGTCAAGGAGCTATAGAATAAATTGGCTAAACTCCATGAGATCCCCTCCACTGTACCAAACCAAGAAGAATCCAAAGAGGGTGACTCATTGGATCAAGAGGAAGACGACTTCGAAGTTGAGAGATGCTCAACTTCCAAAGAAAAAGTCCAAGAAGCTTCATCCTCAAAGGAGTGCAACCAAAAGAGCAAAGAGGGAGTACACTCTTTGTTTCATGTGCAAGAGGATAAAGATGAAGAGGCTTCCACCTTTAGGATTGAGGGGGAGCGTCATTCACTGACATCGGAGCAAGAAGAGGCTTCCACCTCTGGGTCAAATGAAGAAGAAGAAGATGGTGCCACCTCCACAAATCAAGAAAAATCAAATGGAGGATCATGTGTCACCCCTACAAGCAAAGGTATAACAATTTTAAATTTAAATAATAAAAATCATATTATATGTTTTGAGTGTAGGGAAAAAGGACACTACATGAGTAAGTGTCCTAAATTGGCTAAGAAAACTACCAAGTGGCACCTAAGGGTAAGGAGAAGTCCAAGGAGACCGGTCTCGTGACAAAGAAGAGCAAGGAACAAACTGTGTATTTCTTGTACCATCAAAAAGGACATTATTAGAGTCAATGTTCAAAAGAGAAGAAACCAGTCAAAGTCAAGGGAAAGCTCTCAAGAATAAATCCAAGGTATCATTTATTGAGCATATTCCTTTAAGTAATGATAAAAAAGCATGATAGGAATAGTTTATATCATTTTAATGCTATTTATCATGAAAATAGAAAGCATGATAGAGTTAAGGACAAATATGTAGCATATCATACTAAGACTACTACACCTAAGGCTAGGAAGGTAGATAACTTAGGAAATAACCTTAAGGATGTTAGACATTTACCTAAGAAAAAGAATTCTCAAGGATTTAATGAAAAATCCAAAATTAAAGATTTAAAGATGGAAAATTAAGCCTTGAGGTCAAGTCTTGACAAATTGGAAAAGGCCCTAAAAAGAATAGAAAATATTTTAAAAGGGAAAAATGAGCATAACCTAGGTTTAGGAACACAAAAGTCATCTGATGGTCTTAGAGGTTTGGGATACAAGCCAAAGGCCAAGAAGAATGTGGCTTCATATCATAGGGTTCCATATAGTTATGCAACCAACCCTAGGGCTAGGGGTCAAGTCAAAGATATAAGGGAAGTTATTGCTAGAAGTATTTTTGTCAAGACCAACGTGACTAAGACTTTTAAGAAGTTAAAGAAAGTCACCAAGAAGGTCACAAGGGAAGCTATCCCTAGAGTTGACCTAGAGGAAGCGACCAAGACTTCTAAGAAGCCTAGAAAGGTTATTAGGAAGGTATCTAGGGAAGGCATCCCTAGTGATTACCTAGAGCATCCAAGGAGTATCAATAGGTTTTGGGTTGTGAGAAGTATATTCTCTACACCCTAGATGGGTTTAGAGAGTGTTAACTCTAAATGGGTAGGGTGGTTAACCCAACCGTGATAAAGTTGACACTTGGAGGTATTTTCAAGGTTTTTGTTAACCTTTGAAAATGAAAAGGATAAATTGATTACTCTTTGGAAGAGTAAAATGTGCCAAACTTTCAGGAAGTGGATTTAATTTTAATTGGCACAAGTAGGAAAGAGCAAAAGAAATGTCAAGTTGAGTTTTGATATTTTCTTGAGAAAATGAGGGCAATCTAGGATCAATTTTAGTTTAGCTAAGGATACTTAGATAGATTATCTAGGTATATTTTATTTATGCTAATTGTCATGATTGTTTGCCCATCATATGTCATGACATCATATTTTACATTCATGCTTATTATGAAAAATAAACAAAAATACCATGGCATGTCGTATATACATCACATAGCTATAGTATGTTTTCTTTTAAAAATTACTTATTTTGATGTATATCATAAAATCATCATGCATTAGTTTTAAATTCCATATAATTAAGGACAATGACATTTACTAACAAGTGAAATCCTAGGTGGATGTACATGAATTAAAATGCCTAGATAGATATGCATGATCCTTAGTTTAGGGCAAAACCAAAATCTATATCTCACAAGGACTAAAAGGTGACTTGTATGTGTTTTAGTGCACATTAGATACAAGTGGGATGTTAGGATGATAAACAAGACTCAAGATGTTGGTTTAGTGCATTTGAGTTTTGATTTCATTAAAACACATAGTTATGTGTACTCCAATCATTGGGAAAGCTAATGTACAAGTCATGTGCATTGAGCCCAAAGAACATGGTTGGAAATTATTTTTGAAAATCATTTTAAATATACTTTGGAAAATCTTGGTGAAAACTATCTTTTGATAGTAATCATTATTGAAAAGTTAAACACAAACTTGGAAGAAACATTGAATTTTTTACAAGTTTTTAATTTTATGTCAATTTTTGAAAATAAGATGTATTTTCTTATAAAACTATTTTTCCATGATAGTTTATACCCTAAATAACGTTTACAAAAAGCTTTATGATTTTTAGAATTTTATAGAATTTTTAGGACATTTCTGAATTTCTACTGAAATTCACTTTTAGGAAACCAGAGCTTCAATCGATCAGTCGATTGATTGGAGGGCCCCAATCATTCAATCGATCGATTGAGATGTGTTTCTCCTGAGTAGAGGCTCACTAAATCGATCAGCCGATCGATTCATTCGTGCCTAGATCGATCAATGAATTGATTCAGAGGCATTTTCCTTGAACAGAAGCTCGCGAAATTGATCAATGGATCAATTAAACAAGTGGCAATCGATTGAGTCCCAACCCAATCGATTGAGTCCCAACCCAATCGATTGAGAAGGCTGATTTTAGTTGGAAAAGTCTGATTTCAGCACATTAAGTCATTTTTAGTCTCTTTAACCACTCCTAACCCCTGGAATGTATTTATATATACATTTAAGGGTAGTTTTTATGATGAAAATAAGGAGAAATAGTTAAGGAACACTAGGTTGAGGTTTGCATTCAAATATTGATACTTAAACCTCAAAACTTCAGGTTTTGAGTTTCCTAAAGATTTAAGGATTCCAAGTCATTGTTGATGCAATGATAGAAGTTTGGAACATGTCTTTAGGGGGAGTTACTCTTTAAGGACATGGAAATGAATTTTTCAAACACCATGGAGGGTGGTTAACCTTCGTTAGAGTAAATGCTCAAGGTTGAGCATTAAAAAATAATGGAGAGTGAATATCTTCATTGTTGAGTTGTGGATGCTCTAGCATGAGCATTACGAAGTGGATCAATGCTCAAGGGTGAGTATTAGATACAATGAAGGGTATGGGACCTTCATTGTTGGAATGATGAATGCTCTAGGATGAGCATTGTGAAGTGGTTAATGCTCAAGGTTGAGCATTGGACACAATAGAGGGTAAGGGATCTTCATTGTAGTGTTGTGAACAATGAGTGAAGTCATGAACAATGTATGAGTAACTCTTCAGGGGGAGAGTTTTTGATGTGTGCTAAAGGGGGAGAATGTAAGGTTTAAATTAGGTCTTCATTACCTAAGGAGGAAGTTTGCCCTCTAGGAAAGGGGGAGAATGAAACCCTTATTCATGCTTTGGCATGAAGAGAAAGTTGAGGCTATGGGATTAGCTTAACTTAAAGGTATTGTCAAACATCAAAAAGGGAGAGATTATTGGTGTAATATCCCTGGGTCAAGTTATCTAAGTTGACTAAGCTTAAGTTGGCTCAAGTTTGAGTCTTGATGTTTCGATTTCGATATTTGACAATATATGGAGATTGCAGAAGCAATCGTCTGATTGGGGAGATTATTGGTGCAATTTTCCTCAGGTCAAGGTTTGACCAGTTTGATGTGAAGAAGAGTCAACTAAGGCAAAAGTTGACCGGATACTTAACTGGGAAAGTCCTAACTGGAGGTTAGCCAGTTGGAAAATCTTGGTAAGTGATGTCAGGTGAAAGACCTAATGAGTGAAGCTAAGCAGGTGAAAGTCCTAGTGAGTGAAGCCGGGCAGTGGGAAAATTCTAGTAATAAAGGTAGGTGAAAGTCCTAATGAGTGAAGCCAAGCAGATGAAAGTCCTGGTGAGTGAAGCCAGGCAGATGAAAATTCCTACTAAGTGAATCTAGACAGATGGAAAGTCCTGGTAAGTGAAGACAGGCACGTGGAAATCCAGGTGGGTCAAGGTTGACCAGACACCTGGTGTTGGAAAGTCCAAGTAGGTCAAAGGAGTAACCGGATACTTGGCACAAGGAAATCCAGATGAGTCAAGAGTGGTCAGACATCTGGTGGAAGGAAGTCCAACTAGGTCATGGAGGACCGGACACTTGGCACGAGATGGTAAGTCCAAGTGGGTCAAGGTTGATCGGACACTTGGCACGAGGAGAAAAGTCAAAGTGGATCAAAGAATTGACTGGACACTTGGTGAAGAAGTCCCAATAGGTCAAGGTTGACTAGATGCTAGGTACGAGGAGTCCCAACAAGTCACAGTTGATCGAATGTTGGGTTTAGAAGCCCTAGAATTGACTCGAGCAAGCTAGGGTTGGTCAATTTGATCAAGTGATCAAATTGGACTAAGCCCAATCGATCAGCTGATCGATTGGGCATAGTGTTGCGACAAACAACAACCCAATCAATCAGCTAATCGATTGGAGAGCAATGTCACGAGCACAGAACGGTCCCTAATCGATCAACCAATCGATTTGGCTCCACCAATCGATCGGGCTCCACCAATCGATCGAGCAATTGATTGGGGACTGGTTTTCTCGCGCAAATGCAAGGAAGCCTGAATCGATTGGTCAATCAATTCAGGACTTTTCTAGTAGAGTACAGAGGCACTCTAAAATGATCAACCAATCGATTCAAGCCTCCCCAATCGATTGACCAATCGATTGGGATATGATCGTTGCGAAGGAAGTGCACAAAAGCCTTCTTTCTCGTAGTGATTCGGAAGCTCTTTCTCTCCACTCCTTGCGATCATCTTTCACAAGTTTACGCCAGTTCTTGAATGGGTCTTAGAGTCAAGTGTTGCTGCACTTCTAAGGTCAAGATGTTGGTTGCTACTCGGAAAACCTAAAGGTTCCACTGTACAAAAATTTTGTACAAAGGTCTGAACCTTTTCCTAGCTACCATGTGTTCTTTTAAATTAAATTTTGGATCGCCTGCGGAACTTAACACGTTTGATCCAAAACTTAATCTATTCGTTCTTTTAGGTTTTGACTTGGGTCTCCTGCGGAACTTAACACGTTCGACCCAAATCACCTTAAGTTATTAATTCCATTAAATATTAATTTCCATAATTGATTCCCAGTACTGACGTGGCGAGGCACATGGCCTTCTTGGATATGGGAGCAACCACCACCGACTAGACAAAACCTTTTATGGAAAGCTAATATTTAATTTCCTAAAATAACTTTAGGTTAACCGAAAAAAATAATCAAATCACAAGGGAAAGAAAAACAAAAGAACACTATATCGAAAACAAATTCGAAACTCTAGAATCGTATGTCTCTTGTATTTAGTATTATTTTCAAAAATAACTAGTATGATGTGGAAACAAAAATTACTAGTTATACCTTTTAGAAAGACCTCTTGATCTTCTACCGTATTCCTCTTCTAACCTCGGACGTTGTGTGGGCAACGATCTTCCGAGATGAGAACCACCAAGCACCTTCTTCTTCCTTACAAGTTTCGGCCATCAAAACTTCTCCTAGGATGAAGAGGTTCGGCCACCACCACCATGCTCCAAGGGATGCTAGAAAAGAGGCTTCTCCTTCTTCTCCTTCTTAGATCCGCCACCAAAGCTATCTCCACCATGAGAAGGTTTCGCCACACAAAGGAGAGGAGAGGAAAGAAAGGGCGGCCATACCCAAGGAGAAAAGAGAGGAAAATAGAATAGAGTCGTTAGCCTTGAAGCCTCCTCTACCCCTCTTTTATAATCCTTGGTCTTGGCAAATAAGGAAAATTTAATAAAACTTCCTTAATTCTTTTACCATTGAAAAGGAAAATTTATTTAATTAAAATAATTTTCTTTTCAAATTATAATGCGCCACTCTTCTCCCCAAAACAAGGAGAGTTTTAATTAAAACAAAAATTAAAACTTCCTAATTTGTTTCTAGAAATTTATAAAAATTTCTCCAATAATTTTAATCCCTTCATGATTGGTTAATAAAAGAAATTTTATAAATTAAAATCTTTCTTTTAAACATGTGGATAATTTCCAAAAAGGAAAGTTATCTCTAAAATTAAAATCTCCTTTCAATCTACAAATAAGGAAAGATATTAAATCTTTTCTTAATCTTTTGTAGAAACTAATAAAAGAGAATTTTTAATTTTTAAGCTTTCTTTTAAATCATGAATTAAAAGGAAAGTTTTTACCAAAATTAAAATCAACCTTTTAATCTACAAATAAGGAAAGAGATTTTAACTCTTTTCTTAATCTTTTGTAAAATCTTATAAAAGGAAGGATTTAAATTTTTAAACTCTCTTTTAAATTATATTATTCACATAAGAAAAATTTAAAATTAAAATTCCTTTTTATTTTAATAGGGACGGCCACATGAATTCACCCATGAACATACCCATGGCCGGCCCTAGCTTGGTCTCCAAGCTAGCTTGGTCGCCCCCTATAGGATGGGTAAGAAGGTGGGTATAGGTGGGTATAGTACTCTATAATTAAGAGGCTACGATAGGGACCGAGAGGAGGAATTGGTTTTGGTCTCCCGATAAAATTAAGCATCCCGTGCTCGCCCCGAACACACAACTTAATTTTATCAATAATAATTCATTCCACTAGAGAACTATTATTGAACTACCGCACCAATCCCAAATTATATTTTGGGCTCCTTCTTATCATGAGTGTGTTAGTCTCCCTGTGTTTAAGATATCGAATGTCCACTAATTAAGTGAGTTACTGACAACTCATTTAATTAATATCTTAGTCCAAGAGTAGTACCACTCAACCTTATCATCATGTCGGACTAGGTCCACCTGCAGAGTTTAACATGACAATCCTTATGAGCTCCTCTTAAGGACATTATCAACCTAGTATCTCTAGGACACAGTTTCCTTCTATAATCAACAACACACACTATAAGTGATACCATTTCCCAACTTATCGGGCTTATTGATTCATCGAACTAAATCTCACCCATTGATAAATTAAAGAAATAAATATCAAATATATGTGCTTGTTATTATATTAGGATTAAGAGCACACACTTCTATAATAACCGAGGTCTTTGTTTCTTTATAAAATCAGTATAAAAGAAACGACCTCAAATGGTCCTACTCAATATACTCTAAGTGTACTAGTGTAATTATACAATCAAGATAAACTGATACCTAATTACACTACGACCTTCTAATGGTTTGTTCCTTTCCATTTTGATCGTGAACTACTGTTTATAATTTATAAGGTACTGATAACATGATCTTCTGTGTATGACACCACACACCATGTTATCTACAATATAAATTAATTGAACAACTACATTTATCACAAATGTAGACATTTGATCAATGTGATTCTTATTTCTAGATAAATGTTTTATACCAAAAGCTAGGCTTTTAGTATACATTCTAACAATCTCCCACTTATACTAAAAGACTAAGCTGCCATATTTGCTGCCATACATCTGATTCCCATGCCTTTCAAAAAGCTCTTGCCTTAAGGACCTTAGGTTATCATCTGATGCAATCTAGGCGGCAACAACTTCTCCTCGTTTATACGATTTCTCGTATTGGGTGGTACTTGCGCTCTATTGTGTTTACTTGCCTTATAGACTTATGGTTTCTTCGAGTTTGCTATTGCACCAATATTATTACAATAAATTGTAATAATCTTTGGACAAACCAGAAATCATATCTAAGTCTATCTTGAGGTTATTGAGTCATTCAGCTTTTATGGCTACCTCAGAGGCTTGCCATATTCTCAGCTTCTATGGTGGAGTCCAGAAAAACACCTATGCTTATCACTCTTCCATAGTTATGACTTTTCCTCCTAAAGTAAACACAAAACCCCGAGGTCGACTTATTATTGTCCCTATCCGATTGGAAGTCTAAATCCGTGTAACCCACAGGGACCAAATTAACTGCCTTGTAAGCTAGCATATAATCTCTAGCGCCTCTAAGGTACTTTAATATATGCTTTACTGCAGTCCAATGTCCTTGTCTAGGGTTACTTTGATATCTGCTAACTATGCCCTTGGCAAAACAGATTTCTGATCTCGTGCATAGCATACATTAGGTTGTCTAACTGCCGAAGCATAAAGAACTGCCTACATGTCCTCAATCTCCTTTGATGTCATCGGAGACATCTCTTTAGATAAAGACACTCCATGCTTAAAAGGTAAGAAACCTTTCGAGGAGTTTTGCATGCTTAAAACGAGCAAGGATTTTCCGATGTATCAAGCTTGGGATAAGTAAAATATATTTTTTCTTTCGATCCCTTATTACTTTGATCTCAAAAATATATACATTCTCCCAAGTCCTTTATATCGAATTATTTGGACAACCATACCCTTACTTCTGACAACATTTTGATATTGTTTCCAACTACCAAAAATGTTATCTACGTATAGTACAAGAAATACCACCACGTTTCCATCACACCTTTTGTATACACAAGACTTATCCGTTTACTCAATAAATCCATAGGTCTGGATTATTTTGATAAACCGGATGTTCCAAGACCTTGAAGCTTTCCATCAGTCCATAGACTGATTGAGCTTACACACAAGATGCTCTTAGCCCTTTGCAATGAATCCTTCTGGTTGCTTTATATGGATGCTTTCTTCAAGACTTCCATTAAAGAATGCTGTCTTGACATCCACTTGCCAAATAGATAAAAGAATCCGGATAGACTTAAGCATGGCTACCAGTGAAAAAGTTTCCTTTTTCATCAAGCCTTGTTTTGAAAGTTTCTACCTTCCTGTCTATCCCTCTTTTCCTATTATAGACCTTTTTACACCCAAAGGCTTTTACACCATTTGGTGGTTCTACAAGCATCCAGACTTTATTAAAATACATATATTCTAATTCTATTATTCATTACTCTTTGCCAAGATGCTGCATCTTTATCTTGGAGTGCTTCGTCATATGTCTGGAGATCAGGTTCATGTCCTCCTGGGATCGAGTCCAAAAATTCTCCCAAAACATGAATCTTTTTTAGGTTGCCTAACAACCCTCCCACTACGATGAGGCACTTTCTGCAATTATGTATCATTTGTGATACGTGTTGCAGTTTCCTTGTGGTATCTCATCTTGTACAGTTGGTACTAGATTAGACATGTCTTTTATTATTTCTGTAAGAACAAATTTACTTATGGGCACGTGATTTATTACATAGTCCTTTTCTAAAAATCGATCATTGATGCTAATAATGACCTTCTGATTTTTAAGACTATTAACCTACTTTTGTTTATCTAGGATAACTTACAAACAAGTGAACTCCTATCCAACTTATCATTGTCTCTCTATAACATATGTGCTGGATTTCCTGAATCCGAATATGCTTCAAAATAGGTTTTCACCTATTCAGCAATTCTAAATGAATAGAGAGTTCTAACTTGGAAGGTACTATGTTCACTTTCGTTTTCAGAGTTTATCCTTAAAACAAATTTGGTAATTTTCTGAATAACTCATCATCTATCTAATTATTCCATAAGAGTCCTTTACCTTCTTTCTACTACACCATTCATTTGGGGTGTACCAGATGCAGTTAGTGATCCAACCACCGATAAGTGACTCCTAAAATCTCTCAAGAGGTACTTGCCACTACGATCTTCCATAGTGACTTTTTACTTTAACATTTCTCCGCATCAACCTTGTACTCTTTGAACTAATCAAAGTACTTAGTCTTGCGGTACATTAAGTAAATTTATTTGTATCTTGAATAGTTGTCTATAAAATAGACAAAATATTCAATACTACCTCTTGTCTGGATAGTCATAGGATCACACAAATCAGAATGAACCGTTTTCAACATATCTTTGACTCCATACCCCTCGGATTTAAAAGCTTCTTGGTTATTTTCCTTCCAAGTAAGACTCGCAGGTTGGAAAGATTTCCACTACTAATGAACCCAAAAGTTCATCAGCTACCAATGAATCCTACTCAAGTATAACCTAGCTTTAGATGCCAAAGATATAATTGGTTCATTTCTAAAGGTTGCTTTCTCTTAAAATTAGAAGATGTGTTACTAATTTCCATTTGTTGCATCGTGGGAGTTATTGGATTATAAATTGTCAACCATCATACCAGAATAGATAACTTCCCTATTTTTCTTGACAACAACTTTGTTATCAAAATAGACACAATATCTATAATAGTTTAGAAACTGAAATCAGGTTCTTTCTAAACTTGGTACGTAAAGACAATTACTTAAAATCCATATTTTATTCTTATCAAAAGATAAACATCTCCCACTGCAACAGCTACCACTTTTACAGTAGTGCCCATGTGGACGGTGATTTACCTTTCATTTAGTTGTCGGGTTTCCTAGAACCCTGCAATGAATTGCAGACATGATTAATGGCATCTTGTATCTACACTCCAGGTTCTGGTAGATAACACCACTAGACATGTTTCAACTAATGAATTAAATACACCTAAATTGTTCTTAGTTCTAAGAAGACAGTCTACCTTAATGTCCAAGTCCTATTTCGAATCATTACAATTGGGACTACTAAGTCTTTTTCTATAGTATGACTACTAGAGATTGTCAAATATTTAAATCCTAAGAATCACAAAAATATTTGGTCAAGATCAAATCCTTAAAAATCCCCATGAATTTTGTATACCACGATAGTGTGGACGTATACAAAATTGAAGAGGAGATTTTATTCATTAATTTTATTATCTAGTCAACTTTACTTTATGACGAATAAAATTAATAGTTGATCTGTCTTTGATCAAATATTTGGTCAAAAACTTTTGAATTTAAAAAAATATTGATTCCTCAAACAATATTATTTAAATTCACCAACACCTCAAATACCGTGAATTTTGCATGCCACGTTAGTGTGGACGTATACAAATTCAACATTTGTAAAAGGAGGGTTTTAACCCATTAATTTTATTATCTTGTCAACCTAACTTTTTGACAAATAAAATTAATAGTTGGTATCATTTGGTCACACAAATAATAGCAGTGACTCCGATGGGGAGGATACTATTAGATGTGTCTAAGTGTATACCATTACTTGACACTAAGTCCATTAATAAGATTATGCCCCTTCCGTTGGGGAAGATCACACGCTCTTAATTAACTTCCTATAGTCATCCAAAAATGGAAGTCTGTTCTAGTGATCCACAAACAAGCTCATCCGTTATGGAGGAAGGCACTCAGAGCCAACGCGCAAGCTTGTTTGCATCACTTACAAACCAGTAATGGAGACCATGGGATTTATTTAAAAATCCCTCTCCCACTTAGTTATTTATAAATGAGGAATTTTAACTATGCTAGCCTACTAAATATGTAAACTAACATGCACACACAGCACAATATAAAAGCAATAAATAGAAAATTTAATTTTCAACTATTATGGCTTTTATCTCTAGTTGTCCTCCGTGTGTTGTCATCCCAAGCTGCTGCCATATTTGGCCACCGCCACCGGGTCTAGCTGTCGCATCCATCTTGCTCCTAGTTCCGCTGCGCCTCTGGTCCTTAGAAGGTTCCACGCTTTGCAAGATTCGATCCGCGACATAAATAGAATTTTACATTTTGATCCTATATTCCATAAAAGGAATGTACATGTATCTAGATCAAAAATAAAATCCTAATAAAACTAAATACCGCTCCGTATTTTATAATACAATCATGCACACCATATAAATGCCCTTGACATGTCCAAGGGTCCAATCACACACATAATAACTAAAAGCCATAATAGTTGGATCCTGCATCCACAAAGTTAGCACATCCTACTATTATCCTGCCTAAATTATGTATGACATGTGCATAATTAAACTAATACCAAATACACAGAGGCAAAACCCTAGCTCTGATACCAATTGTTGGTTGCTACTCGGAAAACCTAAAGGTTCCACTGTACAAAAATTTTGTACAAAGGTCTGAACTTTTTCCTAGCTACCATGTGTTCTTTTAAATTAAATTTTGGATCGCCTGCGGAACTTAACACGTTTGATCCAAAACTTAATCTATTTGTTCTTTTAGGTTTTGACTTGGATCTCCTGCGGAACTTAACACGTTCAACCCAAATCACCTTAAGTTATTAATTCCATTAAATATTAATTTCCATAATTGGTTCCCAGTACTGACGTGGCGAGGCACATGACCTTCTTGGATATGGGAGCAACCACCACCGACTAGACAAAACCTTTTATGGAAAGCTAATATTTAATTTCCTAAAATAACTTTAGGTTAACCGAAAAAAACAATCAAATCACAAGGGAAAGAAAAACAAAAGAACACTATATCGAAAACAAATTCGAAACTCTAGAATCGTATGTCTCTTGTATTTAGTATTATTTTCAAAAATAACTAGTATGATGTGGAAACAAAAATTACTAGTTATACCTTTTAGAAAGACCTCTTGATCTTCTACCGTATTCCTCTTCTAACCTCGGACGTTGTGTGGGCAACGATCTTCCGAGATGAGAACCACCAAGCACCTTCTTCTTCCTTACAAGTTTCGGCCATCAAAACTTCTCCTAGGATGAAGAGGTTCGGCCACCACCACCATGCTCCAAGGGATGCTAGAAAAGAGGCTTCTCCTTCTTCTCCTTCTTAGATCCGGCCACCAAAGCTATCTCCACCATGAGAAGGTTTCGGCCACACAAAGGAGAGGAGAGGAAAGAAAGGGCCGGCCATACCCAAGGAGAAAAGAGAGGGAAAATAGAATAGAGTCGTTAGCCTTGAAGCCTCCTCTACCCCCTCTTTTATAATCCTTGGTCTTGGCAAATAAGGAAAATTTAATAAAAACTTCCTTAATTCTTTTGCCATTGAAAAGGAAAATTTATTTAATTAAAATAATTCTCTCTTTTCAAATTATAATGGCCGGCCACTCTTCTCCCCAAAACAAGGAGAGTTTTAATTAAAACAAAAATTAAAACTTCCTAATTTGTTTCTAGAAATTTATAAAAATTTCTCCAATAATTTTAATCCCTTCATGATTGGTTAATAAAAGAAATTTTATAAATTAAAATCTTTCTTTTAAACATGTGGATAATTTCCAAAAAGGAAAGTTATCTCTAAAATTAAAATCTCCTTTCAATCTACAAATAAGGAAAGATATTAAATCTTTTCTTAATCTTTTGTACAAACTAATAAAAGAGAATTTTTAATTTTTAAACTTTCTTTTAAATCATGAATTAAAAGGAAAGTTTTTACCAAAATTAAAATCAACCTTTTAATCTACAAATAAGGAAAGAGATTTTAACTCTTCTCTTAATCTTTTGTAGAATCTTATAAAAGGAATGATTTAAATTTTTAAACTCTCTTTTAAATTATATTATCCACATAAGAAAAATTTTAAAATTAAAATTCCTTTTTATTTTAATAGGGACGGCCACATGAATTCACCCATGAACATACCCATGGCCGGCCCTAGCTTGGTCTCCAAGCTAGCTTGGCCGCCCCCTATAAGATGTGTAAGAAGGTGGGTATAGGTGGGTATAGTACTCTATAATTAAGAGGCTACGATAGGGACCGAGAGGAGGAATTGGTTTTGGTCTCCCGATAAAATTAAGCATCCCGTGCTCGCCCCGAACACACAACTTAATTTTATCAATAATAATTCATTCCACTAGAGAACTATTATTGAACTACCGCACCAATCCCAAATTACATTTTTGGGCTCCTTCTTATTATGAGTGTGTTAGTCTCCCTGTGTTTAAGATATCGAATGCCCACTAATTAAGTGAGTTACTGACAACTCATTTAATTAATATCTTAGTCCAAGAGTAGTACCACTCAACCTTATCATCATGTCGGACTAGGTCCACCTGCAGAGTTTAACATGACAATCCTTATGAGCTCCTCTTGAGGACATTATCAACCTAGTATCTCTAGGACACAGTTTCTTTCTATAATCAACAACACACACTATAAGTGATACCATTTCCCAACTTATCGGGCTTATTGATTCATCGAACTAAATCTCACCCATTGATAAATTAAAGAAATAAATATCAAATATATGTGCTTGTTATTATATTAGGATTAAGAGCACACACTTCTATAATAACCGAGGTCTTTGTTTCTTTATAAAATCAGTATAAAAGAAACGACCTCAAATGGTCCTACTCAATATACTCTAAGTGTACTAGTGTAATTATACAGTCAAGATAAACTGATACCTAATTACACTACGACCTTCTAATGGTTTGTTCCTTTCCATTTTGATCGTGAGCTACTGTTTATAATTTATAAGGTACTGATAACATGATCTTCTGTGTGTGACACCACACACCATGTTATCTACAATATAAATTAATTGAACAACTACATTTATCACAAATGTAGACATTTGACCAATGTGATTCTTATTTCTAGATAAATGTTTTATACCAAAAGCTAGGCTTTTAGTATACATTCTAACACAAGAGGCATTCTAAACAAGAAGGAGAAGCAAGCTAGGGTTTCTTCATTGTAAATCTTGTAAGATTTGATAGTGTATTACCTTGTATTCCCTTCTTCTTGTATTATTTGTGCAAGAGTTTGTACAAGGCTTCTCTGCCTTTGGTAGTTACCGAGAATGAGTATTTTTATAGTGGATGAGTGAGTGAGGGCTAGATCCTTGGATTAGTTACCTCTTTTTGAGATGGATACCAAGTAAATCCTTATGTTAGCGTTGTGAGTCTTATTTCTTGTTTATTCCGCTGCATATCATTATCATGAAGCAAGACAACAAGTGCGACGAGCTATTCACCCCCCCCCCCTCTCTAACTACAAATCAACCCTAATATTTTACTCACTAGGGTCTAGCTTCACTCATCAGGACTTTTCCTTGACTAATCTCTAGTTAAAACTAATCACTTAGTTGAATTCTCACCTGCCTAACCTTCGGTTAGGACTTACCCTTACTAGTCATCTAATCTTTGTTGGTGCAGCGGGTCGGCAAGAGGAGGGTGAATTGCCTACAAAGTAATATTATACTCTCCTCAAGGATTTCAACTTAAAATAATAGCAACTATAAAAATAATGAAATAACAAAAGAAATCGAGACAACAAATTTAACTTGGTTACAACCAAAGCGGTTGTTAATCCAAGGCGGTTGAACAGCTCCACTAGCAGAGTCTCCTTCACTGTAGGCGGAGAAGCCTTTTTATACTTAGAATGCTCACTAGTTGCTAGGAATTGATTACAAAGTTGATTGCTTGAATGAATTAATATTTCCTAGCTCCAGGGGCCTTTAAATAGCTCCTGGAAATCCTATCTCAAAGGTCCAAGGCGCCTCCAACAAGGTCCAAAGCGCCTCTAACCAAGTCAAGCGGATAAAACTCTATCCGTGCTCAAATGGTCGAGTTGACCGACTTGGAGGCGCCTCAAGCTGTGTTGAAGGCGCCTCAAACTGCTTGAGGCGCCTCCAACCAGTATGAGGCACCTCAGTCCAGTGTGAGGCACCTCAGACAAGTGTGAGGCACCTCAGGACGTTTTCCAGCTCCTTTCCACTTCGCTTTAGCTTCCGATGCTCTGATCTTTTGGGTGATTGCGGCCAACCGGAATAAGGCTCACCCGAACCCAATTCCCGGCCTTCTCCTCGAGCAGTCTTCCATCCCGGCTTTACATCCCTTGAACGTCGCGCACGTTCTTCTCGCCCACCGGTGTACTCTTCCCCAGCTTTCTCGTCCTTTGGACGCACCGAGCCCGTCGACTCACTTCCCGTGCCGTCCTTCTCGCTAACTGCTTCTTCCGCTCAACTTCCTGTGCTCCTAAGCTCCTGCACACTTAGACACAGGGATAAAAAATAAACAGGATCTAACTAACTTGGTTGATCACATCAAAACAACCACGGGGTCCAACAATCTTGACTAAACTTCTCTCTTCTAAACATCAAGTTTTATTTAGATTAAACCTAACCATACTTGGGTACATTGTCAAATATTGAACCCCTAGTGGTTGATTGCACCAATAGTTTTCACAGGTAGAAAGCAAGCTAACTTTGTCAGTCTATCAACAATCACCCATATTGCATTCTATCCTATAGGTGTTCTTGGTAAAACCCTATCATGAAATCCATGGTAATATCTTCCCACTTCCACGTTGGAATAGGAAGTGGTTTCAACAGTCCTGCCAATCTCTAATGCTCAATCTTTACTTGCTAGCATGTAAGACATTCATTTATAAACTTGACGATGTCCTTTTTCATTCCTGGCCACCAATACAACAACTCTAGATCTTTGTACATCTTCGTACTCCCAGGGTGAATGGAATAAGGTGTAATATGTGCTTCATTCATAATATCTTCTCTTAGTGTGTCAACCAAAGGTACCCAAGTTTGACCGTCGTATTGCACAATTCCATCATTAATCATGTATAGGGTGTGGCCCTTGGCCTTGTCTCTACACCTCCATTCTATAAACTATTGATCAAATGCTTGGCCTATTCGAAATCGGTCAAGTAGATTTGGTGCAACTGACAATGCTGATAGACTAAACTCCTCATTCAGTTGGATCACTTATAAACTCAACTGTTGAAATTCTAAGATCAACTGTTGTTGGTTTGTTAACTGTGACAATGTTACAGATTTTCAACTCAGTGCATTTGCCACTACATTAGCCTTACCTAGGTGGTAGCTAATGTTACAATCATAGTCTTTCACTAACTTCAGCCACCGTCTTTGCCTCATTTTTAATTCCTTCTGTGTGAAAAAATATTTTAAACTTTTGTGATCGGTAAAAACCTCACAGTGTTCACCATAGAGATGATGCCTCCATAGTTCAAGGCAAATACAACTGGTCTAGATCAAGATCATGAGTAAGATAGTTCTGCTCGTACACCTTTAGTCGTCGAGAGGCATAGGCAATAACTTTATCATCTTACATCAAGATTGCTCCTAGTCCATTCTTGGACGCATCTGTATACACCATGAATCATCCAGTTCTCTCCAGAATCACTAATATTAGCATGGTCTTCTCACATTTTTTAGTCCAATCAAATTTTGTTCCCTCCTTGGTTAGTCACGTCATTAGTAAGGCAATCCGTGAACTATATAAACCTCTGATAATAACTTGCCAACCCAAGAAACTATGAATCTAAGTTGTATTTTTCTGGAATAGCCCAATTCCAAATCGCTTCTACTTTTGCAAGATCAACATCAATTCCCTTCCTTAATACTATGTGTCCCAAAAATGCAATTTGCTCTAACCAGAAATTGTAGGATCGTATAGAACATGAGAGGGGGTGAATCACGTTTTTAAAAAACCTTTCTTTTTTGGTTTGAAAAATCAATGTGTAGCAAAAAAAATAGAATAAGAAAAGAAACAAAGAAATCAGAATAAAGTTGGTTTTACTTGGTTCGAAGCCTTCAACAACTCCTACTTCAAGGCTCATAATTCCGTGGACGATATTGTTGGACCCCGTGGGTATTTTGATGTGATCAACCAAGTTAGTTAGGACCTGCTTTGTTATCTGATCCCTGTGTCTAAGTGTGCAGGAACTTAGGAACGCAGGAAGTCGAACGAAAGACGCAGCTAGCGAGAAGGATGGCACGGGAAGGGAGCCGACGGGCTCGGTGCTTCCGAAGGACGAGAGAGCTGTGGAAGAGTACTCCGGTGGACGAGAAGAACGTGTGCAACGTTTGAGGAATGAGAAGCCAGGATGGAAGCCTGCTCGAGGAAAAGGCTAGGAATTGGGTTCGGGTGAGCCCTATTCCGGTTGGCCACAATCACCCAAGCTATCGAAGCATCGGAAGCCAAAATGAAGTCAAAAGGAGCTGGAAAGCTAGCTTGAAGCGCCTTCAACGAAGTGTTAAAGGCGCCTGTGCTGCCTGCCTAGTCTGAGGCACCTCCATCACCTAGAAGGCGCCTCAAATAGTCTGAGGCACCTCCAAGGTTGTTTGAGGCGCCTCAGACTCAACCAAAGTGGTCGTTTGCAATCGGATAGAGCTTTATCCGGTCAAACCATTGGAGGCGTCTTGAACCCTTTTGGAGGCGCCTTCAACACTCGAGATAAACTTTCCAGGAGCTATATAAAGGCCCCTGGAGCTAGGAAATAATCATTCAACTCTGTATTAAGTTCCTAGCAACCTCTGAGCATTCTAAGTGTGTAGAAAAAGGCTTCTCCGCCTACAGTAAAGGAGATATTCTAGTAGAGCTGTTCGACCGCCTTGGATTAACAACCCCCTGGGTTGTAACCAAGTTAAAATTCTGTCTCCTCTTTATTTCTATTCTTTCATTTTTATTAGTACTGTATTTTTGAGTTGAAAGTCTTAAGGAGGGTATACTTTCATTTGCAGGCAATTCACCCCCCTCTTACCGACCCCACTGCACCAACAAGTTGTATCAGAGCCCAACCGCCTCAGAAGGACTAACCGCCAACTGAAGCGCAAAGATCAAGATGATGGCCGGAGCGAACATTCATCCCCCGAAGTTCGACGGAGACTTCGCTACATGGAAGCGAAAAATAGAGGTATTTTTCAAGATCGAATTCAATATCCTTTTAATAATGAAATATGGATATACAACGCCAAAAGACAAAGAAGAATACAACTGGACGAGGAAGGAGCAGGCCGATTTCGTGGCCAACAGAAAGGTGAAATTTCACCTGCTTAGTGTTCTGCCACCCCAGGGGGTAAGTCGGATTGGAAGCTACGACTCCACCAAAGACCTCTGGGATAAATTCCTGGAGCTCCACGAAGGCACCTCGGAAGCGAAGCTAGCGAGGCATGACATCCTCTGGACTCAACTGACGAATCTCCGGATGAACACCGGCGAGAAGGTAGCGCAACTCCAAGCGAGAATCAAGGAGCTGATAACGCAACTGACAAATCTCGGTGAATCGGTAACAAATCGAGATTCCATCTGGTATGCGCTCAACGCCTTCCCAATAGAGAAATGATACGCTCGGTGAATTTGGAGCACGAAATGCTCAGGGAATGACTCAGCAAGTGCTACGTGGAAAAAAAAAGAAATAAAAAAATCAATGAGAAATGTTCCCGCGTGAGCTTTACAGTGTGCCCTTCTCCCTTCTCCTCCACCACCAGCGAAGCCCTATCTCCCTTTCTCCCTTCTCCTCCACCACCAGCGAAGCCCTATCTCCCTTTCTCCCTTCTCCTCCACCACCAGCGAAGCCCTGTCTCCCTTCTCCGCCACCACCAGCGAAGCCCTATCTCCCTTTCTCCCTTCTCCTCCACCACCGGCGAAGCTCCAAGCTCCTCCACCACGCTGTAAAGCTCACGCGGCTCGGCTCGACTTCTCCCTTCTCCTCCACTGTCGCCGCTTCTCCCTCCTCCTCCACCCACGACGACGGCCAGCTACTCCACGCTGACAGCTCCTCGAAGCTTCTCAAAGCCGAGCATCTCCACGCGGCGAAGCTCCAAGCTTCTCCACGCTGTGAAGCCCTAAATCTCCTCCACGCGGCGAAGCTCCAAGCTCCTCCATGTTGTGAAGCTCCTCCATGTTGTGAAGCTCCAAGCTTCTCCACGCTGTGAAGCCCTTTCCATTCTAGTAACTCACAGTATCTACTCTGGCAGTATCTTGTGTTTTAGTTAAATGTATAGGAAGCTCATGAACTTTCTTGTCTATTTTTGATGAACCAACATGGATGGATAGGCATAGCAGAATTTATTACCTTTAAGATTTCTTCCTATGCAAAGAGTTTCCAATGTATAGGAAGTGGATTCACTCACTGTATCTTCTCCTGTATTTTAGTTAAATTTCATGATTCATTATCCTACTTAAAGGGTACCTTGATTGATGCTTTGTTGTTTCTTCACAAATCTGACATCAATAATGCGTGTTGTTTATTCCTTGCTATTTTGTAAGTTATGTGTATTCATAACAGCAAAAGAAACCTATTGAATTATTTATTTATGTATGTTCCTTGTTATGTTCTCATTTCAGTTTTTTTTTCCTAATGATGTTCTTAAACATTTCTTTGTGCTATTATTTATTTATGTTTGCCAATAACTATTTAGTTTGAATTTAGGTTGTAAAATTGTTATGGAGCAAGAACTATTAATTGAGGGTGATGTGCAAGTGTTGGGTGATTCATCAAGCTCAAATACACTTGATACTCCACAAGTTGGGATGTATTTTTCATCTGAAGAAGAAGTCCGTGCTTTTTACAAATCATATGCCCAAGGTCTTGGTTTTGGTATTTCAAAGTTGGGTTCCAAAAAAGGAGATGATGGCCAGATAAAATATTTTTCATTCGGATGCTCTAAAAATGGTAAGACTGTTCCTAAAGTGAAATTTTCATTTTATCCTAGAGCTTGTAGCAAAACGGATTGTAAAGCAAAGATTAATATTACAGTTCATAATGATGAATTATGTGTCATTACTAGTATTCAACTAGAACATAATCATGCATTAAGTCCAAGGAAGTCAAGACATTTCAGATGCAATAAAGTGTTAGATTCTCAAACTAAGAGGAAATTAGAGTTGAATGATCAAGCAGGAATAACTTTGAGTAAAAGTTTTCAATCATTTGTTGTTGAAGCTGGTGGTTATGAAAATTTGTCGTTTGATGAGAGAAAGTGTAGAAATTATGTGGCTGAAGCACGGAGATTAAGGCTTGGGAATGGTAATGCAGAAGCCTTGAATAATTACTTTTGTCGTATGCAAAGTAGAAATTCAAATTTCTTTTATGTAATTGATGTAGATGAAGATTCTCACATCAGAAATATATTTTGGGCTGATGCAAGATGTAGGGCTGCATGTGATTCTTTTTCTGATGGTGTTACATTTGATACCACATATCTTACCAATAGTTATGATATGCCATTTGCTCCCTTTGTTGGAGTAAATCATCATGGTGAATCCATATTACTTGGTTGTGGTTTGATATCTAAAGAAGATTCAGAAACTTTCATTTGGTTATTTAAATCATGGTTGGCATGCATGAGAGGAAGAGCTCCACGAGCTATTATTACGGATCAATGCAAAGCCATGGAAATTGCAATTCTTGAGGTATTTCCAGACTCTCATCATCGTTTATGTCTTTGGCATATTATGAAAAAACTTCCAGCTAAGTTTAGTAGTCATGCCAACTATAAGTTGATAAAGAGAAACTTGAAGAATATTGTTTATAATTCTTTGACATCTATAGAATGTGATAGCAACTGGAAAAAGTTTATCAAAGAATTTAACTTGGAGAAAAATGATTGGTTGAATTCTTTATATGAAATTCGTCATAAGTGGATGCCTGTGTATGTGAAAGATAAATTTTGGGCAGGAATGTCGACAAGTCAAAGAAGTGAAAGTATGAATGCTTTTTTTGATGATTATGTTCATTCAAAAACAACTTTGAAGCAGTTTGTTGAACAATATGACAATGCTTTGAAAAGCAAGATTGAAAAGGAAGATAATTCTGATTTTGCTTCTTTTAATTCAATAATTCCGGTCATCAGTGGCAATCCAATTGAAAAGCAGTTCCAAAGTGTTTACACTAACAAGATATTTAAGTTGTTTCAAAATGAACTACGAGGCTTGATGTTTTGTAATACTTCATTTGTGAAGGAAGAAGGATCAACATTGTTTTTTGAGGTGATGGAAACTGTATATGGAAAAGATGGAACAACTCCAAAAGAGATTTCCTTTTGGGTACAATATAGTGAGTTACAATGTCATATGAAGTGTTTGTGTCATCTCTTTGAGTTTCGTGGAATTGTTTGTAGACATTTGATGTCTGTTCTGGTAAAAAGAAAAGTCACTACAGTTCTAGAACATTATATTTTAGAACGATGGCGTAAAGACATTAAACATGAATATCAAGGAATCACTAATATTTATGATGATTCTTGTCAGCATGCAGAGGAAAGACGAAGATATAATAACCTTCAACCATTGTTACAGGAAGTGGGACAACTTGGGTCAAAAAATGATGAGAGGTGCTTTGTTTTAAAAGAGGCAAAAAAAAGATTTATGGATACCAACATTGGTGATTCATTGGATGGTGATCATCATAGCAACATAATACATGAGGAATCAAGAAATGAGAGCAAAAAGTTTCACAGTCCACTGAAAGTAAGGTCTCGTGGGCGTCCACCGACGAAAAGAAAATAATCAAAACTTGAGCAAATTGAGAAAAGGGCAAAGGCAAAGTCTCGAAAAAAGGTTTGGTTTGTATATTTGGGTGTAATTTGTTACTTTGGTGTTATGTTATGTTGCTAATTTGTATAAGTACATTTGTCTACAGGGTTCTACAATTGATAGAAAGCAAGATGAGTTATCAAACATTGAACAAATTGATAAATTTTCAGGTTTGCTTGTAGATTCTTCATTTATTGTATTTCCAACTTTTTTGTTAAATCTAAGTAGTGATTCTGTTCTTATAGAGAGTCAGAGATTGTTTAGATTGGATAAAGAACTGTTGGTTCCTAATGATATTATTCAGGTATCAGTATTGCTTCTTTCACTTTAATGTTTGACATATTACCATCGTAGCCCTTCTATTACCGGTAACTATCATGTAACTTCATTCTTTGTATCAAAATTTGTATTTTCTATGTAACATTTGGTTTGGAAAGAAAATGGCCTAAGTGTGTGGACATATGTGCAGACAATGGAGAGAACAAGGTCTTTTGAGAAGCCTATTGATTTGTTACAAATGCATGCTGATTTGTTCAAGGTATCTTCTCTTATCCAGGAAGACACAAATGATGGCTTGATGGTAGATGCTCATGATTCTCTGTTTGTTCCAGGAAGGCGAGAGTGCAAAGATGAATTTTGAGATTAATGATTATCCAGGATATGGAGATGAAGTATTTCATAAGGGCAAGAGTTAAAATGCTGCTACTAGAATGTAATAGAAGATTGTAATGCAATTGAACTTCTAAATTTTGTGTATTACTTGAATTGTTGTCTTATTACTGAACTTCAAACACTTTGATTTTCTTATGGGGATTTTGTCTTAGTTATTTTGTATCTTCAGAGTTGGACTGCTGTTGGTCACCCTCCTTTGAAGTAATTGTAGAAGTTATATTGTGTTATTGCTCTGCCACATGTAATTCTCATATATTGCTTGGTAATTGTTATGCCTCTTCTTCTTCTTCTTCTTCTTCTTCTTATGCCTCTGCCGAGAACCAGACAGTGTTGTGGATCGGTCAGCAGACCGATCCATAGTCCTCTGGACCGATCAGGACATACCCTGATCGGTCTGGGAGGCTTCTGATCGGTCTGTGGACCGATCAGCCTATAGGTGGATCGGTCCACAGACCGATCCCCTATTTTCCTCTGAATCCCATCGCTTCCTGATCGGTCTACAGACCGATCAGATAACTTACAGTGAACTACTGTTTGGTTACTGATCGGTCACCGGACCGATCAGATAACCCACAGAAAGCTACTGTTTGGTTACTGATCGATCACCAGACCGATCAGATAACCACAGTATCACTGGATCGGTCTGTTGACCGATCAGATATCTATAGTATTCTGGATCGGTCAACTAATTTGATGAAAGCAAAATAGAAACTGCAACTATGGAACCTAAATGAGTTCTGTGAAATTTGTAGCACAATCGATAGTTCAAATTTGGTTGCTTCTTTGTGATATATTTAGTCACTGGTCACTTCTGTTACTAGTCACTTCTGTTAAAGAATCCAAAGGCTCAGTCGGATTTTGGATGCTTTGTGTTAATCGCTTGCACTCAAGTAGTTGTCCGCCCGCAACAAAGGTCATGGAACATTACAGATAATGTTATATAGCAACATGAGGAAGTATCTTTTGTAAATACAAAATTTATCTAAAGTCACTTCCATAAGTTTCAAGAGTTAGAGAGTTAATATGACATTCAATGAATATCGTGCAAAAAGCACATTAAAAACTTGATTTTAGTCATAATATTTTGAATCAACTATCCGTCTATTGAGAAATCAAATTGATAGACCTAAATATGTTACAAAAATTTGTAAATGATAATCAAAAAAACTCAGAAGGAAGAAAATGTTCATCTTAAAATTCATGCCAAAATCCTTATAGAATCAGTCATCCTCATTTTTTCAAGAAAATTGTCATCAAAATAAATCTTTAAATGAACATGAATAGCAACAAGAGGCTAAAGGATTACTCCAAATTAACAATAAGAGGAAAGACCAAGAACAACTCTAGATTAACTGAGAAGGTACATTAAATCATAAAACACTGATAAGGTACATTAAAAACCTAGAAACATCTTTCATTACATCTAAAGTTATTTGCTTATAGTAAATTACATCAACCACCTTAAAATCATCACAATCCAAGTAAATACAACTACAACGATAGCAACTCTAAACTTCCTATTCAGTGAACATAATTCATCACTCAACTTTATAGTAACGTTGTTCACATCCTCCAGGAGATCATTGCAATCAATTGTACCCTTGTAACTATTATATTTCTTCAATTCACTAATCTCCATCTGTAATTTTTTGTTATCCATCTTCAAATGATTAACAATTGCCTTAGTTCTCTCTGACAATTCTGGGTCATGCCATAAGAAGAAGCCGCATCCCCTATCCTGAATATTGAATAAACTTAATGAAAGCCCAATAGTTAAATAACATATAAGAGATCTCAACATATAAATAAATTTGATTTTGAAATAATTTTATATAAATAAAATTTACTCTAAATTTTGGACATGAAAAAAAACGTCTTCCTGGATTAGTTTCCGTCCATGATGTCCAGAGGGTAGCGCTTAATCCACAATAACATAATATATTGGGAATTTCACCTTGTTCATCATTCATGCTTCTTCGAGTCAAAGACGTTGCTGATGAAGAGCTGGCTTCCATGGATATTTGTTCCTTTCTCCTGTAATTTTTTTCATATCAATAGTTGTCCTTAGTTAACTAGATACTTACTCTAATCATTTATCACAAATAATTCGCATTCATCTATGAGTTTCTAAACCAGACTTCAATCATTTGTGTTAACACTGATTGATCCCAATTAAAATAGGTATTGGTTGGGTTATCTTTCTACAAGTGCCTAGCATAAAAGAAAGAAATAATCATATAGAAGAACAACTCATCAATCATGACCAAAACATGTAATAGGAAAAAATACAGCAATATGAGAAGAAATGCCAGCAATAGGAAAAAATCATCACATGTAATAGGAAGCATATTTGCTTACACAACCTACAATCCTTCTAAAATCTTAAGTCAATCACTCAAACGAACAAAGAATCTCAAATTCCCCAAACAACTCCTAAATCCAACAGATACAGTAACATCGACGATCAAAGAGTGATATTTTCATGCCGAAATGAGCACTAGAAACATATTCCTCCAATTAATCAGCCAATAATAATCCTCCAAAGGAAATACAAGGAAGAAAATAACTCTTACCTTCCCTCCGAACGAGATCCTTTCCACATCGACCAAGTTAGTGTGGCGTTAGGGCGTGGAGGAGCTTCGACAGAATTACCGTGGAGGAAATTTAGGTCCGGGGAAGTATGGCTTTAGGGCTTCGAGAAGCTTCAAGGAGCTTCACAGCGTGCAGTAGAGGACGAGCTTCGCTGGTGGAGGAGCTTTAGGGCTTCGCTGGTGGAGGATGGCTGTCAGCGTGGAGTAGCTGGCCGTCGTCGTGGGTGGAGGAGGAGGGAGAAGCGGTGACAGTGGAGGAGAAGGGAGAAGTCGAGCCGAGCCGCGTGAGCTTTACAGCATGGTGGAGGAGCTTGGAGCTTCGCCGGTGGTGGAGGAGAAGGGAGATAGGGCTTCGCTAGTGGTGGCGGAGAAGGGAGACAGGGCTTCGCTGGTGGTGGAGGAGAAGGGAGAAAGGGAGATAGGGCTTCGCTGGTGGTGGAGGAGAAGGGAGATAGGGCTTCGCTGGTGGTGGAGGAGAAGGGAGAAGTCGAGCCGAGAATCGCGTCGCAGGTGGAGGGGAAAGAGAAGCCGCGGGATTTAGGGCAAAAACTTGCCTGTTTGCTCCGAACATTTCTCATTGATTTTTTTATTTCTTTTTTTTCCACGTAGCACTTGCTGAGTCATTCCCTGAGCATTTCGTGCTCTGAATTCACTGAGCGTATCATTTCTCTTCCCAATAACTCCAGAGTGGGTGTCCTTAGTAGATGCTTACTACATCTCTAAGGACTTTGAGGTAAGTAGTTTAGAAAGTTTATTTTCTATTTTCGAACTTCACGAGTCTCGACTTGCAGAGCCTAAACAAGTAGAGAAGTCAAACCTCAACATTGCCCTACAAGCCGAAAAGGACGATCCCGACTCCGAAGCGTCGATCGACGAAATCGAAGCAGCGTTACTGGTAAGACATTTCAATAAATTTCTTAAAACTAATAAATTTCGATCACAGTCAAGGAAGAATCAACGCAACAAAAGGAAGGCCCGATGCTACAACTGCAACGAGGAATGGCACACCAAGGATGACTGTTCCAAATTAAAGAAAAAGGATAAGGAAAAGTCTCAAAGACCGACGCCCTCTAAACGCAAGAGTTTGAAGGCTACATGGGTTGAATCTTCATCCTCGGAATCTGAAGTCGGAGCCTTCTCTGGAGTAGCACTGATGGTCAACCATCTTTTTGAAGAAACTAGCTCAGAGATGAGCATAGATGAAGGGGGAGGATCATCAGAAGAAGAAGAAAGCTGTGACGAAGGGGGAGCATCACCAAGTGAGATAAGTAAGGTACGTAATCTCACCCTACTCAGTCTTTTGAATTTATCAAAGTGCTTACAAAAGATCTAGCGAAATTAGAAAAAGAAAATGTTGAATTAAAATTACAATTAACAAAAGCATGTCCACTAAAAATGTATGATATTTTAAAATTAGAAAATGAGAAATTGAAAATTTGAAAAATTAAAAAATAATCATGCATACTTAATTAAATTTCCAAAATCAAAACTTAGAGTTTATGGGAAATTAAATTGGTATATTAGAAAGTATCATGGAGAACTTAGAAAAGTTCCTAAAAACTATGTACCCCCTAAGTTCTTAATTAATCCAGTAGGAAGAAACCTTTACTGGGTTCCAAAATCTTTCCTAGACTAAATTTTTTCAAAAAAAAAAATTAAAAGCTTTTAACGAGAAAATTAAACATTAAAATTTCTTTATGAGGCTTTGACTAAGGAAGTGTTTGTTGCTCTAATAACCAAGAAGGCCTAGTACCTCGCCATGACCTGGAAGCCAAAATATTGAAATAAAAATATTTAATTAACTTTCTAATAAAGCATTAAAATTAAGATTAAATAATGCTTTAAAAAGTTTCTTTTAAAAATATTTTTTTAAAAAAAATCTTGTTTCAAAAGGGGAGAGATAGACCTAAGTTAAAATTTTGTTTTCACATTTTTTTTACTTCGAAAACTTTTTTAACTTTTTTTTTTTTAAAAAGTGCCTAAGTTAGAATTTCTTTTTAAAGAAATCTTTTAGAATATGTTTTCAAAAGATTTAGAATTTTGAACATGTTTTAGACCCCGTTTTTGCTGTGATCAAAGGGGGAGAGATAGGCACAAATTAAGCGGGAATTAGAAGTATTTTAAAATTTTGTTTTGAAATTTTGTAAAATGATATTCTGTTCAAAAATTGGTATTAGATCTGAGCTAAATCTTATGTTGCAATTTATTTTAATTGCAAATTTATGCTTAAAAAAGTTAGTTTAGTAATTTCTTCAAAGTTACTACTTGTCTGTTTAACCCTAACTTGAACTTGGGTTAATGCACATAAAAAAGGGAGAAATTGTTGGACCCCGTGGGTATTTTGATATGATCAACCAAGTTAGTTAGGTCCTGCTTTGTTATCTGATCCCTATGTTTAAGTGTGCAGGAACTTAGGAGCGCAGGAAGTCGAGCGGAAGACGTAGCTAGCGAGAAGGACGACACGGGAAGGGAGCTGACGAGCTCAGTGCGTCCAAAGGACGAGAGAGCTGCAGAAGAGTACTCCGGTGGACGAGAAGAACATGCGCAGAGTTCGAGGGACGAGAAGTTGGGATGGAAGCCTGCTCGAGCAAAAGGCCAGGAATTGGGTTCAGGTGAGTCCTATTCCGGTTGGTCGCAATCACCCAAGCTATCGGAGCATCGGAAGCCAAAATGAAGTCAAAAGGAGCTGGAAAGCTAGCTTGAGGCGCCTTCAACAAAGTGCTAAAGGCGCCTATGCTGCCTGCCTAGTCTGAGGCACCTCCATCACTTTGAAGGCGCCTCAGACAGTCTGAGGCGCCTCCAAGGCTGTTTGAGGCACCTCGGACCCAACCAAAGTGGTCGTTTGCAATTGGATAGAGCTTTATCCGGTCAAACCATTGGAGGCACCTTGAACCTTTTTGGAGGCGCCTTCAACACTCGGGATAGACTTTCCAGGAGCTATATAAAGGCCCCTAGAGCTAGGAAATAATCATTCAACTTTGTATTAAGTTCCTAGCAACCTCTGAGCATTCTAAGTGTGTAAAAAAGGCTTCTCCGCCTACAATGAAGGAGATATTCTAGTAGAGTTGTTCGACCGCCTTGGATTAACAACCTCCTTGGTTGTAACCAAGTTAAAATTCTGTCTCCTCTTTATTTCTGTTCTTTCATTTTTATTAATGTTGTATTTTTTAGTTGAAAGTCTTGAGGAGGGTATACTTTCATTTGCAGACAATTCACCCCCCTCTTGCCGGCCCTGCTGCACCAACACATATCAATTGGGCAATCCACTAACAATCATAAAATCAGATACAAATAAAGAAAGTGTAACAACCTATAGTTTATGATGCAATAAAAAATTAACTTAAATCGTTACCAACACATTAGTAGATTGAAGATCATAGCTTGAGGTCGGTGTTGCTCTGACTGCAGCAGTTGGGCATAGTAGAGTTGTAGCAGAGTGATAGTTGGAGATGGTATACTAGAATGATCAAAGAAGTTTGTACATAAGTTGTGTTGAATGCACTAGTCGAATCCTCTTTTTAAAGGGTATTGGAGGTGCCTCCAATATCTCTGGAGTGCCTCCATTTAAGTTGATGCTCTCTATGAACTTTAGCCTCTATCAACTTGGGGGCACCTCCATTCTACTAAGGGTGCCTCTAATGCTTCAACCTGAGGCGCCTCGAGCTCTAAACTTTTATCCTCAACGCTTATCTACTTGGGAGCTCCTCCACTCGCCCAAGGGACATCCAAGCCTTCACTCGGGATGCCCTCTATCACTTGAGGCACCTAAAATACTATTCATCTAAAATTAATTTTTTTTATTTAACTCCTGCAAAAATGTGTTAGTCCAAATAATTATTTTTTTACAAAATAAAGTTAGCACAGATGCATAAATTAATTTATGAATTAGCTCATGTCTTACCAAAATTGGGATCTAGTCTTGATCTTAACTTAAATTTTTAAAATTACAATCCCACTGGGACTCATCCTTACTAGATCTCTCTACTCTAGTAACTTACCTTACTTACCATAATCACTTGACTTGTCATCTGACCCTCCAGGTCTTCTTGCCAAATGCTCTATCTGGACTTGAGCCAGTTGTCAAGTCCTATAAACCCAACTGGACTTCCTGCCAAATATCATATCCTCTCTTGACCTATCTAGGCTTCCTGCTAGCTATTAGGTCCTCCTGGCTTGTAATACCCGAAAATTCTCAAAATAAATTTTAGAAATATTCTATTATTTTTCTGGAATTTTAGAATATTTTTATAGAATTTTTGGAGTAGCAGAAGTAGCAAAATTAAATAAAAATGTAAAACAACCTAAGCGGGAATTGAACTCATGACCTATGGACCCTATGACTTATAGGGTGACTTTAGTAACCAAGGGGCCCCAGCAGGGGTGTGCTGGAAGAAGAGGAGAGAAATTATATTTATGATTGAGTTGGGTCGTATTAATCACTTAAAATAAATAGGGAATTTAAGTGGGGATTATTATTTTGATCGACAACTTCTCTTATTCCTCACCCTCACCCGACGCCGACCCTCTCCTCCTCACCCTCTCGGCGCACAAGTCCAAGAGAACTAGGGTTCCACCCCTAGGGTAATAGGAGCACCTTTCGGCGACAACCCCGATACGAGGACGCTCCTCTCCGCGAGAAGAACGCGTAGACGTAAGAAGATCGCCGAAGAGATCTTCTTCTCCAGAAACCTAGCGATCAGAATTGTAAGAAACCTAGTGCAGGAAGTAAGTAACCCCTCACTTGCAGTATAAGTAGCTAATTGTATGTTTCTACATTCTTAGTTCAGCCATATGTAGAATTAGAGCACACCAAGTGCTCGATAAAATGACTAATATAGTTATATGCTACAGTAGACATTTTAATAGTTCAGTTAAATGTCATAGAAGCATTTTAAACAGCATACTTAGTCTTTCTTCAGTCTGCATGGGACTACGGTCCAATGGGTGGGCTCCCATAGTCGCCTCTAGGTTCAGATAACCTAGCTCTAGGTTCAGATAACCTAGTAAGAGCAAGATAAGATAAATTAGCTATGAATAAGTATTTTACTTTATCATTGGCACTGTACTAGACTCCTAGTTGTCCTTGGGTTGGGCTCCCATAGTCGTCCCTAGGTTTAGATAACCTAGTAAACCCTACTGGATTCGGGACTAGCTACCTCGAGTCTAGTTAGGGATGCGCGCATAGCAAGTACAGTTGTCGGGCCCATCAGCAGCATGATTATTACTTTTACCTATTATGAAAATAGTTTTCAAAACCTTACAAATCAGATATATGAATACTGTTCAGCTCCAGCATTAACCTAACATAAGTTTTAGCTTAACTTATGTATCGGTTTAGTTTCTTTGATGATACAACAATTAGTTTTATGTTCAGTATTTGATTGCCGTGACATACATGTCCATATGCCATGTTGTTAGCATCTTCAGTATGATCATCAGCATGAGTTTCAAATAGCATCTTTTAAAAGCATGATTTCATTGAATGTATGTTTTGTGAGGTAGATGATTCTTACTAAGCTCCCAAGCTTATAGTTTCCTTTTCCTTATACTGCAGATAAAGGTAAAGGGAAGATGGATTAGCGGAGGCTGGAGGACAATGCGATAAGATGTGTGTGAGAAGGAACTTGGAATAAAGACCCTTGGAGACTAGCAAGTTTAAAAGGATTAGAACTCCTTATATTTTATTTTCCGCACCTTTTGAATGTCTAAATGTTATGAATCGGGAAAGCATGCACTATATTATGCCTAGACTTCTAGCTACCTTGATGTTAGTCGGTAAGTTATGAATCATGTCATGCTTAGTGATATTACAATGGTCATTGGTTGATACACTCGTGTTGTACACGAAGTTACTGAAATGCAGCAGAAATCAAAGCTCCAATCGATCAGCCGATCAATTGGGAAGTGATCTGCCGCGTACAGAGAGCTGATGAATCGATCAACTGATCGATCGGCCATGGATCGATCAGCTGATCGATCGTGAATTTAATTTCCGCGAACAGAGAGCCTCTGAATCGATTATCGGATCGATTGGTCAGGCTGGATCGATCATCCGATCAATTCAGAATTGACCTTCGTGCACATTAGCACGTTTAATCGATCAGTGGATCGATCAAGGAGCTCCAATCGATTAGCCGATCAATTGGAAAGTCTGATTTCAGCTCCTTGATCAAATAGAAAGTTTAGGTTCCCTTCTTTAGCATATGTACAACAATAAAAGTGTATTTCGAATATAAATTCCATATTTTATAGCAATTAGTAGAAATTTTGAATTAGTGCAGCTTCCCGCACACCATAGTTAGATAATGTAAGTAACCCCCGGTCTTACAGCTTAGTTAGTAGAAGGCGGGGCGTTACATGGCCTAACTAGACTTTAGTTTGATTTCAGGTTCTTTAGATCCATCAAGTTCTTCACTCTACATACTTGGTAAATATATTATATAACATATAATCTAACTTTAACCTTTTATCATTCATCAAGACCTGATTTTGATTATTAGTGTTGACTGCACCAACAATCTCCCTCTTTTTTAGTATAATCACAATCAGATTAAAGTTATAAAAAAAAGTAAGAAAATAACAGCATAATTTGTGTTATGATTTTTCTTAAGTTTTTGAGTTGTCTAGTTATCTAACCCATTTTCCTCCCCCTTTGACAATTATCAAAACATCCAGAGTATAAGAAGACAAGTAGGAAGCAATCGATAGATATCCAAAGTAACAAATAAATATAATTCAAAAGAACTAGTAAATAAGTTAAGCAGATGAAAAGAATCTATTGAAAAAGTACAAGCGTATCCAAAAAGACACAATCTAAAGTAGCTATAAGTTTAAGGCTCATCATCTGATGGGGGTGGAGGAAAGTGAATCAAACGTAAGGCACGAATAATATCCTCCATCCGCTGATCCATTCGTTGAAATCCAATAATCACCTCCTCATGGAGACTAGAAACTTACTGCTCATTGTGAGAGGAAGAGATGAGGTACCAACTCGCTCCTCTAAGGAATGGATAGTCGGAGGTGAGGTAGGAGATGGAAGAGATGCAAATATGTCGGGGAAGGTAAAGTCACCATCTCCTCCTTCATTGCCTCAGTTGCCTCATCATCCTCGCTTAAGACAGCTAGTGGGATACCCCCTCTCCAGGTCAGACCCCTCTAATCCACAACGTCTATATATACTAATGATAACTTTCTCTGACCAAACATGTCATATTCACTAAGGGGAGTGAGTGTACCATGGGTAACATATACTCCTATGGCTGAAAACATAGAAGTCAACATGTGACAGTAGGGCATATGGACCCGTCCCCTAGCGATAATGCTAGATTCATGAATAATGTTATGAAACAAATTAAGTGCAATATCTATGTCCAACCTCTGACATAATGCATACAAAAAAAAGAATGAGATGGACGCATCCTAGCAACATCACGAGATGTGACTGGAAGGATACAGGTAGTAAGGACTCGATACAAAACATAGTCTTGTACTCACAATGAGAGAGATCTAAAGTCAGTGATAGTAGGTACCTTTTATTTCTTAAAAAAGTATAAATGGATATAGTATTCAATGTAATATGGGAATAGGGTATGCCAAATGGAAGCTCTCTACTAGGGTAATACAAAAAATGACAAGTAGATGGCCTCAATCCTAAGTGATCAACTAGGACTGTTGGAGAAAAGTTAAAATCTTTCCCAGCTACTCTAGTAGAGAATAGGGGCGGAGCTAGGATCTTGGTTCAGTGAAGGTAACAATATAATATAATTAATAGAATAAAAAATAAAATCTTTTAATTATAAAATACCATAAAATAATTATCATATAATTATTCTTTATGAATATTCATATTCTAAAACTTTTATACAATAGCTTCATTATTAGCTGATAGAAATATCTATATATACAATAACATTATCATTTATCGTAGTGCCTAACATGTGAACATTGCAAGTACCACAGGTTAATTTTGATGTGGTCAACTAAGTCAAGTTAGGTCCTATATATTTGATATCTTGTGTCTAAGTATGCAAGAGGTTAGGAACATAAGAAATTGAGCGGAAGACGCGGCGAATGAGAAGGATGGCATGGTAAGTGAGTTGATGGGCTCGATGCATCTGAGGGATGAGAAGCTACGGAAGAGTACACTGGTAGAGCAAGAAGGACGTGTGCGGCGGTCCTTGGGATGAGAAGCCAAGGAGAAAGTCTACTCGAGGAGAAGGTCGAAATTAGGTTCAGGTGAGATCAACTCCAGACGGCCGGAGCATCACTAAAAGGCTTACAAGGAAGAGTTTGTTGGTGCATGGAGCACCAGACGATCGAACCTGTATTTTGATAATGGCGAAGGGGTTCAAAGTTAAGCTATCTTGTTGTCTAACAAGTTGAACTAAGTGTGTAAGAAAGTCCTAAATGATCTTAGGCAAATGAAAGTCCTAGTTGCGGTTAGGCAGGTGGAAAGTCCTAGTTGCGGTTAGGCAACGAAGTCCTGGTTCGGGGGACTGGGCGAAGTCTTGGTGGGTCGAAGACTTTGGGCAAAATCTTAGAGTTGAGGACTCTAGGTGAAAATTCTAGGGGTCACGGACACCAGGTGGAAGACTGGACAGGTTGTGGATCGGACGTTTAACATGAAGTCCTGAAGTCTCAGACGCTGAGCAAAAGTCCAGACGACCTGGAGGCTCATTCTGGCAAAAGGTAATTTCTCCTTAGAGGAGTAGGTGACGATGTGTTCCCCTGCTATTTGAGGAGTAGGTAATTTCTCTTAAGAATTTTACCTAAGTAAACCTCAAATAATCATTGATTATTACTAAACAGTATATACTTCTATTAATTGATTTAATTCCATGTGAATCAAATAAGTCTAAGTGTAATAGTTCAAGTATTGAGTTGGTTTGAGCTTGATTAGTTGGTTTGTGAGTTAATTTAGTTTGTTGTCCTTGTTGACAAGTATTACAAATTATTGGTTCCATGTTAGGTAATTTTAGTAATCCTTTAACTAAGTTATTTAATTTGGTGATGCTCCTAAAGTGGGTATGGGACAGTCTTCTGTACCACAACCAAGTTTTCTTTTTGTGTGTGTGTGTTAAGTGACACTTAAATGTGGAATTAGTTAGGTTAATTGCATAGATATTACTTTGCCTAAAACCCTTAAGTTTTGTGTTAAGATTGTCTTTCTGCTTAATCAAGAATTCAAATAATAAAAACTTAACCTTATAACTAGAATCACATAACTATCTAATACTAAGTAAGTTAAATTTAAAATTTTTGACAACTAATACTTTTTTAATAAAGAAATCATATTCAAGTTTAATATTGCATATTCCAATTACTTTAAGTTTGTCATTGTTTTTAAATACAACTATCCTAGGCTCTTGAGTTTTAGTTTAGTGAATTTGGTACGATCCTAGTTATATATTTGGAGCATCTACTATCCAGTATACACTTAAATTCCTACAAAAAGTATAAGATGTTATTACTTAATCCTTAATTAAGTTTTAATTAAAATTATAATTTATGTTTAATTAAGGTGTTAATTGAGTTTAAATGAGGTTAATTAAAATTTTAATTTAAGGTTAATTGAAGTTTTAATTTAAGTTAATTGAAGTTAATTGAAGTTAATTAAAATTTGAATTTAAGTTTAATTAAGGTTTTAATTTAAGTTTAGATTTGATTTAAACTTTAGCTAAATTATTCATCTCACCTTGTCTAAGTTTTCAACCAAGTTAATCCTATAATTTTATGAGAAATTTAGTTAATTTTACTTGATTTATTTTGAATTTGTAGATTATTTGACCTTGTATTAGATTCTAGTCTAACCGTCAGTCGGTTAAATATATATTTCAAAAATTAACTTTTAGGTTGTGACGAGACATATGGACCTTCTTGGATATCGGAGTAATGACCATTTCTAGATAAAATCTTTTTAAGAAATTATATATTTAACTTTCCTTTTGAAAAACCTTGGTCTAACTAATCTAGGATATGGTCAGGTAGCTCCGGTTAGTTCCACTTAGATAAGTAGACAAAGTAAGGTACTTCTTACCCTGCTTGACTTCCTAGACTAAGCTTCCCTAACGTACTATCATCTCGCCCAACCTTGATACTATATTGGATAAGAATCAAATTATTTTTTCCTATCTAGCCCTAATTACCCAAGTAGGTAGGTTATGTTCTTGAGGTTCCGACTAATTTGGTATCTCCCCTTGAATCATAGAATCTTTATTTTGTATTTAAGTAATGAATTTCACTTTTAGATACACAGTATTAATTTTGTCCTACTTGCTTGGTTAGGTAAGCTTTCGGAACTCATGCTTTTCATTTGTTTCTTGTTTTAACTAACAAGTTAAATAAATATTTTATTAGTTGAGCTAGATTTGTATCCGAGTCTGAACTTGTTATATACAACTCTCTATAATCCTAGTATCATATCTAGAAACTTGAAACTTGTGGTGAATTTTTCTAGAAGTTCTTTAAATTTATCAACTTTATATTTTAATATGAAATTTTCTTCCTCAAGTTTTGCAACTTGAATTGACTTTCCATGTTGAATTTGTTCAGTTGAAGAGTCTAACTTGAGTTGTTCCTTAAAGTCTTGATTTTCCTTAAGGAGCAATTTAACTTATTCTTCAGATTTAATTAGTTTTTTATTTAAATATGCAATTATTTTTAAAAACTTTATAGTAAAATTAAGTTCTACCTCATTGGAACCTTCAGAAATGGATATAGATCTGTGACTTGATTCATACTCAGACTCATCTTCTTGGCTTAAATTATTTTCCAACTTGGGTTCGGTTGCCATCAGCGTAAGGTGGCTTGTATACTTTGGCTCTTCAGCATCTGATTCTTCCAAAGAAGACTCATTCCAAGTATCTTTGAGAGTCTTCTTCTTGTTGGCCCGGGTAGGCCGGCTGGAGGGTTGAGTTGCCTGAAACACTAAAACAAGCACCTTTCTCGACTTTCAACTCAAATTAATAAATCAATTAAAACAGAATTAACAATCTAAAAGAAATATGTAAAAGATCACTATTTATTTGGTTACAACCTAGATGGTTATTAATCCAAGGTAGATGAAAGATCACTAAGAATCTCCTTCGCTGAAGGCAAAGAAGCCTTTTACATACAGTGAAAGCTCAGAAATGACTAGGAAATAGAATACCAAAGTTGTTACATCTTTCATACATCCAGGGGTCTTTTTATAGACCCTGGAAAAACTTATCCGCAGGATGAAGGCGCCCTCCATAGGGCTGGAAGGCGTCTCCTGCGAGGCCAAAGAATAAAACTTAATCCTTTGATGATTGTTAGTTAGAGCCCTAGAGCTAATCATTGATGATTGTTGTATGGACTCGTTGTATCATATTCTTGTATATAAATAAAGGTATTTGTTTTGGTTATTATACTTACTTGTATTGGTGCCAAATAACTAAGTATAATAGCGTCCCTGAGTAGAAGGTTCTTACCTATATCAATCGATTGGTTGAATCGATAGTGAGATGATATAGGGAACACTACTCTTAATCATTCCTAGTCAAGTATTAACATTCAGGGACAATGTTAATGCGACGAGACTAGCATGTAGGTCAATTCGATGACTTGATCTCATAAGTCATGGATATGGAGATATCAAGTTGACACATGGGTATGCATTGGAAAATGTATACTGAATGACCCGCCATGAAAAAGTATCATGGATCATTATATGAGTGTCATATACTTTCTCATGTGACTATTAGTATGACTACTAGTCCTTGGACCTGAATTTACCATGGTTCCCTACATAAGGAGTTACATACTTTGGCTTCATCAAACGTCACCCATAACTGGGTGGACTATAAAGGCGATTACTGGGTATGTAACAAATTATGCGGAGGGATGTGAGTGATGTAGATGGGATCTATCCCTCCTATATGACGGGAGTGACATCGATATTCTTGATAGAATGAGACCACTAAGTGCATGGTCATGCCCAAATGAGTCAATATGAGATGTTGAGCTCATTTGATTGAGTGAGTCTACTTGGAGTTCAAGATTTAGATTGATTAGAGGATGACACGGTCTATGCCTCATATTGATCAATCTAGATGTCAAGGATAGAAGGACATTTGTCATATATTGTGAAGAGTCACAATTAGTAGTCACAAGGTGATGTTGGATCTCAACATTCTTGTAACTTGGGTAGTAATGATGTGTTGCTAGATACCGCTCATTACTTATACTTCTAAATGGGTTTAGGAGCATTGTCAACGTTACAAGAATTTATAGGGTCACACACGAAGGGCAATTAGATGGAGATTAGGTTCATTTGATGAACCTAAAGGATTAGGTTCATGTGATGAACCAAATTGGATTAAAAGTAATACAAATTAGTCGAATTGAGTTGGACTCAATTTGGTTCATGTGTTAAGTGAGTCTAATTTGGACTTAGACTCATTTAATTAATTTAATTCAATGAATAGAGATTCATTAAATTAAAATTGACTTGAACCAATGGTTAGATTAGATCAACTAAGGGAGAGAAGTGGTCAAGTTTGACTTGACTTGAGAGGAAGATGAAGGGTCAAGTTTGACTTGACCATTTGCCACCTCATTGGTGAGTTGGCGTTAAGTTGTAACGCCCGCCCTCCCTGCTACCCTAAGGGACGGGGCTACGATACTCTATGTATAAATTTTTCTTTTTAAAACAGCGAAAGACTTAAAATAATTTTCATAGTTTTAATAAAACTTTTCTTTTAAATTTCTTTTGAACTATACTATCACATGGCATCAAAATCATAACATCAAATCCAATGGAACCATAATGTCAAGCCACACATGTTTAGGTATCACAAGTCATAAAATACCAATGCATAGTTCTTTAAAGAAACTTTAAGCAGGTTCTTATTTATTTGGTTGCCTAGCCACTGCCACACACATCTTCGTTGCCCCTCCTGCTGCTCCTCTAACTCATCCAGCTTTTTCCTTTATCTGTGGTACAAGGAAAGTAAGCTATGAGCACTCATGGCTCAGTAAGTTCCTTTCCTACTCACTAAAACCAACAATCAGCACATAATCAAGAATGCATCAACAAGTCATAATCTCAACTAATCATGGCATAACATAGCATTCTATTCAAGCATATCATGCATCATAATATAATCACAACTAGTCATAGCATATCAAGCATCACCATGGCTGAAACATATACATAGTGCATTGCATAAAACATAGCTAGACATGGCATAACAAACAAGTATCATGGTATATCAAAGCATGGCCGAAACATGTATATCAAAGCATCATACTATGGCCGAAGCATGTACATCAAGGCATCATCATATCCATGGCCGAAATCTATATATCAAGCATCAACAAATCCATGGCCGAAACATGTCTATAAGGTATAGCATGAACATAACATAATCATACCTTATCATGGCATATCATAATCAAGAACATAACATGAAACATAGCATAATCATAAGGTGTATGCAATATGATTTTGGAAAACATGTATCCGAAAAACATGTGTATGTCTCATGATCTTTAAAACCATTTTCTTTTACATATATACTTGAAAATAATCTCAACATAAGGGGGATCCCGGCTATGTACCACTTACATATTGCGCGCAATCTTGTAGGTCCAAGGTAGCAAGTCTTGAACCCTACGAGGCAAACATACTAGGCCCTTAGTCCTAGGGGCACTTAGGAGCTCATCCCTAACGAGGTCCTTAGTCCCCAGGGCGCTTATGGAACCCACCCTTGGTACAAGCCATTCACATATAAAGTAAAGTACATGTCATACATATCATGTATCATAAAAGCATGCATCACTTAGGCACACATCATATCATAAAAGTATGCATCACTTAGGCATACATCATGTCATAAAAGTATGCATCACTTAGGCATACATCATATCATAAAGGTATGCATCACTTAGGCATACATCATGTCATAAAGGTATGCATCACTTAGGCATATAAAAACATGCATATCTTAAGCATAAAGCATATCATCAAGCATGCATGATTTAACCACATAGCATATCATGAAAGCATGCATATTTTAAGCACTAAACATAGCATCAAAGCATGCATAATTTAACCACATATCATAACATAAGCATGCATATTTTAAGCACAAAGCATATCATATCATAAAAGCATGCATATCATATCATAAGTCATAAATCACAAGCATACATATTAAGCATAAGGGTGTATCTTGTGATTATCCTATCATAGGAAACATGGTATCATATTTATCTTGGTTTTAAGCTTCCTAAACCCTTGTGGCCGAAACCCTTTAGAGCTCAATTTAGGTTAAACCCAACATCCAAGCATGTGGCACCTAAATTATCATCATAACATTTTCCTAGGAAGCATTATAAACATGATTAACTTAGTTTCTAAGTTCCTCAAGTCCCTAATTTCATATGGCCAAAACCTTAAGGTGTGAAACAAGGTTCCATATGATATAAAAGCATGGACAACTTTAAATCATATTTATAACACTTTTACCAAGAAACAAGGTAAACACATTTGACACATTTGAATTAGTTCCTAAGTTCTTTAAGCCCTTAACATATGTCATGGCCGAAATTTAACAAGTTCTCATTAGGGCTACAAACAAGCATACAAGCATGTGAACTTGGTCTAACATTATGTATAAATTCATACAAGGCATCATCCAATAGTTATGGCCGAAACATACCCTAGCATCATTTTAGGTCATAAAGCAACATATAGCAATTGAACCTTGGCTTTCTACTTATCATTTTTCATGTAGAGTGACATGAGCATATTTAATTTAAGTCCTAGGGTTTCTAGGGCATCTAAACCTTCATGGCCGATACTCACAATGGTCCATTTAGATCATGGAAAAATTATACAAGTATGTGACAAAATCAATACATTATCCTATTTCCATAAGAAGTACTTTTAACACATTTGGTTTCATTTCTAAGGCCTCTAGGTCTTTTAAACCCTACTTGGCCGAAACTCACAGAATATAAACTTGCTTCAAATAGCCTAAAAGAATGAGAATTTATATAAGTTTCGTAGCATGTATAAAGACAAGCATAATGAGTATACATATGAATTGTGTCTTAGGCTTTCTAGGTTTCTTTTTCTCTTTTTCTTTTATTTTTTTATATTTTTTTTTCTCATGGCCGAAACCTACCATTCTTTAGCTAGGTTTTTAAGTGGCCTAAAGCATGAAAAACCTAAGTAAGTTTCATGGCAAAAGTTACTAAGAAACATATATACAAATTGGTTCATGAATAAGCTAGGACCCCTTGTGATCATACATGTTATATGTCATGCCACTAATTTTTCTACACCCTAATTAAGCATGAGGGCATTGAACAACTTTCATATCTAAACAGCACAGAGGTCTTGAGCATATTAAAATTTTGTTTAAGCCTTTCTAAGCTATCCATCTCATCATGGCCGAAAAACCCTAAGAAGGAGTTCATGAAATTCTAGCAATATTCAAGCATACAAACCCTTTAAGATCTTTGTATTCTATCACATGAGCATGGTTATTTAAATTTAAAGGTCTTCCTAACCCTAAACCCTTTCTTGACCGAATCATATGAGTGGGTTTTCTTTTAGTTTCAAAATATCTTCTAAGGAAGAAAAACTAATACATGATCCTTAATATTTTATAGGGAGACCCTTGTACTAGTTGGGTAAAACAATAAATTTCCCTAGCCTCTTAAGAATATTTTTGGCCGAAATTCTAGGGTTCAGTACTCCTCTGATCAAGCATCATATAGGTATAAAAACATGAAGAAGAACCCCTCTACATAGCATAGAAAATCTATCATGTAGTGAAGACTAGTTTAAACATCATTAGATTTTTGAAAGCCCCTTCTTGGCCGAATTTTCTCAAACTTGTTTCTAGGTTTTAAAATCTTCATAAAATCTGAAAAACACTTAAAACGCCTTGTACCACAGGTGAGGGGAAGCTTACATCCTTTTTCGTTTGTGGATCTAAGGTATGGTGAAGAAGAAGTAGCCTCTTCTTCTAGTTCCTTTCCCTTGATTCCTTTGCTAAGTCCTCCTTGTATCTTAGGCTTTCTTAGGGAAAAATTTGGCTTTGGGGCTCAAGATGGAGGAGAGGGGACTGTGGTGTTCTCGGTGAGGGAGAGGATGAATGAGAGAAAATGAGAGAAAAATAGTTTTCTCTTTTCTTGCTCCCTTTTATGTTAAGGGGGAAGAGGTAGCAAACTTAGTTTTTGCTTTCCTTCTCCCTTAGCCCCTTTTTTTTCTATTTTATTTTTATTTTTTTATTTGTTTATTTATCCTCATCATTCATGGTGAAATAAAGGGGAATGAATCCCCTTAATTAACCTCTTTTATTTTCGGCAAAATCAAAGAGGAAGAGGAAGAGGGAGAGGAAGGGAGGAAGGCAAGTTGTCTTTCTCTTGCTCTTTACTTGTTTCCTTTTGGCTAGCTTTTACTCTTACCTTTATCATGAGTTTCCCTCCTTTGCTATAAACATATTATTCCTATCCCAACTGGTTATTACCCATTAATTCTATGAAATATAATATAAGAGGTTCAAGGTTCAATCCTTGACCTCTCCCTATTTATATTTCTTTTTATTTCCTTTTTGGTTCAACTCACTTCCTATTATTTTTCTAAGGCAAAATCCCACATTCATATATTTATCTTACAAGCTTAGTGGGTATTACAGTACCCCGTACCTCATAAAAAGTTCGTCCTCGAACTTTAAAATAGCTCCGGGTACTTTTGTTTCATATCGTCCTCGCGTTCCCAGGTGGCTTCTTCAAATCGTTGATTCCGCCACAAGACTTTTACTAAGGGTATTTCTTTGTTCCTTAACCTCTTGATTTCTCGGTCCAGAATCTGGATGGGTTTACTTTCGTAACTTAAGTCCTCCTGAACCTGTACCGACTGCGGCTCAATTACTTGATCTGTGCTGGGAATACACTTCTTGAGCATCGATACATAGAACACATTGTGAATGGCTGCCATGTCTAGAGGTAGTTCTAGTCTATATGTGACTTGGCCCACTCTTTCTAAAATCCGGTACGGTCCTACGTATCGGGGGCTTAACTTGCTCTTCTTTCCGAACCTCATTATCCCTTTTATGGGGGATACTTTAAGGAATACTAAGTCTCCGATGTTGAATTCTAGCGGCCTGCGCCGTTTATCGGCATAATTCTTCTGCCGGCTCTGAGCAGTTTATATTCGTTGACGGATCTTTTGTATAGCTCGGGTGGTGTCATCAATAAGTTCCGTTCGGAACCCCATTTCCTTCTTTTCACCACTTTCATACCAGCATATAGGAGATCTACACTTCCTCCCATATAGAGCTTCGTAAGGTGTCATTTCAATAGTAGCTTGGTAGCTATTATTGTAGGCGAATTCTGCCAGGTATAAATATCGGCACCAGCTCCCCTTGAAATCCAGGGCACAAGCTCTTAACATATCTTCCAATATTTGATTTACTCTTTCAGTCTGCCCATCAGTTTGTGGGTGGAAGGCTGTGCTAAACAACAACTTCGTGCCGAGGGCCTTCTGAACGCACTCCCAAAAGTGCGAGACAAAACGTCCGTCTCTATCAGAAATAATGGTCTTAGGGATACCATGTAATCTGACGATTTCCTTAACATATAACTGAGCTAGTTGTTCAGTTGAATAAGTCATCTTGATCGCCAAAAAGTGTGCAGACTTCGTCAGTCTGTCCACGATCACCCATATAGCATCATACCCGTTTGTCGTCTTGGGTAGACCTGAGATGAAATCCATGGAGATTTCTTCCCATTTCCATTCTGGAATTTGGACAGGTTGTAATAATCCGCCGGGTCTCTGGTGTTCAGCTTTTACCCTTTGGCACGTCAGACAAGTACTGACGTACTGAGCCACTTCTCTTTTCATACCGGACCACCAAAATTTCTTTTTCAGGTCCTGGTACATCTTAGTGGAACCCGGGTGCATTACATAAGGCGTTGTATGGGCTTCTTCCAGTATCTTCTTTCGCAACTCTGGATCCTCTGGAATACATAATCGATCCCTGAGGTATAATATTCCATCGTCTGCGATACGGAACCCGTCATTCTTTCCTTCTGCGGTCTCTTGTTTAATTCTTTGAAGGCTCGGGTCTCTGGTTTGCTTCTCTAACATGTTCTCGAATAACGTTGGTGTTATGGTGAGGGTAGAGAGTCGTCCGGACATGGTTTCAACTAATGGATATGAAACATGTTTCAGTTTCTCGATGGATTCTCTTATTAGTTCGCTTTCAGCATTGAATAAAATTCTAGCATACTGACTGAAATTAGATATCTGACCTGTGACGATAGTAGAGGCGTTCATCACATCATCCTGAGCGAGAGAGTAGACTCTGGCATTGGTCATAGTGGGAGGGGCTTCTAATCTTCCTTGGCTGATTGAAGTCCCTTCTATGGTAGCTTGCATCTGGTGAAGCTGTGCGGGGGCACTCCTGTTCTGGAAGTTCTGCGAAGGTAGTGCCTAAGACTGAGTAGGGCAATTTCTCGCCAAATGACCTTCCCCTCCGCAGTTGTAGCACTTTTTGGTGCTCAGAAGACATACTCCAGAATGCATCTTCCCACATGTGGCACACTGAGGGTACTTAGTCTGCTTATTGGCCAGACCACCTTTTGTTTTATTCCACTGTTTCCTCTTTCCACTTGAGTTTCCTTTCCAGTCAATTCTGGTACTGTGCGATTTTTGTCCTCCGGTCAGTGCTTGGTTCTTGCCCTTATTTATTGCTTCCTGATAGTGCTCGGTAATCAGGGCGCTGCTGACTAGCTCCTCTGCAGTCTGCGGTCTATTAACTCTGCTGGCTACGTTCAGAGCTATCTCGGGTCGGAGCATCTTTAACATTAACCGGACCCTTTCTTTTTCAGTTCGGACCAATTCTGGGCACAGTCGGGCTAGGCGGTTGAAACTCTTAATGGCTTCGTTAACTGACAGATCACCTTGCCGGAACTCAGTGAACTCGTCATAGTGCTTGTTGGTCACTCGCATATGGAAGAATTCCTCTAAGAACTCTGTCTCAAAATCTGTCCACTGCATTTGGTTGATTTGTCTTTTCGCATTTACTCTGTCCCACCACATCCGGGCATCTCCGGTAAGACAGAACGACGCGCATTTGACCTTCTCGTGTTCAGGCCAATCCAATAATTCCATTATGTTCTCCACGGTTTTGAGCCAGGCTTGCGCATCCCATGGTTCACAGTTTCCCGAGAATGCTTCCGGCTTAAGCCTTTGCCACTGAATCAGATAGGCCTCTTGTCGGACCATCGGAGTAGGGGCTGCCGGGGGCACTGGTGCAGCTGTAGGTACAACAGGTAGTGGATTCACCGGTGGGGTGACTGGGTTGCCTTGCTGACCCATTAAGGTAGTGATCAGCTGTTGTTGTTCTGCGATCTGATGCTGGAGGTCTGCGACTACCTGCGTTAGATCTGGTGGAGTCACTGTCCCTCCGGTTCGGGCATTGCGTGTCCTAACCATGTTTATCTAAAAGAAATAAACTAGTGTAAGTGGTTATCGATTTTAGTCAATCTAACGTACTGGTTTGTTTCTATCTATTTGTTATGGTATTATTCCTAACCTACCAATATGTACTCCTAATCTAATTTATAACTAAAAGCATAGAATAAAGCATCAAATATAAGCAAGTAAAACATGAATCTAAAGCATAAACAACATAAGGAAAAATAAGGAATATAATGACAAACAATGTAACATAAGGAAATAAAGCATAAGTAATGTAGTAAAGAAATAAAGCATAGGCAATATAACAAGAAAGAAAATAAAGCATAAGCATATGACAAGAAAATCAAACATAAGAATATAACAAGCAAATTTAGCATAAACATTCTTACTTGGAGCGGCAGGTAGGAGGCTTAATGTGTGTGTAGTGAGCTGGCAATAACTTTGGCTCTGATACCAACCTGTAACGCCCGCCCTCCCTGCTACCCTAAGGGATGGGGCTACGATACTCTACGTATAAATTTATCTTTTTAAAACAGCGGAAGACTTAAAATAATTTTCGTAGTTTTAATAAAACTTTTCTTTTAAATTTCTTTTGAACTATGCTATCACATGGCATCAAAATCATAACATCAAATCCAGTGGAATCATAATGTCAAGCCACACATGTTTAGGTATCACAAGTCATAAAATACCAATGCATAGTTCTTTAAAGAAACTTTAAGCAGGTTCTTATTTATTTGGTTGTCTAGCCACTGCCACACACATCTTCGTTGCCCCTCCTGCTGCTCTTCTAACTCATCCATCTTTTTCCTTTATCTGTGGTACAAGGAAAGTAAGCTATGAGCACTCATGGCTCAGTAAGTTCCTTTCCTACTCACTAAAACCAACAATCAGCACATAATCAAGAATGCATCAACAAGTCATAATCTCAACTAATCATGGCATAACATAGCATTCTATTCAAGCATATCATGCATCATAATATAATCACAACTAGTCATAGCATATCAAGCATCACCATGGCCGAAACATATACATAGTGCATTGTATAGTAGACATGGCATAACAAACAAGTATCATGGTATATCAAAGCATGGCCGAAACATGTATATCAAAGCATCATACTATGGTCGAAGCATGTACATCAAGGCATCATCATATCCATGGCCGAAATCTATATATCAAGCATCAACAAATCCATGGCCGAAACATGTCTATAAGGTATAGCATGAACATAACATAATCATACCTTATCATCGCATATCATAATCAAGAGCATAACATGAAACATAGCATAATCATAAGGTGTATGCAATATGATTTTGGAAAACATGTATCCGAAAAACATGTGTATGTCTCATGATCTTTAAAACCATTTTCTTTTACATATATACTTGAAAATAATCTCAACATAAGGGGGATCCCGGCTATGTACCACTTACATATTGCGCGCAATCTTGTAGGTCCAAGGTAACAAGTCTTGAACCCTACGAGGCAAACATACTAGGCCCTTAGTCCTAGGGGCACTTAGGAGCTCATCCCTAACGAGGTCCTTAGTCCCCAGGGCGCTTATGGAACCCACCCTTGGTACAAGCCATTCACATATAAAGTAAAGTACATGTCATACATATCATGTATCATAAAAGCATGCATCACTTAGGCACACATCATATCATAAAAGTATGCATCACTTAGGCATACATCATGTCATAAAAGTATGCATCACTTAGGCATACATCATATCATAAAGGTATGCATCACTTAGGCATACATCATGTCATAAAGGTATGCATCACTTAGGCATACATCATGTCATAACAATATGCATCACTTAGGCATATAAAAACATGCATATCTTAAGCATAAAGCATATCATCAAGCATGCATGATTTAACCACATAGCATATCATGAAAGCATGCATATTTTAAGCACTAAACATAGCATCAAAGCATGCATAATTTAACCACATATCATAACATAAGCATGCATATTTTAAGCACAAAGCATATCATATCATAAAAGCATGCATATCATATCATAAGTCATAAATCACAAGCATACATATTAAGCATAAGGGTGTATCTTGTGATTATCCTATCATAGGAAACATGGTATCATATTTATCTTGGTTTTAAGCTTCCTAAACCCTTGTGGCCGAAACCCTTTAGAGCTCAATTTAGGTTAAACCCAACATCCAAGCATGTGGCACCTAAATTATCATCATAACATTTTCCTAGGAAGCATTATAAACATGATTAACTTAGTTTCTAAGTTCCTCAAGTCCCTAATTTCATATGGCCAAAACCTTAAGGTGTGAAACAAGGTTCCATATGATATAAAAGCATGGACAACTTTAAATCATATTTATAACACTTTTACCAAGAAACAAGGTAAACACATTTGACACATTTGAATTAGTTCCTAAGTTCTTTAAGCCCTTAACATATGTCATGGCCGAAATTTAACAAGTTCTCATTAGGGCTACAAACAAGCATACAAGCATGTGAACTTGGTCTAACATTATGTATAAATTCATACAAGGCATCATCCAATAGTTATGGCCGAAACATACCCTAGCATCATTTTAGGTCATAAAGCAACATATAGCAATTGAACCTTGGCTTTCTACTTATCATTTTTCATGTAGAGTGACATGAGCATATTTAATTTAAGTCCTAGGGTTTCTAGGGCATCTAAACCTTCATGGCCGATACTCACAATGGTCCATTTAGATCATGGAAAAATTATACAAGTATGTGACAAAATCAATACATTATCCTATTTCCATAAGAAGTACTTTTAACACATTTGGTTTCATTTCTAAGGCCTCTAGGTCTTTTAAACCCTACTTGGCCGAAACTCATAGAATATAAACTTGCTTCAAATAGCCTAAAAGCATGAGAATTTATACAAGTTTCGTAGCATGTATAAAGACAAGCATAATGAGTATACATATGAATTGTGTCTTAGGCTTTCTAGGTTTCTTTTTCTCTTTTTCTTTTATTTTTTTCTTTTTTTTTTCTCATGGCCGAAACCTACCATTCTTTAGCTAGGTTTTTAAGTGGCCTAAAGCATGAAAAACCTAAGTAAGTTTCATGGCAAAAGTTACTAAGAAACATATATACAAATTGGTTCATGAATAAGCTAGGACCCCTTGTGATCATACATGTTATATGTCATGCCACTAATTTTTCTACACCCTAATTAAGCATGAGGGCATTGAACAACTTTCATATCTAAACAGCACAGAGGTCTTGAGCATATTAAAATTTTTTTTAAGCCTTTCTAAGCTATCCATCTCATCTTGGCCGAAAAACCCTAAGAAGGAGTTCATGAAATTCTAGCAATATTCAAGCATGCAAACCCTTTAAGATCTTTGTATTCTATCACATGAGCATGGTTATTTAAATTTAAAGGTCTTCCTAACCCTAAACCCTTTCTTGACCGAATCATATGAGTGGGTTTTCTTTTAGTTTCAAAATATCTTCTAAGGAAGAAAAACTAAAACATGATCCTTAATATTTTATAGGGAGACCCTTGTACTAGTTGGGTAAAACAATAAATTTCCCTAGCCTCTTAAGAATATTTTTGGCCGAAATTCTAGGGTTCAGTACTCCTCTGATCAAGCATCATATAGGTATAAAAACATGAAGAAGAACCCCTCTACATAGCATAGAAAATCTATCATGTAGTGAAGACTAGTTTAAACATCATTAGATTTTTGAAAGCCCTTCTTGGCCGAATTTTCTCAAACTTGTTTCTAGGTTTTAAAATCTTCATAAAATCCGAAAAACACTTAAAACGCCTTGTACCACAGGTGAGGGGAAGCTTACATCCTTTTTCTCTTGTGGATCTAAGGTATGGTGAAGAAGAAGTAGCCTCTTCTTCTAGTTCCTTTCCCTTGATTCCTTTGCTAAGTCCTCCTTGTATCTTAGGCTTTCTTAGGGAAAAATTTGGCTTTGGGGCTCAAGATGGAGGAGAGGGGACTGTGGTGTTCTCGGTGAGGGAGAGGATGAATGAGAGAAAATGAGAGAAAAATAGTTTTCTCTTTTCTTGCTCCCTTTTATGTTAAGGGGGAAGAGGTAGCAAACTTAGTTTTTGCTTTCCTTCTCCCTTAGCCCCTTTTTTTCTATTTTATTTTTATTTTTTTATTTGTTTATTTATCCTCATCATTCATGGTGAAATAAGGGGGAATGAATCCCCTTAATTAACCTCTTTTATTTTCGGAAAAATCAAAGAGGGAGAGGGAGAGGAAGGAAGGAAGGCAAGTTGCCTTTCTCTTGCTCTTTACTTGTTTCCTTTTGGCTAGCTTTTACTCTTACCTTTATCATGAGTTTCCCTCCTTTGCTATCAACATATTATTCCTATCCCAACTGGTTATTACCCATTAATTCTATGAAATATAATATAAGAGGTTCAAGGTTCAATCATTGACCTCTCCCTATTTTTATTTCTTTTTATTTCCTTTTTGGTTCAACTCACTTCCTATTATTTTTCTAAGGCAAAATCCCACATTCATATATTTATCTTACAAGCTTAGTGGGTATTACATAAGTGGCTAATGGTGATGTGCCACATCATCAAGGCTAGCACATGTGTGTGCCACCTCATGAGGGAGATCAAGAGCCTTGACTCTTGATATTCCATGGGGTTTAAAAGTCTTTCATGAAAGTGGCCGGCCACTTAATTTTCTTGGGAGTTTTCATTTTGTTTTGAAACCTCCATCTTCTTCCTCAAGCTTTCTTCTCTCCCTCTCCTCCTCCTTACCGTGACCATCAAGGGTGCTAGCACATCCTAGTGGTTTCTCTCCATCTCTTGCTTTTGTGGATACACATAGAGGAGTATCTACTTTGATACTCTCGAGATCCGGCGAACCTTGGACGAGCGGGATTACGCGAAGGGCTTCACATCAAGGGTAAAGCTCTTCTCCTTTGTAGATCTAGATTAGATCTAGGTTAGAAAACTCATACTTGAAGTTTATGAAATTTATTTCTTTGCACGGATCCGTGGCATGGGAATTTCAGGGTTTCCGCAACGCAAAAAGCGATTTTTGTGGCCCGAAAAACCCAACAGAGCTAACTCAAGGCGTAGTATGATGTGGATCTTGTCCCACATGAATTATAGAATTTAGTGGGAGCATCATTTAATTAAAAGGCATAATTAAATAATTAATAGAATATGATATTTATTTATTTTTCTACATTTTTCTGTTGTAGATAACCATGACGTCAAATACGAACTCTTTCTCCCTACATTCCGTCCTTGAGAAGGACAAGCTCAACGGAGCAAATTTCCTGGAATGGTACAGGAACTTGAGAATCGTTCTCATACAAGAACGTAAACTGTACGTTCTGGAGCAGCCCATTCCGGAGGCACCTCCTGCCGTTGCCACGCGAGCTAACCGTGATGCTTACAAGAAGCATCAAGATGACACATTAGATGTGTCATGTCTTATGCTCGCGACCATGAACTCTGAGCTTCAGAAGCAACACGAGTTGATCGGCGCTTATGATATGGTTGAACATCTTCGTCAACTATACCAAGGACAAGCGAGGCACGAGAGATTCGAGATCTCTAAGGCACTGTTTCAGTGCAAGATGCAAGATGGGACTCCCGTAGGCCCATATGTACTCAAAATGATTGGGTACATAGAAAACCTACAGAGGTTGGGATTCCCACTTGGACAAGAGCTGGCCATTGATCTGATCTTGGAATCCTTGCCAGATAGCTATAGTCAATTCGTTCTAAATTATAACATGAACGAAATTGACAAGCCACTGCCTAAGCTGCTTAGCATGTTAAGAACTGCTGAGCTCAACCTTAAGAAGGTTAAGCCCAACTCCATTTTGATGGTGCAAAAGGGCAAAGGCAAGGGCAAGCCTAAAGGTAAGGGAAAGTCTCAAGCTAAGGGCAAAGGCAAGGCACTGAAACCCAAAGGAGGGGTCGCCAAGGATGCTACCTGCTTCCACTACGGTCAGACCGGGCACTGGAAGAGGAACTACAAAATCTACCTGGAAGATCTTAAGAAGAAGAGAAGTGAGACTTCCACTTCAGGTATATATGTTATAGAAGTCAATCTATCTATTTCTTCATCATGGGTATTAGATACTGGATGTGTTTCTCACATTTGTACTAATGTGCAGGCGCTGAGAAATAGCAGGGCATTGACGAAGGGAGAGGTGGACCTACGCGTAGGTAATGGAGCACGGGTTGCTGCTATTGCTGTAAGAACTTATCATCTATCTCTGCCTTCTGGGCTTGTATTAGAATTAGATGAATATTGTTATGTGCCTGTTTTAACTAAGAACATAATTTTAGTTTCTTGTTTGGACAAGAAAGGTTTTTCATTTATAATAAAAAACAAATGTTGTTCAGTTTATTTAAATAATATGTTCTATTGTAGTGCACCTCTGATGAACGGACTATATATTCTAGACCTTGAGAACTCTATCTATAACATAAGTACCAAGAGGTTCAAGTCAAATGACATGAACCAAACTTATCTCTGGCACTGTCGCTTAGGTCATATAAATGACAAACGCTTATCCCAGCTCCATAAAGATGGTTTGCTGGACTCATTTGATTTTGAATCATATGAGACATGCGAGTCATGCCTTCTAGGCAAGATGACCAAGACTCCCTTTAGTGGACACAATGACAGAACGACTGACTTGTTAGGTCTTATACATAGTGATGTATGTGGGTCTTTCAATGTCACTGCTAGAGGTGGTTATAGGTACTTCATTACATTTACTGATGACTTCAGTAGATATGGCTATGTGTATTTGATAACACATAAGTCAGAATCCTTTGAAAAGTTCAAAGAATTCAAGAATGAAGTACAAAATCAGCTTGGCAAAAGTATTAAGATACTTCGATCAGATCGAGGTGGTGAATACCTTAGCCATGAGTTTCGTGACTATCTAGCTGAGTGTGGGATTCTATCTCAACTCACTCCTCCTGGAACACCACAGTGAAATGGTGTATCCGAAAGGAGGAATCATACCTTATTAGATATGGTACGGTCTATGATGAGTCACACAGATCTTCCCATGTATCTTTGGGGCTATGCTCTAGACACAGCAGCCTTCATTCTCAACCGAGTTCCATCTAAAGTTGTAATAAAGACACCATATAGGATATGGATTGAGAGAGATGCCCAGGTGTCTTTTATGAGGATTTGGGGTTGTGAGGCTTACGTTAGACGTCAAGTCTCGGACAAATTGGGACCCAAATCTGATAAGTGCTATTTTATTGGATATTCCAAGGAAATGAAGGGATATTACTTCTACATTCCCAGTCAACACAAGATAGTTGTGGCTAAGACTGGGGTATTTCTAGAAAGAGATTTTGTTTCTAGAAAGACTAGTGGGAGTACGTTCGATCTTGAAGAAGTTCAAGATGTGAACAATAGCACTGAAGCCTCGATGGAAGTTGAACTGGAACCACAAAGTGTTGTGGATGATGTTCCACAAGGAGTTGAGGAACAACAACCAGTTCTAGGAGACCTACCTCTTCGCAGGTCTGATAGGGTACGTCGTCAGCCTGAGAGATATTCATTTCTCTTGTCTGACCATGATGACATTGTGCTCATTGAGGATGAGCCTACCTCCTATCAGGAAGCTGTGATGAGACCAGATTCCGAGAAATGACTAGAGGTCATGAGATCCGAGATGAAATCCATGTACACTAACCAAGTATGGACTTTGGTTGATCCACCTGAAGGAGTCAAACCCATTGGGTGTAAGTGGGTCTTTAAGAGAAAGACTGATATGGATGGACTTATTTATAAGGGTTGCTTGGTAGCTTAAGGTTTCAAGCAAATTCATGGTATTGACTATGATGAAACATTTTCTCCAGTAGCGATGTTTAAATCCATTCGGATCATGCTTGCTATTGCAGCATACCACGATTATGAGATCTGGCAGATGGATGTCAAAACCGCGTTTCTGAATGGAAACCTGCTCGAGGATGTGTACATGACACAACCTGAGGGTTTTATAGATCCATAGCATACTAGCAGAGTATGCAAGCTGCATACGTCCATTTATGGACTAAAGCAAACTTCTCGGAGCTGGAATCTTCGATTCGATGATGCAATCAAACAGTTTGGTTTCATCAAGATTGAAGTGTTGGGACCGAAAAGTAGCTAGAGGGGGGGTGAATAGCTCTTTGCGTGCTCGGTGCTCGTTGTAGCTTGCTTCTTCAAGGATGTGCAACGGAAATATAAAGAAACAAAACATACAACGCTAACAAGGATGGTTTACTTGGTATCCACCTCACAAGAGGTGACTAGTCCAAGGATCCACACCTACTCACGCACCCTCCACTATTAATTACACTCCTTTATGGTAACTACCAAAGGCGGAGAAGCCCTACAACACTCTCAGTACAATAAGAAAGAAAGGGTAGCAAGATACAAGCAACAGCTTACAAGATGTGCAATCAAAACCCTAACCCTAACTTCTTGTTGTAGCTTTTGATCCGCCTCTTGACTTGGAAGAAACTCCAAGAATCTTGAAGAACTGGCGTGGAGAGCTCTGTGGAGTCGCTGGTGAAGATCTGAGATGAATCGTGAAGTTCTGCGAAAGCTCTTTTTAAGGAATCGAGCGCCTGCAGCCTTTATTGGCGCCAACGGTCGGATCCCGATCGATTGGAATGCTCCCAATCGATCGGGGAGGCTTTGGATCGATCCACGGATCGATCCAGAGCACCTCTGTGCTCTGGAAATTTGCCTGGATCGATCGACGGATCGATCCAGAGCTTATCGCGACATACAGCACCTTCCCAATCGATCCACTGATCGATTGGGACCTCTGGATCGATCGGCTGATCGATCCAGAGGCATTCTGTGCGCTCGCGACTTCATCCCAATCGATCCACCGATCGATTGGGATGAAGGCTTCTCGCAGGGACACCCCAATCGATCGGTCGATCGATTGGGCTCCAGCCAATCGATCAGCTGATCGATCCAGCTGTTGGTTTTTGCCCAAAACCAAGTCCCAAAGCCCCCAAACCAACATCCGGTCAATCCATGACCTGTTGGTTCATCATGCCTAGCATCCGGTCACCTTTGACCTGCTAGGACTCCCTCACCAAGTGTCCGGTCAATACCTTTGACCCACTTGGACTTTTCTTCATTATGCCAAGTATCCGGTCACTCCCTTGACCTACTTGGACTTTCACCAGATGTCTGGTCAATCTTGACCCATCTGGATTTCTCCGTGCCAAGTATCCAGTCAATCCTTTGACCTACTTGGACTTTCACCAGATGTCTGGTCAACCTTAACCCATTTGAATTTCCCCGTACCTGGCTTCACTCACCAGGACTTCCAATCTGCCTAGCTTCACTCACTAGGACTTCTCCTCTGCCTGGCTTCACTCACCAGGACTTCCAATCTGCCTACCTTCACTCACTAGGACTTCTCTTCTGCCTGGCTTCACTCACCAGGACTTTCACCTAGCTTCACTCACTAGGATTTTCTCCTGCCTAGCTTCACTCACTAGGTCTTTCACCTGGCTTCACTCACCAGGATTTTCTCCTGCCTAGCTTCACTCACTAGGTCTTTCACCTGGCTTCACTCACCAGGATTTTCTCCTGCCTAGCTTCACTCACTAGGTCTTTCACCTGGCTTCACTCCCAGGATTTTCCTTCTGCCTAACATCCTAATTAGGACTTCCCAGTCAAGTATCCGGTCAACCTTGACCTACTTGACTCTTCTTCAACCAACTTGATCAGACCCTGATCAGAGGGGAATTGCACCAGACAATCTCCCCAAATGCACAACTGCGTTGTCAAACATCGAAACTCAAACCAAGACTCAAGCTTGGTCAACCAGGTCAACCTTGACCTGAGGGATATTGCACCAACAATCTCCCCCTTTTACAATACCACATTTAAGTTAGGCTAATCCCATAGCCTCAACCTCCTTCATGCCACTAGGTAATGAAAGCATAAGTTAAACCCTTCATTCTCCTCCTAAGAGGGCAAACTCCCTCTAGGTAATGAAGTCCTAACTTAAACCCTTCATTCTCCCCCTATTGACACACATCAACAAATGCCCTATCTTTGGGCACACATCAACAAATTCACTTGTTGAATAATCTCCCCTTTGAGACTCTCCCCCTGAAGAGTTGATCATCGTTGTTCACAGCTTCACTCGTTGTGATCAACACGATAATAAAAGTCTCATATCCTTCATTATCCTTCAACCTACATTCTCCTTTAATGTAGTTAAATGCCCATCCTTGAGCATTATCCACTTGAACCACTTAAACAATGAGGATATCCACTTCACATTAAAGTTCAAACGCTCAACCTTGAGCATGTTCTAAAAAGAAGGTTAACCATCTTCCAAGGTTCATGAATAATAATTTTCATGTCTTTAACGAGTCCCTCCCCCTAAAGACATGGTGGTAACTTCTGTCATTGCACCAACAATGACTTGGAATCCCTAAACCTTTAGGAAACCCAAATTTAGAAGTTTTTGAGGTTCAAATATTCAAAATTTGAAACAAACCTCAACCTAAACTTCAATTTAGTCTTCCCTAACCAATCCATCCTTGTTTTCAACATGAAAACACCCTTTTTATGTATACAAATGTATTTTAAGGGTTTGGAATGGTTGCATAGACTAATCATGGTTCAAACATGCTGAAATCAGGCTTTCCTAGCCAAAATCAGCAACTTCAATCGATTGGAGTTGGGTTCCAATCGATTGAACCCGTCTGAATCGATCCACTTATCAATTCAGACTTCCTGGATCGATCGGCTGATCGATCCAGCGAGCTTCTGCTCTCGAGAGAACCTCCCTCAATCGATCGCCCGATCGATTGAGGTACTCCAATCGATCGCCCGATCGATTGGAGCTCTGATAGTTGCTGAAATTCCATTTCAGTCAACTTCAGAAACCCCTAGAAAATTCTACAAAAATCCAAAAATTATGAAAATTTGTATAGACATTATTTAGGGTATATACTATCAAGGAAAATAGTTTTCTATGAAAATACATCATATTTTCAAAGATTGACACAAACTTGAAAACTTACAAAAACTTTAGTGTTTTCTTCAAGTTTGTGTCTAACTATTCAATGGTGATTACTATCAAAAGATAGCCTTCACCAAGGTTTTCCAAAATCATTTTAAAGACATTTTCAAAACCAATATCCCATCATGTTCCTTGGGCTTAATGTACATGACTTGTACACTAGCTTTCCCAATGATGGGAAAACACATAACTATGTGTTTTGATGAACTCAAAACTCAAAAGAATGCACTAAATCAACATCTTGAGTTTTGTTCATCATCCTAACATCTCACTTGTATCTAAAGTGCACAAAACACATACAAGTCATCTTATAGGTCTTTGTGAGATGTAAAGTTTGATTTTGCCCTAATCTAGGGATCATGCATATTTATCTAGGCATTTTGTAGATATTGGACATCCACATAGGATGTCACTTGTTGATACACTTGTACCACTTGTTGGTACTTGTTGATAAATGTCATTTGTCCTTAATTTTAAGGAATTAAAAATAATGCATGATAATGTTATGGCATACATCAAAATGAAATAGTTTTCAAAAGAAAGATTCCTATAACTACATGATGTATGTATGTCATGACATGGTATTTTTGTGTTTTCACAATAAGGCATGAGTGCAACAATAATCATGATGTCATGGCATATAATGGGCAAACAATCATGGCAAGGTTTAGCATAAATAACATATACCTAGATTATCTATCTAAGTATTCTTAACCTTAGTTAATCCTAAAACTTAAACCCTAGATTGCCCAAAGTGCTTCAAGAAGGTGTCAAAACCTAAATTGACATTTCTAATTCTCTTGATTAATTTATGCCAATTGAAATTAAGCTTATTCCTCAAATGTTGGCATATTTCGTTCTTCCACAAGAGTAGCACTTTAAATTAAGTCTTAGATTGGCCTTGAATTTCCTAAGAACATACCAAAATCCCAACTTGGTAGTTCTTATGATTTTCCCAATTTGTGTCACTTAAAATATCATCCAATTTATCAAATTGTGACACATTTTACTCTTCCCAAGAGTAAACATAAATCCATTTCATTTTCAAAGGTTAATAATAACCTTGAAAATGCTCCTTGAGTGTCAATTTCTTCAAAGTTGGGTTAACTACCCTTCTTCTTAGAGTTGACACTCTCTAACCCATCTATGGGATAGAGAAAATGATCCTAGGAACCCAAAACCTATTGGTGCTCCTTGGATGCTCTAAGTATTCACTAGGGATAACTTCCCTAGATACCTTTCTAGTGACCTTGTTAGGCTTCTTAGAAGCCTTGGTCACCTTTTCTAGGTCAATCCTAGGGATTGCTTCCCTTGTGACCTTGTTTGTGACTTTCTTAGACTTCTTAGAAGTCTTAGTCACATTTGTTGCAAAAATACTCTTAGAGATGACCTCCCTAGTATTCTTGACTTGACCACTAGACCTAGGGTTTGTTCCATAGCTATATGGAACCCTATGGTAAGAGGGCACATCCTTCTTAGCCTTGGGTTTGTATCCCAAACCTCTATGGTCATTGGATGACCCTTGTTGTACTCCTAGACCTAGGTTTTGCTCATTTTGCCCTTTAAGGATATTTTCCATCCTTTTTAGGGTCTTTTCTAGTTTGTCAAGTCTTTACCTCAAGACTTGATTTTTCATCACTAAGTTCTTAGTTTTTGGTTTTCCATTAAGTCCATGAGCATTTTTGTTTCTAGGCTTGTGGCTAAAATCCTTAGTGTTCTTGCCTAGATTTTTATCTACATTCCTAGTTCTAGGTGTAGTGGTTTTAACATGATAAGCTACATGATTTTCTTTAATTTTATCATACCTCCTATTTTTATGGTAAATAGCATTAAAATGATATAAGTTAGAACTATCATGCTTTTTACCATAATTTAAAGGAGTAGGCTCAATAAAAGATACCTTCTTTTTTTACCTTGGAGGCTCCCCCTTGAGTTGAGCTTCCTCCAAGAGCCTTGACCACCTTCTTCTTCCCCTTAGGGCATTGACTTCGGTAATGCCCCTTTTGATTGCAAGAGAAACACACAATGTGCTCCTTGCTCTTCTTTGTATTGGGGATGGTCTCCTTGGGCTTCTCCTTGCCCTTTTGTGCCACTTGGCCCTTCTTCTTGGCCAATTTAGGGCATTTACTTTTGTAATGCCCTTTTTCCCTACATTCAAAGTATATAATATGATTTTTATTAGTAATTGAAATTGTTATACCTTTGCTTGTAGGGGTGGCATCTTCTCCTTTTTGATCCGGAGGTAGAAGTTTTCTCTTGATCCGAAGATGATACTCCTCCAATAGATTTGACTTGATTCGTGGAGGTGGAAGCTTCTTCATCCTCTTCTTCGCTTGACCCGGATGTGGAGGATTCTTCTTGCTCTTGATCCGGTGTCAATGAAGATTGCTCCCCCTCAATCCTAGAGGTGGAGGCTTCACCTTCATCTTCATCCTCTTGTACATGAATCAAGGAATATACTCCTTCCTTGCTCTTTTGATTGCTCTCCTTTGAGGTTGAAGCTTCTTCTTGGACTTCTTCTTCGGAAGTTGAGCATCTCTCAACTTCGAAGTCCTCCTCTCGGTCTTGTTCCAATGAGTCACCCTCTTTGGATTTTTCTTGGCTTGGTACAGTGGAGGAGATCTCATGAGTCTTTGCCAATTTGCTCTATAGCTCCTTGGCATCTACAAACTCTCCAATTTGCTCCAAAATGTGGCTAGGCAATAGATTGACCAAAAGCTTGGTCACTTTTTCATTGGCCTCACATCTTTGGATTTGTTCTTGGCTCCATTTGCTCTTCTTGAGAATTTTGCCCTTTGAATTTCTTGGAGCCTCGAAGCCTTCCATAAGAGCAAACCATTGCTCTATCTCCATCATCAAGAAATTTTCGATTCTTGATCTCCAAGAATCGAAGCTTTTCATTGTGAATGGTGGAGGCACCCTCGTGTCAAATCCAAGTCCATCTTGGAATTGCATCTTGAAGTTGAGCTTCTTGAATTCTTTGACTTTGATGAATTTGCTCCAACTTCTTCACCCTCTAGCTTTGCTTGTTTTGTTTGCCCCTTCCGGCGATGATTCCAGTGAAGAGCAACCTGCTCTGATACCACTTGTTGGGACCGAAAAGTAGCTAGAGGGGGGGTGAATAGCTCATCGCGTGCTCGGTGCTCGTTGTAGCTTGCTTCTTCAAGGATGTGCAGCGGAAATATAAAGAAACAAAACATACAACACTAACAAGGATGGTTTACTTGGTATCCACCTCACAAGAGGTGACTAGTCCAAGGATCCACACCTACTCACGCACCCTCCACTATGAATAACACTCCTTTATAGTAACTATCAAAGGCGGAGAAGCCCTACAACACTCTCAGTACAATAAGAAAGAAAGGGTAGCAAGATACAAGCAACAGCTTACAAGATGTGCAATCAAAACCTTAACCCTAACTTCTTGTTGTAGCTTTTGATCCGCCTCTTGACTTGGAAGAAACTCCAAGAATCTTGAAGAACTGGCGTGGAGAGCTCTGTGGAGTCGCTGGTGAAGATCTGAGATGAATCGTGAAGTTCTGCGAAAGCTCTTTTTAAGGAATCGAGCGCCTGCAGCCTTTATCGGCGCCAACGGTCGGATCCTGATTGATTGAAATGCTCCCAATCGATCGGGGAGGCTTTGGATCGATCCACGGATCGATCCAGAGTGCCTCTGTGCTCTGGAAATTTGCCTGGATCGATCGGCGGATCGATCCAGAGCTTATCGCGACATACAACACCTTCCCAATCGATCAGTGGACCGATTGGGACCTCTGGATCGATCGGCTGATCGATCCAGAGGCATTCTGTGCGCTCGCGACTTCCTCCTAATCTATCCACCGATCGATTGGGATGAAGGCTTCTCGCAGGGACACCCCAATCGATCGACCGATCGATTGGGCTCCAGCCAATCGATCGGCTGATCGATCCAGCTGCTGGTTTTTGCCCAAAACCAAGTCCCAAAGCCCCCAAACCAGCATCCAGTCAATCCATGACCTGTTGGTTCATCATGCCTAGCATCCGGACACCTTTGACCTGCTAGGACTCCCTCACTAAGTGTCCGGTCAATACCTTTGACCCACTTGGACTTTTCTTCATTATGCCAAGTATCCGGTCACTCCCTTGACCTACTTAGACTTTCACCAGATGTCTGGTCAATCTTGACCCATCTGGATTTCTCCGTGCCAAGTATCCAGTCAATTCTTTGACCTACTTGAACTTTCACCAGATGTCTGGTCAACCTTGACCCATCTGAATTTCCCCGTGCCTGGCTTCACTCACCAGGACTTCCAATCTGCCTAGCTTCACTCACTAGGACTTCTCCTCTGCCTGACTTCACTCACCAGGACTTCCAATCTGCCTAGCTTCACTCACTAGGACTTCTCTTCTGCCTGGCTTCACTCACCAGGACTTTCACCTAGCTTCATTCACTAGGATTTTCTCCTACCTAGCTTCACTCACTAGGTCTTTCATCTGGCTTCACTCACCAGGATTTTCTCCTGCCTAGCTTCACTCACTAGGTTTTTCACCTGGCTTCACTCCCAGAATTTTCCTTCTTCCTAACATCCCAGTTAGGACTTCCCAGTCAAGTATCCGGTCAACCTTGACCTACTTGACTCTTCTTCAACCAACCTGATCAGACCCTGATCAGAGGGGAATTGCACCAGACAATCTCCCCAAATGCACAACTACATTGTCAAACATCGAAACTCAAACCAAGACTCAAGTTTGGTCAACCAGGTCAACCTTGACCTGAGGGATATTACACCAACATAAAGATGAGCCTTGTGTCTACAGGAAGGTTGTTGGGAGCACAATTGTCTTCCTTATATTGTATGCGGATGACATACTACTCATTGGGAAAGACATCCCTTTGCTGCAGTCTATCAAGACTTGGCTAGGGACTTGTTTCTCAATGAAGGACTTAGGTGAAGCATCCCACATTCTAGACATACAGATCTATAGAGATAGATCTAAGAGGTTGCTTGGCCTAAGTCAAAGTACGTATATTGACAAGGTACTCCTTCGGTTTGCCATACAGAACTCCAAGAAGGGATTTCTGCCGATGTCACATGGTGTGAGTCTTTCGAAGACTCAAGGACCATCTTCTAGAGAGGAGAGAGACCGCATAGATCAGATCCCTTATGCCTCAGTCATAGGATCTATCATGTACGTCATGCTATGTACTCGTCCTGATGTCTCGTATGTTTTGAGCATGATGAGCAGATACCAGTCAGATCTAGGTGAAAGTCACTGGATAGCGGTCAAGAATATTCTTAAGTACTTAAGAAGGACTAAAGAATATTTCTTAATATATGGAGGCAATGACGAGCTAGCTGTAAAGGGTTACAGTGATGCCAGCTTTCAGACCGACCAGGATGATTATCGATCGCAATCAGGGTTCGTGTTTTGCATAAATGGTGGTGCTGTGAGCTGGAAGAGTTCGAAGTAGGACACAGTTGCTGATTCTACGACAGAGGCCGAGTATATTGCTGCATTAGAAGCAGCAAAGGAGGCAGTTTGGATCCACAAGTTCATTACTAAGCTTGGGGTGGTTCCTAGCATAGCTGATCTCATAGAGCTCTATTGTGACAACAATGGAGCAATAGCACAGGCTAAGGAACCTCGCTCACACCAGCGAACCAAACACATACTAGGCGTTTCCATCTCATTCGAGAGATTATCGAGAGAGGAGATGTGAAGATTTGTAGAGTACCCAGAGAGGCTAATATCGCAGATCCCTTGACCAAGGCTTTGACACAGAGAAAGCATGATGGTCACACTAGGTCATTAGGCCTTAGAGCCTATACTGATTGGCACTAGTGCTAGTGGGAGATTGTTAGTTAGAGCTCTAGAGCCAATCATTTGATGATTGTTGTATGGACTCGTTGTATCATATTCTTATATATAAATAAAGGCATTTGTTTTAGTTATTATACTTACTTGTATTGGTGCCAAATAACTAAGTATAATAACGTCCCTGAGTAGAAGGTTCTTACCTATATCAATCGATTGGTTGAATCGATAGTGAGATGATATAGGGAATACTACTCTTAATCATTCCTAGTCAAGTATTAACATTCAGGGACAATGTTAATGTGACGAGACTAGCATGTAGGTCAACTCGATGACTTGATCTCATAAGTCATGGATATGGAGATATCAAATTTGACACATGGGTATGCATTGGAGAATGTATACTGAATGACCCACCATGAGAAAGTATCATGGATCATTATATGAGTGTCATATACTTTCTCATGTGGCTATTAGTATTGTTGGATCGAGACGCGCTAGAGGGGGGTGAATAGCGCTCGTGGCTATTTGTTCGATTATCGAAAAACTATCGGAGTAATTAAAATGCAGCGGAAAAAAATAAACACAAAGACACAAAGGGATTTACTTCGTTCGGAGCCTAAGGCGACTCCTACTCGAAGGCCTGCGATCCTTGATCGCTTCCGGTGGGCAACAACTATAAGCTCGATAAGAATTACAGATTACAAAATGTAACAGCAATTAGAATAACTTTGTACCGACAACTTAAAGAAGAGAAAAACGAAGCTCCGGGTCGTCGGAATGTTGCAACAGCACTTCGGAATGACTTTGTTAGCAGCACGTTGAAGAAGGAAAGCTCAGAACTTGATTGATTGAGATGTTGGTCGAAACCCCCTTATAAAGGGTGTTTAAGGCGCCTTGAAGGCTGTTCAAGGCGCCTCCATGCTGCCTAGTCTTCCGCGTGGATCAGATCTGAACTGGTCGAACTTCATCCCTTGGAGGCGCCTTATACCCTGCTCAAGGCGCCTTCCAAGGCGCCTTATACTCCCTTCAAGGCGCCTTCGATGAACTTTCGCAGCCAGCTCAGCTTTTGCACCCGAGGCGCCTCCAAGCTCCATGGAGGCGCCTCGGACACTGTTCATCCGAGGCTTTAGGTTGCTCCTTTGCACCTGCAAGATACGTTAGTCCCAAACAATATCCTGCAACACAAAGTTAGCACAATAAACATGATAAATGAAGTATAGACAGTCTCTGGACTGTCCGAGTCTGACTTCGGGTTTCCGACCGGAAACCCTAGGTCGACCCGACGCCTACTATTCCCTCTACGGGGACGCGTCCTCACCTACTCCACTCAGGAGATTTACCTGTTGCCAGTCGATCCTCCAGATCAACTGGACTTTTGCTCAGCACTCGATGCTTCCGGACTTTCTGCTGGACATCCGCTTCCCCGGCTAGTCCAGTCTTTCACCTGGTTCGCGACACCAGGACTTTCCACCTAGGGTTACCGCCCCCTAGGACTTTTGCCTGAAGACATCGACCTACCAAGACTTTCCGCATAGGGTTACCACCCCCTATGACCTAGGGTTACCACTCCCTAGGGTTTTACCTTTTGCCTAACCACAGCTAGGACTTTCCTGAAATTCTCAAGTAGACTTGTTAGACTACAAAACATCTTAACTTTGAATTCTTTGCCATTATCAAAACACGAGTTCGATCGTCGGATGCTTCCCGCACCAACAATCTCCCCCTTTTTGATTATGGCAACTCAAATTCAAAGTTAAGTAAATAAACGAATAGATAGACATTTTTAGCACAGGCAAATCTGCTAAGTATAGATGAACAAGGTAACTAAAGCAAGTTTGCCCTATATGCTCCCCCTTAACTTTTGCTCCCCCTTAACTTTTGCCTCCCTAATTTTTTAATTTTAACTTGAATTTTATGTTCACATTTTTACTTTTGCTACTCTCCCCCTTTGCCAAAACTCAAAAATGGGCAATTATAGATATTTGATTGAGTTGTACACAATTAAGGTCAACAGGTTAGCTATGTTCAATAGGGTGTGAAAGTTAAGGTCAATTGGAACTTAGTTCAAGTTTTAGGACAAGGTTATTTATTTATTTAAGTTTAGTTGGTCCTTAGGTCCAAGCATAAGTCATGTTTACTAGATTGATTTACTAGGTATCAGAGCCATAAAGAACAAAATATGCTTAACAAAAAATGAGTATTCTTTACCAACTGTCTAACCTTTAGTTGCTTACTGATTGTCTACAGGACAGTAGCTTTCACTAGGTTAGTCAAGTTAAATTATTTTGGTCCAGATAGACTTGACTAGAGCTGGAGAATTTAACTTGATTAATGTTTATTGCATATTTAACGCCCAAACTCATATTGATGCACAGATATAAGCATTCTTGAGTCCAGGCTATACCCTATGCATCTCACGTCGTTCTATGTTTGTCAATCACAATCAAGGTAAACCTAGGTGCTTGTGAGATGCTCTGGCTTAATTCTAGGGGAACATGATATCTAGGGGGAAATCCTAGGTTAATTCCAGAATTTTAAAATCTAGGAAAAATTGGAGTTTTGAAAACTGTTTTTCCTAGAATTTGAAAAAAAAAAAAATAGAACATAACACCTAAAACTGAGTAATAATATGTCTAATCAATTTAAAACATCTAAGATATACATCAAAAGCTGAATAACAGAAAGATCCCAGATGTCAATAATATGTCAAGGCAAGTGAAAAGATAGAATCAAGCAGGTGGATCGTCGGCTGGAGGATCGGCTAGGTGCTGCTCAGGTGGCGGCTGAGGCTGTCCCTGATGCCGAAGCTCGCCTCGAAGAGATGCGAATCCAGCAACTATCTCAGATCGCATAGTTCGAAGAAAACGATGACTGTCTAACACAGCTCGTTGCGTCTGTGTGGACTGGATCTCAAGTCGAGTGAGTCTATCCTCGACAGAGAGTGGTGCTGAAGATGACGGCCCGGCTGAGGAGGAGGGTCCGGCAGAGGTGGAAGGATCTACGAAGAAGTCCTCTGCCAGAAAATCTGGCCACTCCTCATCTGCATTAGGTGCGCCCTCGGCCTCTGGAGCACCAGGGGCAGCAGCTGGTGGTGGTCGGCCCTTCCAGGCTAGAATCCCCTCGGCAGTGACCTCTGCCCCTGCTAATCTAAGGCTACGCTAACCGACCTCATCATAAAGGGTAAGTGGGATGAGAACCCCTCTAGTAATGTCTATCCTAGAGCTGGAGAATATCTGGGTCAGGATATGACAATAAGGCATATGAATTACTCCAGATGTAACTGTGTTAGATGCAAGGATAATATTATGAAACATATGGAGGGTTATGTCTATATCCAGGTGCTGGGTGAGGGCGTACAAGAAGAACGAGTGGGACGGTCGCATCGTCGAGACATCTCGAGTTGATAAGGGTAGAATACAAGATGTCAGGACTCTGTACATAGCATAATCCAGAACTCAAAGAAGAGTGGATCTGAACTCAGTCAGGCCTAAGGGTCTCTCCTCCCCATAGAAATGCATGTAAATGTCGTCTAATGTAACGTGGGAATAGAGGGCACCAAAGGGTAGGGGCCTACTCGGATAACATAAAAATGTACACTCAGACTCCCTAATCTCTAGGCTGGTGCGAAGTAGTGATGGAGTGAACTGAATGTCAGTACCTCCTACCCTGGTGGTATAAGTTCTATCATCAACCTTTTCAAGGTTGTGATAGAACTGGGCACATAGGTCTTGATTGACAGTCGTGGTGCAATCAACCAGTTTATCTAAATGATAATGGGTTATCATTTGGATAGTGGGTTGACAATTTTGTGACAAAAACCCCTACCAATATATCTAGGTTTGATTGACTCAAAGGTAAACCTAGAGAAATCTATCCTATGCTGTTCCGAGGGGAATCTCGGGTCCGTGGAAGGGGCCCTTGCTGGTGTGGTATCCACAATACGACGCTTCCTATTTTTGACATTATGCAAGAAAAATTGCAAAACTAGCAAGAATATAGGATTTAAGCAATTGAAGAAGGGTTTTAGATTGTACCTAGGAGGCATAGCTAGGAATTAAAGGGAAGAAAAGATGTAGAAGGCGCCTTGGTTGGGAAGAAACCGAAGAAATCGGCGGCTTGCGGTGAAACACGAACGGAAGCAACAATGCTTCTGTTCGTGACAAAAGAGAGATTTTAAGGCGCCTCCTGATCCCTTTAGGGCGCCTTTGGAGGCGCCTTAAGGGCTTCTTAAGGCGCCTTAAGTGGGCGGCGGGAAATTTCCTGCCGCTGATTGAGGGCGCCTCTTCTTAGATGGAGGCACCTTCGGATTCTACGTGTCCAAAAAAATTTTTTTATTTTTTAACAAATTTCTTATAGATTAGTTTTTCAAATAATTTTGAAATTTAAGTTTAAAATAATTTTAAAATAATTTTGAAATTTTAGTTTTTGAAATTTAAGTTTTTAAAATAATTTTTTTTTAGTTTATGAAATAATTTTAAAATTTAAGTTAAAATAATTTTGAAATTTAAGTTTTTAAAATAATTTTGAAATTCAAGTTTAAATAATTTTGAAATTTAAGTTTAAAATAATTTTGAAATTTAAGTTAAAAATAATTTTGAAAGTTAAGTTTTTAAAATAATTTTGAAATTTAAGTTTAAAATAATTTTGAAATTCGAGTTTAAAATAATTTTGAAAGTTAAGTTTAAAATAATTTTGAAAGTTAAGTTTAAAATAATTTTGAAAGTTAAGTTTAAAATAATTTTGAAATTTAAGTTTAAAATAATTTTGAAAGTTAAGTTTAAAATAATTTTGAAAGTTAAGTTTAAAATAATTTTGAAATTTAAGTTTAAAATAATTTTGAAATTCAAGTTTAAAATAATTTTGAAAGTTAAGTTTAAAATAATTAATTTTGAAATTTAAGTTTAAAATAATTTTGAAATTTAAGTTTTAAAATAATTTTGAAATTTAAGTTTTAAAATAATTCTGAAAGTTAAGTTTTCAAATAATTTTGAAAGTTAAGTTTTTAAAATAATTTTGAAATTCAAGTTTAAATAATTTTGAAAGTTAAGTTTAAAATAATTTTGAAATTTAAGTTTTAAAATAATTTTGAAAGTTAAGTTTTTAAAATAATTTTGAAATTCAAGTTTAAATAATTTTGAAATTTAAGTTTAAAATAATTTTGAAATTTAAGTTAAAAATAATTTTGAAAGTTAAGTTTTTAAAATAATTTTGAAATTTAAAATAATTTTGAAATTCAAGTTTAAAATAATTTTGAAATTTAAGTTTAAAATAATTTTGAAAGTTAAGTTTTTAAAATAATTTTGAAATTTAAGTTTAAAATAATTTTGAAATTCAAGTTTAAAATAATTTTGAAAGTTAAGTTTAAAATAATTTTGAAATTTAAGTTTTTAAAATAATTTTAAAATTTAAGTTTAAAATAATTTTGAAAGTTAAGTTTTTAAAATAATTTTAAAATTTAAGTTTAAAATAATTTTGAAATTTAAGTTTAAAAAAATTTTGAAATTCAAGTTTAAAATAATTTTGAAAGTTAAGTTTAAAATAATTTTGAAATTTAAGTTTTAAAATAATTTTGAAAGTTAAGTTTTTAAAATAATTTTGAAATTTAAGTTTAAAATAATTTTGAAATTCAAGTTTAAAATAATTTTGAAAGTTAAGTTTAAAATAATTTTGAAATTTAAGTTTTAAAATGATTTTGAAAGTTAAGTTTTTAAAATAATTTTGACATTAATTTCAATTTGAATTAATTATCAGTTTGATTTTAATTACTTAGTCATCTCACCCGATCTAAATTCTCAATCAGGGAATCCTATAATTTTTGTGAGATGAATTGAGGTTCAATTTAAGGGTTTGGTTTAGTCTTGTGTTAGATTCAGGTTTAGCTTTGGGTTCAACAAGTAAGCATTCTTTGGATAAACTTCTGGGCTATGGTGAGTCACAAGGAGCTCATTAAAGTAACCAAGCCTTCGAGGTTTTCCAAATAGTCCTACCCATTGAACTTAATACTAAGACTTGGTCTAACTAGTTAGGATCCATTTAAGGGTAGCTTCGGTCAGTTCCACTTGGCCAAATGCACCAGGTCGAAGTCATATCTTCCTAGACATGCGATGCCCAAGCTTCTCTAACGTACTATCATCCAAAAACTTCACCAGTACTGTGGTTCAAGTTAAACTTATCCCGTTTTAATCTAACCTTAATTACCCTGCCGGGTAATCTATTCTTGTTTTACCCATTCCGGGTAAATTAGGTTCAGTTACCCTGTCGGGTAGTTCAGTTGGAGGTGCCAGCTAGTTTGGATCCTCCATCTATTTTTCATTTTCATAATTTCGACTTGTTGAATTTTGAATTTGTAATTTAATTTTGAATTTTTAATTTAATTTCGAATTTTGAATTTTGAATTTGTATTTTAATTTTGAATTAATTTCGAATTTTGAATTTTGAATTTGTAATTTAATTTAATTTCGAATTTTAAATTTTGAATTTGATTTTTAATTTTAAATTTTGAATTTGTAATTTAATTTTGAAATTTTAATTTAATTTAGAATTTTAATTTTGAATTTGATTTTTAATTTTAAATTTGTAATTTCGAATTTTGAATTAAGATCGTTTTCATTTTAGCTTTCCCTGTATCACGGCCTCGATATGGTCTGTCGAGGTAGTATATTTGATCCTTCGGAACCCAGTATTGGCCAAGTCCAATTCGATTGATCAATTTGGACTTGGGGACCCATGCTTGGACTGATTTACTACTTTGTTTGTTTATTAAGAATAAATAAGATTTATATTTCTTTTTACTTTTATATCCTAGCCCAGTTCTATTGTAGACGGCTCTTTGTGTCCCAAGAATTAGATCCAAATTCTTGGAGCCCAGAGAGAACTTTTCTAAAGTAATTTTTAAATCTTTTAACTGATTTTTCAGATTTGAATTTTCTTTCTCAAGTTGTTGTACTTGAGTTGAATCTTCAGTTTGAACTTGATCAGGTAAAGATTTTGAGTTAGTTACTCCTTTAAGAATGGTTACTTCTTTTAAAAGTGACTTAATTTTCAAATTTGACTTGGCTAATTTGCGAAGTAAATAATTGACTAAATTATTAAGCCTAGGAATACTTACAGCGGAGTCTGGCCCTTCGGAAACGGATGCGGATCCGTGGCTTTGCTCGGAGTCGGCTTCTGACTCGCTCTCGGATTCGCTGATCTGGGCCCGGGCCATCAATGCGAGTAAACTCGTTTGGTCAAGTTCGTCGTCTTCATCCTCCGAAGAAGATTCGTCCCAGGTTGCCTTTAGGACTTTCTTTCTTCTTTGCTTCTTGGCTTCCTTTTGGTTGGGGCAGTTTGCCTTGATATGACCCTTCTGGTTGCACCCGAAACATGTGACTTCGAATTTTACCTTTGATTGGGCCTCCTTAGATTGAACTGTCTTCTTCAGATCTTTCTTGTTGAATCCCTTCTTCTTCTTGTAGAGTTTCTTTACAAGATTCATAAATTCGCTGGCCAGTTCATCTTCTGAATCTTCTGAATCGGGTTCGTCTTCTGATTCCGATTCAACTTTTCGCCGTCCTCTTGATTCCCGTGTTCGACTCGTTCCTGCAACCAAAGCAATCCCTTTCTCGGATGGCTGTGCATTAGTTTGTTCATGGAGTTCAAATTCACTAAATAATTCGTCTAATTTTAAGGAGGACAAATCCTTAGAGACTTTGTAGGCATCTACCATTGATGCCCATAATGTACTCCTAGGGAATGAGTTAAGGGCATACCTTATTATATCTCTGTTTTCTACCTTCTGCCTGATTCCATGTAGAGAATTCAGGATATCTTGAATTCGGGCGTGTAAAGAGCTTGCCGTCTCGCCTTCCTGCATTTTCAAATTATATAGTTTATTTAGTAACAAATCACGCTTACTTACCTTGGTTTCCGAGGTGCCTTCGTGAAGTTCGATCAGTTTCTCCCATAGCTCTTTTGCGGAGGAGAATGGACCGACTCTGTTAAGCTCTTCTTTTGTAAGACCGCACTGAATGGTGCAGGTGGCTTTGGCGTCTGCTTCCACCTTTTTGATAAATGCTAGCTCCCAGTTCTCACAGGATGTAGGCTTACCGTCTGTATCAGTTGGTAGTTGCAGTCCTGTTTTGACGATCATCCAGGTGTCGAACTGGATCTTTAGATATATTTCCATTCGCCCCTTCCAATATCCGAAGTCTTCTCCAAAAAATAGTGGGGGACGAACGGTGCTATATCCTTCCTGTTGGGCCATTTAGATCTACAGAAACAGAAACAACAAGATCTATTCCAAGACTGAGTCTTGGATTAGTAGTGCGGGTAGGAAAAAAGAAAAAAACGAGCCCAAGTGGTATTGACCAACTTTGAGCAACTCCGATTTGAAAAAGAATTAGAATATAGCTATGTGGCTAAATTCTAATTGACTACGAACAAAACCACGAAAAAAAACTGTTTTGAATGGTGGTTGCACCAATTCAAAACAACCCCGCTCTGATACCAATTGTTGGATCGAGACGCGCTAGAGGGGGGGTGAATAGCGCTCGTGGCTATTTGTTCGATTATCGGAAAACTATCGGAGTAATTAAAATGCAGCGGAATAAAATAAACACAAAGACACAAAGGGATTTACTTCGTTCGGAGCCTAAGGCGACTCCTACTCGAAGGCCCGCGATCCTTGATCGCTTCCGGTGGGCAACAACTATAAGCTCGATAAGAATTACAGATTACAAAATGTAACAGCAATTAGAATAACTTTGTACCGACAACTTAAAGAAGAGAAAAACGAAGCTCCGGGTCGTCGGAATGTTGCAACAACACTTCGGAATGACTTTGTTAGCAGCACATTGAAGAAGGAAAGCTCAGAACTTGATTGATTGAGATGCTGGTCGAAACCCCCTTATAAAGGGTGTTCAAGGTGCCTCCATGCTGCCTAGTCTTCCGCGTGGATCAGATCTGAACTGGTCGAACTTCATCCCTTGGAGGCGCCTTATACTCCCTTCAAGGCGCCTTCGATGAACTTTCGCAGCCAGCTCAGCTTTTGCACCCGAGGCGCCTCCAAGATCCATGGAGGCGCCTCGGACACTGTTCATCCGAGGCTTTAGGTTGCTCCTTTGCACCTGCAAGATACGTTAGTCCCAAACAATATCCTGCAACACAAAGTTAGCACAATAAACATGATAAATGAAGTATAGACAGTCTCTGAACGGATTTCCGACCGGAAACCCTAGGTCGACCCGACACCTACTGTTCCCTCTACGGGGAACGCGTCCTCACCTACTCCACTCAGGAGATTTACCTGTTGCCAGTCGATCCTCCAGATCGACTGGACTTTTGCTCAGCACTCGATGCTTCCGGACTTTCTGCTGGACATCCGCTTCCCCGGTTAGTCCAGTCTTTCACCTGGTTCGCGACACCAGGACTTTCCACCTAGGGTTACCGCCCCCTAGGACTTTTGCCTGAAGACATCGACCTACCAAGACTTTCCGCATAGGGTTACCACCCCCTATGACCTAGGGTTACCACTCCCTAGGGTTTTACCTTTTGCCTAACCGCAGCTAGGACTTTCCTGAAATTCTCAAGTAGACTTGTTAGACTACAAAACATTTTAACTTTGAATTCTTTGCCATTATCAAAACACGAGTTCGATCGTCGGATGCTTCCCGCACCAACAAGTATGACTACTAGTCCTTGAACCTGAAGTTACCATGATTCCCTACATAAGGAGTTACATACTTTGGCTTTGTCAAACGTCACCCGTAACTGGGTGGACTATAAAGGCGATTACTGGGTAATTAACAAATTATGTGAAGGAATGTGAGTGATGTAGATGGGATCTATCCCTCCTATATGAAGGGACTGACATCGATATTCTTGATAGAGTGAGACCACTAAGTGCATGGTCATGCCCAAATGAGTCCATATGAGATGTTGAGCTCATTTGATTGAGTGAGTCTACTTGAAGTTCAAGATTTAGATTGATTAGAGGATGACACGGTCTATGCCTCATATTGATCAATCTAGATGTCAAGGATAGAAGGACACTTGTCATATATTATGAAGAGTCACAATTAGTAGTCACAAGGTGATGTTGGATCTCAACATCCTTGTAACTTGGGTAGTAATGATGTGTTGCTAGATACCGCTCATTACTTATGCTTCTAAATGGGTTTAGGAGCATTGTCAACGTTACAAGAACCTATAGGGTCACACACGAAGGGCAATTAGATGGAGATTAGGTTCATTTGATAAACCTAAAGGATTAGGTTCATGTGATGAACCAAATTGGATTAAAAGTAATCCAAATTAGGCTAATTGAGTTGGACTCAATTTGGTTCATGTGTTAAGTGAGTCTAATTTGGACTTAGACTCATTTAATTAATTTAATTCAATGAATAGAGATTCATTAAATTAAAATTGACTTGAACCAATGGTTAGATTAGATCAACTAAGGGAGAGAAGTGGTCAAGTTTGACTTGACTTGAGAAGAAGATGAAGGATCAAGTTTGACTTGACCATTTGCCACCTCATTGGTGAGTTGGCGTTAAGTGGCTAATGGTGATGTGTCACATCATCAAGGCTAGCACATGTGTGTGCCACCTCATGAGGGAGATCAAGAGCCTTGACTCTTGATATTCCATGGGGTTTAAAAGCCTTTCATGAAAGTGGTTGGCCACTTAATTTTCTTGGGAGTTTTCATTTTGTTTTGAAACCTCCATCTTCTTCCTCAAGCTTTCTTCTCTCCCTCTCCTCCTCCTTGCCGTGACCATCAAGGGTGCTAGCACATCCTAGTGGTTTCTCTCCATCTCTTTCTTGTGTGGATACACATAGAGGAGTATCTACTTTGATACTCTCGAGATCCAGCGAACCTTGGACGAGCGGGATTACGCGAAGGACTTCGCATCAAGGGTAAAGCTCTTCTCCTTTGTAGATCTAGATTAGATCTAGGTTAGAAAACTCATACTTAAAGTTTACGAAATTTATTTCTTCGCACGGATCCGTGGCATGGGAATTTCGGGGTTTTCGCAACGCAAAAAGTGATTTTTGCAGCCCGAAAAACCCAACATATGAAAGCTCACTAAGAATCTCCTTCGCTGAAGGCAAAGAAGCCTTTTACATACAGTGAAAGCTCAGAAATGACTAGGAAACAGAATACCAAAGTTCTTACATCTTTCCTACATCCAGGGGTCCTTTTATAAACCCTGGAAAAACTTATCCGCAGGATGAAGGCGCCCTCCATAGGGCTGGAAGGCATCTCCTGCAAGGTCAAAGGATAAAACTTTATCCTTTCCGCAACTGCCAAAATTGTCTGGTCGAAGGCACCTTCCATGGCTATAGAAGGCGCCTTCGCACTGTTCATTGAAGGTGTCTTCCAGCTATGGAAGGTGCCTTCCACAGAAGGTGAGGAGGCGCCTTCAAAAGCCTTTGAAGGCGCCTCCAACAACACTTGCAGCTCCATTTCACTCCTTTCCTGCTACGATCTCTTGGGTGATTTCGGCCAACGAAACAGGGCTCACCCGAATCCAATTTCTGACCTTCTCCTCGAGCAGCCTTCCTCCCTGACTTGTCGTCCCTCAGACCGTCGTGCGCGTCCTTCTCATCCACCAGTGTACTCTTCCACAGCACCTCGTCCCTCAGATGCACCAAGCTGCGTCTTCCCCTTGACTTCCTGTGCTCCTAAGCTCATGCACACTTAGACACAGGGATCAAAATATAACAGGACCTAACCTGACTTGGTTGATCACACCAAAAATAACCTTGGGGTTCTAACAATCTCCTCCTTTTTTGATGTGAACAACCCAAATTAAGTTAGGGTAAACCAATCATAAAGTGAAGATAATAAAATTATAATTATGCAATAAAGTACAAAAAGATTTTCAAATTCAAATTTAAAATTTGAATTGAACTATTAATGTAATTATGCAATAAAGTGCAAAAAGATTTTTAAATTTAAAATTTGAATTGAACTACTACCTCCCCCTACACTTAATCTTCCTTTCTCCCCCTTAGATCACATAAAAATGGGGTACCAAAAAATCTAAGGGTAAAAAAATAAGTTTTAATAAAAAAAAAAACTTAATTTTCTAAGTGAGACTAGCAAGTAAAAAGAAATTTCTAAGTGAAATTTGCAAGAAAAAAAAAATCTAAGCGAAATTTGCAAGTCAAGTCAAACTTGTTCTTCCCTACTCCCCCTTTTGATCACATTAAAATTGGGGTTCTTTTAACGATTAAAAAAATTCTAACTGAAAAATAATTTAATGCATTTCTAAATACTTAACAGTTAGTCAATTAAATATTTTATTTCATTAATTGACTTTCAGGCTATGACGAGGCACTAGACCTTCTTGGTTATTGGAGTAACAACCACTTTCTAGACAAAGACTTTTAAAGAAATTAAACATTTAATTTTCTCACTGAAAACCCTGAGTCTATTTAAAGTTTAATTTATAAAAGATTTTGGAACCCAATATAAGTTCCTTCCAACTGGGTTAATTAAAAATCTTTTAGGAATATTTTTCTGAGAAATTTTCCTAATTTTCCCCTTGTGGTAATTAAGATATCAGTTCAAATTATTATATTTCTTAATATTTTTATTATATGGGCATGCACGATTTTTTAAATATTTTATCTCTGTTTTCAATTTATCATTTTTTTATTTTCAAATTATCACATAATTCTAGTGGATATGCTTTGGATAACCGTATTTTCAAATCTATAATTTCTTTGTCTGACTTGTAATAATTTTTTTATAAGAATTTAACAAATTTGAATAACTTATCAGGTGGAAGAGATCGTACCTGACTTACCTTGTCGATCCCGTCATCCGTAGCCCCCCTGAACTGCTGCTTTCTTCTAATGTAGCTCCCCCTTCATTGATGCTCTCGATGCTCATTTCGGACGAGCTTGCTTCATGTTCATCTTCTTAATGGCTTGCCATCAACGCAAGTCCGGAAAAGGCTTCGACCTCTGATTCATATGATGTTTTGTCCCACGTCGCCTTAAGGGCCTTGTATTTGTTTGTTTGGACGGGCTTCTTGTCCTTGGCTTTGTTCTTGTTCTTCAATTTAGGGCAGTTGTCTTTTACACGCCCTTCTTCATTGCAGTGGTAGCATCAGATTGTTCTTTTTTTTTCCTACCCTGCAGATGGTTAGATTTTCTAGATTTAAATAATTTTTTAAATTATCTTACCATCATTACTGTTTCTTTGTCGTCAAGAGAGGACTATGAATCTTGTACGTCCATCATTGCCTTAAAGGCAATGTTGTGATTTGGCTCCTTCTTCAGATCTGCACATCTCGTTTCATGAACTTCAAAAGTAGAAAATAATTCTTTTAATGTAGATGAATCTAAATCCTTAGATATGTAATAAGCATCTACTAATGATGCACATTCAGCATTTATAGGGAATGCGTTAAGCGCGTACCTTAGCAAATCTCGGTTACTTACCTTTTCTCCAATATTCATGAGTCCAGTGATGAGCTCCTTGATCCTTGAATGAAGGTGTGCAACGGTTTCGCCTTGTTCTAGTTTGATGTTGCTAATCTGGTTTCTAAGCAGATCCCATCTCATGAGTTTCACCTCCGAGGTTCCTTCGTGTAGTTCCAGGAATTTCTCTCAGAGCTCCTTTGTAGACTTGTAGGCTTCGATCTAGTTGACTTCTTGTGGCAGTAGAATGCTTAGTAGATGGAACTCTGTTTTGTCGTTTGTCACAAATTCAGCTTGCTCCCTTTTGGTCCAATGGTATTTTTCTTTGCCTTCGGGTGCTACAAAACCAAATTCCATTATTAAAAGCAAATTGAAATTAGTTTTGAAAAATTTCTCCATCTTATTTTTCCAGTTAGCGAAATTCCCCTCGAACTTTGGTGGATGGATGCTTGATCCGGCCATCTCGTGTGTTTCATTCGGCGGTTAGTCCTCCTAAAGCTGTTAGGCTCTGATACCACTTGTTGGTCCGGGTAGGCCGGCTGGAAAGGGTTGAGTTGCCTGAAACACTAAAACAAGCACCTTTCTCGACTTTCAACTCAGATTAATAAAGCAATTAAAACAGAATTAACAACCTAAAAGAAATAAGTAAAGGGTCACTATTTACTTAGTTACAACCTAGATAGTTGTTAATCCAAGGCAGATGAAAGCTCACTAAGAATCTCCTTTGTTGAAGGCGGAGAAACCTTTTACACTCAGTGAAAGCTCAGAAATGACTAGGAAACTGAATATAAGTTGTTACATCTTTTCTAGGTCCAGGGGTTTTTTATAAACCCCGAAAAAACTTATCCGCATGCTGAAGGCACCTTTGATAGGGCTGGAAGGTGCCTCCAGTGAGGCCAAAAGATAAAACTTTATCATTTCCGCAACGACAAAATTGCTTGGTCCATTTCACTGTTCATCGAAGGCGCCTTCCAGCCATGGAAGGCGCCTTCCACAAAAGGCGTGGAGGTGCCTTCAACAGCCTTTGAAGGCGCCTCTAGTAGCACTTGCAGCTCCATTTCACTCCTTTGCTGCTACGATCTACTGGGTGATTTCGGACAACGGAATAGGGCTCACCCGAACCCAATTTTCTCGAGACAAAGTTAGCACAACAACAAGTAGAGTAGTAATTAGATTATGTCTCCTCGAGACCAGAATTTAATCAAGATCTCAACTTAGATTTTTAAAATGGATCTAAGTTGGATTGATGCTTACTGTTCTCTCAAACGGGGAGCACGTCCTCACCAAGTCACTCCCCTCTAGTGACTTACCTTAACTTACCGCTTTGTCAAACATCCGGTCAGCCCGTCGACCTATCTGGACTTCGTGTCAGCTATCCGGTCATCCCGTTGACCTAGCTGGACTTCGTGTCAGATATTCGGTCAGCCCATCGACCTATCTGGACTTCGTACCAACTACCCGGTCAACCCGTCGACTTAGCTGGATTTCTTGCCAGATATCCGATCAAGCCGTCAACCTTATGGACTTCTCTTACACACTTAGTTACATCGTTAGATCATAACAAACATAACTTACTTTGTCATTCATCAAAACCTGAATTGGACCGTTAGTACAACATGCACCAACAATAACATCTAGTTCGCCATTGTCGAGCTTTATCTCTAAAAGTGTCATCACATTGTTTGAGGAGGTACTGGACCCCCCCCCCCCCCCCCCCCCTCCCCATGTTTTAGGGGGTTATACAATACCCTTATTTTCCATGTAGTAATCTTCATAAGGGTCTTACCTGTTGGTGCAGGGAGCACTAGATGATTGAACTTAAGTTTTGATTATGGCAAATGGTTCAGAGTTAAGTTATCTTGTTATCTAACAAGTGTGAATGAAATTACAGGAAAGTCCTAAGTATTCTTAGGTAAAAGTCCTAGTGGATTCTAGGTAGGTGAAAACCCCATGGGGAGGTAACCCTAGGTAAAGGAAAGTTCTAGTTGCGGTTAGGTACTAAGTCATGATCTGGGAGATTGGGTGAAGTCATGGAGGGTCATGCACTTTGGGTGAAATCTTAGAGTCGGGGACTCTAGGTAAAAATCTTGGTGGTCGCGAGCCAGGTGAAAGTCTAGATGGGTCTTGGAGCAGACATTTAGCATGAAGACTTGAAGTCTCGAATGCTAAGTAAAAGTCCAGATAGTCTGGAGGATCGGTCTGGCAAAAGGTAAACTCTCCTGAGAGGAGTAGGTGAGGACGCGTTTCTCGTTGAGGGAACAGTAGGCGTCGGTTCGACCTAGGATTTTTGAGAAATCCGAAAGTCAAAATCGGACAGTCAGAGGTTGTCAAATTCATGTTATATATATTGTTTATTACCTGAACTAACTTTATTTTACAGAAATATGGAGGCTAGAAAAAGTTGGTTTGGGCGCCCGGAGGGAGTCCGAGCACCCGGGAAACCTTGCCGAGGAGATTTCGCCCGGGCGAGGTGCCTGGGCAGGCGCCTTCGCAGTCCAGGTGCTCGAAACTGCAAACTTCATCTCTTCGCCATGCTAGAGCATGCTGATTGGGCAGCCTTACCTCATAGTCCAGGCGCCCGGAAGGGATCCATGCACCCAGAACAACCTATAAAAGTAGCATTTGACCATAGGCTAAAACACAACATTCTGAATAACTTTTGCTCTTGCGCGCTACTCAGAAAATGCTTCCACGACGCCTAAACGCTGCTCCGACGATCGAAGACTGAATTCTTCAAATTTATAGATCGTCGATATATTTTATTTCAATTCTTCAAAAAGTTATAAATATTTACTTGTATTATTTTGAATTGATAGTGATTATCCAACGAAAGCACTCTCACGTGTGGGTCTGGAAGTAGGAGTCGTTACGGACTCCGAACCAAGTAAAAGAAACGTGTTAGTGATTGCTTTGTTGTCCTTTCTTTTCTATCTCTATTCCACTGCGTTTTACTCGAAGGTTTTTAAATGAACGTGAAAGCCACGAGCGATATTAACCCCCCTAGCACATTGATCCTATATTGCCCGGGCTGCTCACACCAGTTGTAGTCTCCCGCTTGTCCACACTGTCGGTTGTCACTCCGCTCCATCATCCCAATAGAGGCAGATGTGCTTGCCTCCTCACTTCCTGTTTCCATTGGTTCTGTAGAGGATGTTGTGGTAGAAGAACCCAAAGTCACACTCCCTTCATTGGTGCTATCTTACTGAGAGTTTGCTGCTACTGCGGTATTCTGCGTTGCTATAGGCATTGCCGGAGCAACTATTCTCCCACCTTGCACCATACCTCTCTCCAAGTCTCGTGGTGAGTTGTTGATTAACTGCTTTCCCATAGCAGTACCATACACAGCTAATTGCTAACCCGCTTGGCCTTGTGGTGGGATGGAAGCATGTCGTGTTTCCCCATCAACACCAAGCGCAACTAGTTGTTGATGTACAGTTGCCCCACCTGACTATTGGGCTATTGTTTCCAATCTACGACTCTGATTCCCCACACCAGCCCCATGCGAGGTCAGCTATACACCCTGCGAGGTCACTAAGGCAATTAGTGTTGGAGTTTCAATTAGCGCTAGGGTCACAATATTTTCATTTGTTCCTGCCACTGCATTGCTCGTGACATTCATGTTAGCTGGCCAACTCGATGCTCTAGTTCTCTGGCATTGCCTTGATCGGAATCATCGTCAAACCGATTGAGAATGTCTTGCGTGCATATCCTTAGGAGCTACCGCTTTCCTACATTCTCCTCGCTTGTGATTAATCTAGTTGCAATCCGTATAAAAATTATGCGCAACTTCATAGTTAATCTTCAATTCTTGTGCTCCAGTAAGTAAGACAATTGGCACCTCAAGCACCATTACCGCTTGCACATCTATCTCCACAAGAAGCTAGGTACATATGAGCCGCTCCCGAGTCTGCATAATCTTGTCTGTATATAAAGACTTGATAATGTCTAAACCAATCAAACTTTGTACTCTTGGAGTCCAACAATCTGGGGAGAAATCATGAATTTGAATTCATATTGGGATATATCGACCATCTTCATCAAAGGGGAAACAATTGGACATATATTTCAAGAATAGTAGAATACCAAAAGCAAAGTATGATCCTCTAAGTAGAATACAATCTCTATTCTCTGCTTTATCAAATTTGTAAGCAACTCATTTACTCTTGTGCATGAAGAAATTACAAAAAATACCCCAACGATTCACAATGAGCTCCACATCACCATGTCTTAGGTGTCTCCCCATGAAACATTCAATTACTAAGTAATGCCCCATCGCATGCTCAACAGGATAAATATCATCAGTCTCAATTTAAATTTATTGTCTCGATTATATTGTTCGAACTGCGGTAGAGGGGCTGCCATACTTATTTTTTGATTCTCTTTCAACAGATTAACTTGTGATTTGCCATAATCCGCCTGTGCAACCTGCCCTCTACCTTGACTACCCGTATTCGCAGCTCCATCTGGTGCTGACATCACTTCATCAACACTTCTAGTAAGTTCCACGCCTCTTGGCCTAGATGTGCTAACAACCTAACTGTCTCATTAGCCTTTGAAGTGGGTATAGCCACCTCAGCAATCGATGAAACCTTATCATCCATGTTGGCATCCACATCAACAGAACCGACATCAGGTTTGCCAACTAGCGGTGGAGAGCTAGCAACAGCCTGATCCGCCTTGCATCATGCCATCGAATTAGGGAACAGTTTTGGGATGTTAATTAATTCTAGGGCTTGTACACAGCGGTAGACAACATTCTTCTTGGGCAAAAGGCGATAACGCTCGCCCCCAACGCCCTCACCGTATCTTGCCCAAGACCATCACGAAGGAGGTTAATCACGGTAACCGGAGAAGCTAGTGCGCAGTGGGAAGAAGGACACGGGGACCAGGGATTTACGCCCTGACTACCCCGCGATTCGAACCCACGATCTCATTGGGCAATCTTCTATGCACTAACCACTCCGGATAACCCCGTGGGGCTAAAAAAAAACTGTATGGGTAAACTTTTTATAGTGACCGACACCACCGCCAAAACGACCCCTTATCAGAAACCCACGAAGGGATTTTTGGGTGAACGATACCACTTAATTGATAAGAGCCTGCGCAGGGGGATGCTCGAACCTGACACCTCAGTCAAAGGGTACAACGTCATAACCAGAGCACCCCTGGTTCAGTTGTTAAAAAAAACTGTATGGGTAAACTTTTTATAGTGACCGACACCACCGTCGAAACGACCCCTTATCAGAAACCCCCGAAGGGATTTTTGGGTGAATGGTACCACTTAATTGATAAGAGTCTGCGCAGGGGGGTGCTCGAACCTGGCACCTCAGTCAAAGGGTACAACGTCATAACCAGAGCACCCCTGGTTCAGTTGTTAAAACTGTATGGGTAAACTTTTTATAGTGACCGACATCACCGCCGAAACGGCCCCTTATCAGAAACCCCCGAAGGGATTTTTGGGTGAACGGTACTATTTAATTGATAAGAGCCTGCGGAGGGGGGTGCTCGAACCTAGCACCTCAGTCAAAGGGTACAACGTCATAACCAAAGGGTAGACAGCATTCTTCTTGCCATTGTGAGAGAAGGTTCTGAATAGATTGGTATCCAGCTGTAGGTGCCAAAATTGAGTTCAGATCTTCTGTCTCAAGATTTTTGTTTCTCCATGTCCCTCGTCGATCGTGTTGTTGTATTGAGAGCACTATACGCAGGTAATATATTTGCACCAAAATAGCAAGCATGCAATAAATAGGTAAATAAAAGAGTAAAGTCCATAAATTGTTATCTCCTCCGCTTTGTAGCGTCGACGTGCCGACTGTCTTTAGAGAATATATTGCCGCCCACGGTGCAGAGGCTCTCCGGCAATATTCTCCCAAGATCCGACAACCACTCGCGTCGTCCGTAAGTGCACTCCAAGATGAACGTCACACTCGGACTCAACCTCAAATCACGGAACACAGCCTTAGGACAAGGAAAACTAAACTCTCGGAAAAAGGCAAAGAAGGCAGCACACGCACAGCGAGCAAAGAAGAGTGAAACAGACTGCTTGAGAGCGCAGCTTTTATTCACTTTGAAACGAAGCACTTCTTTGCAACGAACCGAAGCACTGATTTACCAGCGAATGCGAACCAAAGCGTGCGTCGATTCGGGACAGAACCAAACCAAACCACGAGCTGGCAAAAACAAACCAAGTCGCCTGCAAGCGTGAGGCCTACGAGCTGGGGATTTGCACCCCACCCACCCCCCCTGTGCGCGATGATCGTGTGCGTCGCGCCCGATTTATGGATTTCCGGCTCGAAACCCCTGAAACCACCTGATTTGGGCTCGACCCGCGCATGCGTGTAGGCCCCCTCAACTTTGCTAAGCAAGGATGGAAGGGCTCCATATATAAGGTCTTCCAACTTTTTTAGCTTAGCAATGTGGGACTAAATGCATACACATATGCATTACCATAACATCAAGAAACAAGAAAAAAAGTTTGAATTAAAAACACAAAACTCAACAATCCCCCACTAATTCAAATTACTTTGGTCGAAAACAAAGACTTCTCCTGAGGCTTGGTTGCAATAAGCTTTTAGTGAAAATATCTTCCGATTTGAATTTTCACCTAAGTACACCAATCTTATTCACATAGGTTTGAAGAGAACTCAGTCTTGAACTTAAACCTTTTATATGTGAAAATCAATTGGTAACAACTCATCACGGGCGACGGTTGAATCCTTCTGGGTTGGTGCATTACGGTCATGCCACCGAATCTTGTTTCATAAGTGCTAAGGAGAGTTGCCTATACCCCCCACACTATGGCCCCACAGTTACACTTACATAGGTGAGTTCTCCAAGGATGTACTGTGAGCATCCTGTCGTTAAGATCTTGAACTCATTAAGAGCTCCTAAGCTCATCCTTACTAGCAGTCAAGCATCTATCTAGGGAAGAGACTATGAGATTACATCTCAATCAATTTGATGCTTACGGTTCACCCTTATAACTTGTTTATACCACATTGAACCTACTTCTTGGGAAGGTGACCTATCAGTTAATGAAGCTGTGAAAAGATTCAACCGACTAGCACGCATATGCCCAGAGTTGGTCAGTACAGAAAGAGAAAGAGTCAGACTCATGCTGAAGATGCTCAAACCCGAGATAGCTCTGAATGTGGCCAGCGGAGTTAATAGACCGCAGATCACCGAAGAGCTGATCAGCAGTGCCCTGATCACATAACACTATCTGAAGGCACTGAACGAGGGCAAGAGTCGAGCCCAGTTAGGAGGACAGAAACCTCAAAGTACCAAAGCCAGCTAGAAAGGAAACCCCAATGGCAAGAGGAAGCAATGGAACAACCCTAAGGGTGGACCAGCAAACAAACAACCCACGTACCCTCAGTGTACTACATGTGGAAAGAAGCATCCCGGGGCGTGCCACAAGGGCACAAATAGGTGCTTCAATTGTGGACTGGAAGGACATAGAGCCAGGGACTGCCCTACCCAGGTTCAAGCACCTCCTCAGCAGTATGTTCAGAACCGGAGTGCTCCCTCACAGCTACACCAGATGCAAGCTGCGAAAGAAGGTACTCCGATAAGCCAAGGGAGATTGGAAGCCGCGCCAATTATGATAAATGTCAGGATTTACTCTCTCACCAAGGAAGACATGGCGAATGCTTCTACGGTTGTCACGTGTCAGATATTTATTTTCAGTCAGCATGCTACTGTATTATTTGATACTGGGGCAACACACTCGTTCGTCTCCACGCCTTTCACAAAGAAGATAGACGTGCCACTATAAACTTTAGATTGCAAGTTCTCAACGACCCTGCCTTCGGGAGAAGTGATGCCATCTACCCATATGCTGCGAGCCGCTCCTATCAGAATCGCAGATAGAGAACTCTATGGTGATCTGATAATGCTCGACATGTAGGATTATGACATTATATTGGGCATGGATTTCCTGAACAAGTACGGTGCTTCGATCGAGTGTCGTAAAAGAAAAGTGGTCTTCCGGCCAGAGGAAGAACTGATGTTTGAATTTATTGGAGAACCAAGGAAAGGAGCTAAGAAATTCTTATCAGCCTTAAGGGCACAAAAGATGTTAGACAGCAGATACACTGGGTTTCTAGCACACTTGGTCGATACCAGCCAAGCAGAGGACCAGAAGCTGGAAGGTGTCAGAGTTGTCTGCAACTAACCATAGGTATTCCCCGATGAACTACCAGGGTTAGCCCCCGATAGAGAAATTGAATTTGAGATTGAATTGATTCCTAGTACTAAACTGATCTCTAAAGCACCTTACAGTATGGCGCCGACTGAATTGAAGGAACTTCAGGAACAGCTACGAGAGTTACTCAACAAGGGACTTATCCACCCTAGTCACTCTCCATGGGGAGCTCCAGTACTGTTCGTGAAGAAGAAAGATGGGTCTATGCAAATGTGCATAGACTACCGAGCGCTAAATAAGGTGACGATCAAGAACAGGTACCCTCTACCACGAATTGATGACCTGTTTGACCAGTTAAAAGGTGTCACTGTCTTCTCTAAAATTGACCTGAGGTCTGGCTATCATCAAGTAAAAGTGAAACAGGATGATATACCGAAGACGGCTTTCCGAACAAGATACGGACACTATGAGTTCGTAGTTATGCCCTTCGGAGTGACGAATGCTCCTGCTATGTTTATGGACCTGATGAATCGAGTATTCTCGGCATTCCTCGACAAATTTGTGATCGTCTTCATCGACGATATCCTCATCTATTCGAGAACCCAAGTAGAGTATGCCGAACACCTGAACATTGTATTACAGATTCTTTGGGAGAAGCAGTTGTATGCGAAATTCTCCAAATGCGAGTTCTGGCTCGATCGAGTATCATTCTTGGGTCATATTATCTCCAAGGATGGAGTAATGGTAGACCCAATAAAGATTGAGGCTGTGAGTAACTGGAACAGGCCAAAGAATGTCAGTGAGATCAGAAGTTTTCTCGGGCTAGCAGGCTATTTCAGAAAGTTCGTAGAGGGCTTCTCTAGAATTGCAACCCCTATGACAGCTCTCACCAGGAAGAACAAGAAGTACGAATGGACAGACGACTGTGAGAAGAGTTTCACAGAATTGAAAAGGAGATTGACCAGTGCTCCAATCCTCACTCTTTCGGAAAGTAACGAAAGTTTTGATATGTACAGTGACGCTTCCAAATTAGGACTCAGAGCTGTACTCATGCAGAACGGCAAGGTCATTGCCTATGCCTCTAGGCAACTCAAGAAAAATGTAGCATCGTGAAGTTCTACAATAGTATTTGCATTTATTCCAGAAATTTCAGATTTAATAATCAGAAACCTATATGCAATACTATTTTGAGCATAACCCAAGAAGAAACCATCTACGGTCTTTGAACCAAGTTTTTTCCTTCTGTGTTCAGGTACTAGTACCTTTGCAAGGCACCCCCACACTTTAAGGTATTTCAAACTTATCCTCCGGCCTTTCCAAAACTCATATAGGCTTTTATCCCTAGACTTCATGGGGACTCTATTTAACACATGGCATGCAGTATATAGAGTCTCCCCCCACATGAAGTTGGGTAACCCAGAACTGCCTAACATGGAATTAATCATATTTTCAAGGGTTCGATTTTTTCGTTCTGCTATACCGTTGGATTAAGGACTATGTGGAGCAGTTACCTCGTGAATTATACCTGCATCTTGACAAAAATTTTGAAACAGGTTCGAGGTAAACTCTCCACCCCTATCAAACCTTAACCTCTTAATAGATTTATTTGTTTGATTCTCAGCTTCAGATTTAAAAACCATAAATTTATCTAAAGCTTCATCCTTAGTTTTCAGCAAATAAACATAACAATAACGAGAGTGATCATCAATGAAGGTAATGAAATATCTTTTATGGTCTCTCGTTATTACACCGTTAAACTCACAACAGTCAGTATGAATCAATTCTAAAATATCAGAATTTTTATCAACTGATTTGAAGGGTTTACGGGGTTGTTTATATTGCACACAAACTTCACATTTTTTCTTATCATTTATAGCATGCTTAGGAATCATGTCTAGATTCATCATCCTTTTTACAGTATTAAAATTGACATGTCTTAATCTGTCATGTCATATATCATAAGACTCAATGTTATATGAACAACCAATATCAGTAGATTTATTAAGGTAGCATTTTTTACATTGAGTTTAAATAAACCTTCATTAAGATAACCTTTTCCAATAAATATTCCTAAATGTAATATTACAACTTTATTACATTTAAAATTCAACTCATAACTAGCGCAGACTAACTTCGACCCGCTAATCAAATTCCTATGGACCGCTGGAACATGATGCACCTCATGCAGTGACAGGACTTTTCCAGAGGTGAACCTCAGGTCAACTTGAACTATCCCAAACACCCTGGCTGCAGAATGGTTTCCCATGGTCACGGAAGTGCCTTCAATTACCTGATAAGTAAGGAAGGCAGAGCGATCAGCACAACAGTGCACATTAGCACCTGTATCAACTAATCATTCATTGGGTTGATAGATCAAGTTTAGTTCGAGTTTGAAGGTAACAAACCTATCGCTGGTGTCGTCACTAGCGGTCACAACATTTGCTTGTGCCTTGGTGTTGGACGTATTGCTTTGGTTTTTCTTCTTGTCCTTTTGCTTAGGGAAGAATTTGGCATAATGTCCAACTTGTCCACATGCCCAGCACGGCTTGGTTTCATTTTACTTTTGAACCTTTGGTTTGGGTTTCATTTTGTTCTTCATTTTCTGATTTTTGAATTTATTTTTGTCAGATGAGACTACTACGTTTGCCTTTGTAATAAAATCCATAGGCATTCTTTTATCATCATCTTTATGTTGCTTCCGATGTTCTTCTTCGATATTTAAGGCAATCATCAAATCTTCTAGAGAGATTTGACCTCTCCTATGTTTAAGAGTCATGCCAAAATCTTCCCAACTCGGAGGTAATTTTTCGATGATAGATAAGACCTGAAATTTTTCGGGTAATGGCATATCTCCTTCAACAAGACCATGAATTTGAACTTGGAATTCATGTGTCTGCTTAACCACAGATTTGCCTTCAACCATTTTGAAGTTTAGGAATTTTGCCACAGTGTACTTTTCTAAACCAGAATCTTCGGAGTTGTATTTTTTATCCAAAGATTTTCACAGCTCTTTAGTCGTAGACGTTGAGCAGTATACATCAAATAGTGCGTCTGAGACGGCAGACAGGATCCTCCTATGGCAGAGATAATCCCTTTGCTTAAACATCTGTAAGGCAGCACTATAGGCAGGTTCCTCTTCATCAGGTGAAGGAGGATCAGTTTCTATAACGAAGAATAGCCCTAGCGTAGAAAGCCAAAATTTCATCCGTTGTTGCCAACGTCTGAAGCTTTGCTCGAAAAATCTCTTGGGTCTGGTCTAGCCTCATTAGACCCCGTTACCCTATCATTCATCATGTCTATCGATGCTTACAATATATTCTCTAAACTTGTTGTTGTATTGAGAGCACTATACGCAGGTAATATATTTGCACCAAAATAGCAAGCATGCAATAAACAGGTAAATAAAAGAGTAAAGTCTAGAAATTGTTATCTCATCCGCTTTGTAGCATTGGCGTGCCGACTGTGTTTAGAGAATATATTACCGCCCACGGTACAGAGGCTCTCCGACAATATTCTCCCAAGATTCGACAACCACTCGCGTCGTCCGTAGGTGCACTCCAAGACGAACGTCGCACTCAGACTCAACCTCAGGTTGCGGAACAACAGCCTTAGGACAAGGAAAACTAAACTCTCGGAAAAAGGCAACACACACATAACGAGCGAAGAAGAGTGAAACAGACTGCTTGAGAGCGCAGCTTTTATTCACTTCGAAACGAAGCACTGCTTTGCAGCGAACCGAAGCACTGCTTAAACAAATCAGGCCGTCTGCAAGCGTGAGGCCCACGAGCTGGGGATTTGCATTCCCCTGCGCGCGATGATCACGTGCATCGCGCCCGATTTATGGATTTCTGGCTCGAAACTCCCGAAATCACCTGATTTGGGTTCGACCCGTGCATGCGTGTAAGCCCCCTCAACTTTGTTAAGCAAGGATGGAAGGGCTCCATATATAAGGTCTTCCAACCTTTTTAGCTTAGCAATATGGGACTAAATGCATACACATATGTATTATCATAACATCAAGAAACAAGAAAAATAGTTTGAATTAAAAACACAAAACTCAACAGATCGGACGGTCATGACATATTTATAATATGTACTATATTCTTGAAATATGATTTAGCTCGTCCGATCGATGAGAGGACATGAGGATATAGGATCTGATCTCGCCAAAACTGGAAGTAACAGTCTGCCTTTTGGCTTGCACAAGCCTTCTTTAATCACCTATCAATTTTGTTACACTTTCCAATTCTGCCTCCTTGTGGAAACCGCCATCATCCTCACAAGCCAGAGGGAAAACGCTAGTGATCACCGGAGAAAAAGGTCCAGCAGCGCAATGAAAATGCCCCAACCACACCAGCGCCCCAACCAAGGAAACGTCGTTGCTTGTGCACACCAACGCCCCAACCAAAGAACGCGACTAGAGAACAAAGAATGACGCTGCTTGTGGCAGCGAAAAAACACCAAAAAAGAATCTGATCCAGAGTCTAGAGAACCAAAAACTACCACACTGGAGAACGGAAGTAAATGCAAGAGAGTGTGAGGATGAAACCAATCTACACCCTTTGACCGCGAGCAGCAACTTGCCTCCTCCAACCCTCAATTGTCCGTCCGAAAAACCACGACTCGACCTCAAGAAAAGGCATTGTCATTGCCCTTCCCACGTCTCTCACTGTCGGTGAGAGGCGAGATGCCACCGGAGAGCACTTTCAAATTTCTTAACCAATTTTTAATCGTTTTGATGATAAAAAATGAATACGTTCATTCCAGCATCCCCGTCAATTCGTCTCAGGACCAACACGGAGGATGTAAATCACGGACGACTACTAATTTTTGGAATAGTGATTAACACATAAAGAAAATATTTATCTCAATTTTATCGAAATAACCTCAAATTTTATAATTATAATACTTCATACACTAGTCATTAGATCATCCTAAGAATACATATGAACCCTATCTAATCATCTTGTTTCAAGGGAACCAAGAGAGAAGGGAAAACTTCTCTCTAAGTTGGGACAGAGAAAAGTCGTTAACACTCGTAGATAAATTGATAGCTTGGGCATTAGGCAGTTCTATTCAATGCAGTTTAAGACTTGCAAACTCAGCTAGACTCTAGCTGGGAAGATACTAACACAATTATATTAAATTGACAATGTCATATTCTTAATTCAATATTGATTATATATGTGAAATAATTATGTATTATGAGTTGTCAATAATTTATGAGTTGTCAATAACGTATGATCGAGATTTTATGAGTAATATATATATAATAACAAATAAATTATCCTTATAAATAAAGGCTATGTCCCCATGCCCCACAAAGAGTTATTCTATTGTTTTCTGAATCTCAAAATAAAAGATGCCATTGTAGAGAATATTCAAGGGATATGAAAGGTCAACTCCATAACTCCAAAAGGTATTAAGCATCATGGATTCAGATAACGCTTAATGATGCGGTGATAAAAAAAAAAGTCTATCTTATACGAATTAATTATTACGCTATAGATTAAAATTAAGATAGTTAACATCAAAATTTAATTAAGGATCAACTCTATCCGAGTGAGAAGAGGTTCATCAATCGATCGAAGGGATCCTTGTCCGATCGACCATCTGAGTAAAACAACATAGTTAACTCGATCGGCAGGAAAACAAACTAAGCGGGCCAGGAGCCCGAGTCAAGCGGGTCACCCATCTGCCTCGGAGAAGAGCGTTGGCATTATATACAATGAATCGATAAAATAATAGGAAAGGAAACAGCGGAAAATTAATAAAGGAGAAAATCAAATAAAACACTCTATCTATCATTAAATGGGAAGAAGACAAGACAAAGATATCCTCTGTCGGTAATCAATATCATTAAATAGGAGAAGATGGAAGGTCGCCCGAAAAGGTATAAAAAGGGCATACTAGGTATGAGGAAAAAGAAAAAAAATATTTATCCTTAGTACTCACTATTTTTCTCTCATGTTTCTGATTTGAACGTTAGAGGACCAACGTCTGGGACTTCTTCCCTGATTTTAGTTTTGTTTTGCAAAGAGCAAGGTCTTCATCCAATCAGCGAAACTGCCATCTCCCCGACTTTCTAGCTTCGCGTCTTCGGATGGCAACAGATAATTTTTAATGATTAAATATAAAAGATCTAGCATTATATATATGATGATTTAAAAAAAAAAAGATTATTTTTCTCGCAATAACAGCAATAACATGGTCCATTCAACTTGTGATTTCATTTTCATAAAGCCAAAATTAGCACATCGAGGCACGACCCTAAAAGATAGGGTTGACTCCCATGTAATGAGAGTTGAAATCTCTCGTAGACTATATCATATGTGGTGTTTCAATCACTCATGATGTTAGGTCATCCTCTAGGACCTATATAGGTTTATTGAATTTACTTTGATAGTCTGTAAAAAAACTTTCATGAGACCGAACCAATTAAGTTCAGATTAATCAATTTGAATATCTAGATATATGATTTTTTTAATCACGCGAATGTTTAGTGTCTCTATCATACACCACCCTTGATTTCTAATACTTTACCATGTTCACCAAATACTTGCTCAATTGGATCATTATTTATTTATCCTCGGGCGTGTTATCTTGCCCGACTCATCATGCACGACCCACATGGGTGATTGTCTAGTTGGGGCACCCAAGAGTTATCCGAGAGACCTAAAGTGAATGCACACGAGGCACCTAGTGTAAGTACCCCATAGTAGTTTTGATGTAGTCAACCAAGTTAAGTTAGGTCTTGTGTATTTAATCATTATGTCTAAGTGTACAGGAGCTTAGGAACACAACAAGTCGAGCGGAAGATGTAGCTAGCGAGAATGATGGTATGGAAAAAGGAACTGATGGGCTTGGTGCATCCGAGGGACAAAATACTACAGAAGAGTACACCGGTGGACAAGAACGATGTGCGCGGTGTTTGAGGGATGAGAAGGCAGAGAGGAAACCTATTCGAGAAGAAAGTCGGGGTTAGGTTAGGGTGATCTCAATTTCGGGTAGCCGAAGCATCACCCACATGAAGAGATCAACCCATGGAAGCTGATCTACCTTCTGCCTTATGGAAGGTGTCTTCCATGTCTTGAAAGGCGCCTTCGCTAGCCATTAGCCAAGGATAAAGTTTTATCCTCGGCAGATAAACTCTATCTGATAAAAGGCACCTTAGACCCCTTTGAAAGCACATTCAAGCTACGGATAACATTTCTAGGGGTTATAAAAAGACCCCTAGACCTAGGAAATATTCAACAACTCTTGTATTCATTTTCTAGCACATTTCTGAGAGTTCAACGAGTGTAACAAGCTTCTCCACCTGCATAAAGGAGATCTTTTTAGTACTTTCTTTTGCCTTGGATTAATAACTACTTAGGTTGTATCTAAGTTATTTCTTAGTCTCTTTTATTTTATTAATTGTTCAATTTTTTTTATAAGTGTACTACTAATCTAAGTTGAAAGATTGAGAAGGGTTTGACATTGTTTTGTACAGGTAATTCAACCCCTCTTGTTGGTCATGCTGCTCCAACAAGTGGTATCAGAGCCCAACCACTTCAGAATAACTAACCGCCGATTGAAGTGTTGGACCCCATGATTGTTTTGATGTGATCAACCAAATTAGGTTAGGTCATATCTGTTATTTGATCCCTATATCTAAGTGTGCAGGAACTTAGGAACGCAGGAAGTCGAGCGGAAGACGCAGCTAGCGAAAAGGACGGCACGAGAAGGGAGTCGACGAGCTCAGTGCGTCCGAAGGACGAAAGAGCTGCGGAAGAGTACACCGGTGGACGAGAAGAACGTGCACGGCGTTCGAGGGACAAGAAGTCGAGTTGGAAGCCTGCTCGAGAAGACCAGAAATTGGGTTCGGGTGAGCCCTATTTCGGTTGGCCGAAATCACCCAAGCGATCGGAGCTTCGGAAGAAGAGGAAAAAGAGAAGCTGGAAACTATTTATACCATGCAGTCCGAGGTGCCTCTGACTAGTCTGAGGCACCTCAAACCAGTCTGAGGCGCCTTTAAGAGCATTGGAGGCGCCTCAGACCCAATCTTCATGACCGTTTGCAACCGGATAGAGCTTTATCCGGTCAAACTGCTTGGAGGCGCCCTCAACCCTCTTGGAGGCTCCTTCAACCCTCTTGGAGGTGCCTTCAACACTCGGGATAAGATTTTCAGGAGCTATATAAAGGCCCCTGGAGTTAGGAAATTAATCAATCAACTTTGAAACAACTTCCTAGCAACTTCTGTGCTCTCTTATTGTGTAAAAGCCTTCTCCGCCTTTAGAAAAGGAGACTTTTCTAGTGCACTTTCCCACCGCCTTGGATTAACAACCCCCTCGGGTTATAACCAAGTTAATTTCTAGTCTCCCTTTTATTTCTTGTTATTTCTTTTATTATTGTTGCTATCTTTTTGAGTTGAAAGTCTTGAGGAGGGTATACCCTGTTTTGCAGGCAATTCACCCCCCTCTTGTCGGCCCCGCTGCTCCAACATGAAGTACACAGATGATGGCAGGACCTAGCATCTACTTGCCTAAGTTTAAGGGAGAGTTCATGATATGGAAGAAATGCATGGAGATATTCTTTAAAACTGATTTTAAATTATTGTTAATAATCAAATATGATTTTGTAGCCCCCAAAGACCAACAAGGAGCTAAAAAGGAGGAATACCAATGGACCAAGAAAGAACAATCCAACTTCGTAGCGAACGGACAAGTCAAGTTCACCTGCTGAGCATACTACCACCCCAAGAAGTTAGTTGAATCAGAACCTACGAATCAGCAAAATATCTTTAGGAGAAGTTCTTGGAGCTACACAAGGGAGCGTTCGAAGCAAAGCTCATGAGATGGGACCTGCTCCGGAACTAAATTAGCAACCTCCGGATGGAAGAAAGAGAATCAGTTGCTCATCTACATGGAAGAATCAAGGAGCTAATCACTGAATTAACAAACCTCAGAGAAACGGTAACTAATCGGAATGCGCAAAGGTATGCTTTAAATGTGTTCCCGAGAACACCAGAATGGACATCAATAGTAGATTACTACTATATCCCCAAAGACCTCAAAGTAAGTACCATAGAAAACCTTTTTTCTTCTTTTGAATTACATGAGTCTCAGTGTGCAGGACAAAGAAAAGGACCAAGTCAAAACCTAGCACTACAAGCCTAGAAGAGCGAACTAGATTCAAACTCATCGATTGATGAAGATGAAGCAGCCTTTATGGTAAGAAAGTTTACTAAGTTTTTTAAATCTAACAAATTTAAAAAGTCACATGACAAGAAGTTTGTTCTCAGAAAATGGAAAGTAAGGTGCTACAATTATCAAGAAGAAGGACACATCAAGGATGACTGTCCGAAACTGAAGAAGAAGAAGAAGAACAAAGGGTCAAACAAACTAAAGCACAAAAATCTGAAGGTAACATGAGATGAGTCATCATCAAAGTCCAAACTGGGGGAGTATGCCAGATTAGCACTCATGGCAATTCACCAAGAGGAGAGCATTGATGAAAGGGAAGCTACTGTTAGGATCCTACGTACTCGGCTAGAGAGGGGGGGTGTGAATAGCCGCCCCAAATCGCTCGTTTCTTTCTACAAATCAGGTTAGCGCAGCGGAAAAATAACAACAGAAACGTAAATGGAGAAATCAAACCTTAGACGCAGCGATGTAACGAGGTTCGGAGATGAAACTCCTACTCCTCGGCGTGTCCGTAAGGTGGACGAAGCCTATCAATCCGTCGGTGGATGAGTCCCCGGAGAACCGGCTAATATATACTCCTTGTGGGTGGAGAAACCTCGCCACAATAACTCTTGCAACAGCAAGATAGAAGTACACAAAATACAAAGAAGCACAAGACAATATGAATGTAAAAACAAACACGCTTGCCTTCTCGTCGACTGGTTGAAGCAGCAACTTCACGAGACGCCTACAACAGCAGGAACCCAGTCGAAGAAGCTCACACGAAGCTTCGGAACTCAACAAAGCTCAAGAGCACAGCAGCAGCTCCAAGAACAGGAAGAAGGAAGAAGAAGAAGTATTCACCGAAGTCCTGTAGCCCTCTTTTATACCTGCGAAGAAGAAGAGCAGAGAACTAGCCGTTGCGTCGCAACGGCTAGATTCCTGATCGGTCCATGGACCGATCAGGCTTCGGTTCCTCAGCCACTGATCTATGCCTGATCCTCGTCGATCGGCCTCTCGACGCTTGCCGCTCGATCAGAACCTCACATGGGAGTCCATACATTCCCTTTCGATCTATGCCGATCGGTCGCGACTTACGGGTGGATCGGTCGGCAGACCGATCCACGGCTTTCTTCTCGCGAGGTTGCGTTGCCTCGATCGGTCTCCGCATCGATCGATTACAACCGCGAGCCATCGATTACGATCGGTCACCGATCGTGGCAAACGCAGATCACCGGATCGGTCACCGCACCGATCCAAACTTCTTAGCCCTAGACCTAAGGCTTCCACACCAACATTCGGTCAACCTTGACTGTTGGTACATCATTCTAGCATCCGGTCACTCCCTTGACCGCTAGCACTTCTCCACCGGATGTCCGATCACCCTTGATCCATCCGGATTTTTCCTGCCCGGCTTCACTCACGGGACTTTCCACACCGCCTAACATCCCGCTTAGGACTTTCTACTTGGCTTCACTCACGGGACTTTCCAACCGCCTAACATCCCGTTAGGACTTTCCCCTCGCTTCACTCACGGGACTTTCCAACCGCCTAACATCCCAGTTAGGACTTTCCTTGCCCGGCTTCACTCACTGGGACTTTCCATCGCCTAAGATCCCGGTTAGGACTTTTCCGTGCCAAGTCTCCATACTTGGACTTTTCCGCAAGTCTCCATACTTGGACTTTTCCCGTGCCAAGTCTCCATACTTGGACTTTTCGCGTGTCAAGCTCCCTGCTTGGACTTTTCCAGTGTCAAGTCTCCATACTTGGACTTTTCCAGTGCCAAGCTCCCTGCTTGGACTTTTCCGTTGCCAAGTCTCCATACTTGGACTTTTTCCCGAATCAGGTCAACCAGGTCAATCTTGACCTACGATTGCACCAATAATCTCCCAAACATCTATTCTTGTCCCATATCAAGAATACAACTCTTCCACGAGTGTCAAACATCAAAATACAACTCAACTAGGTCAACCTTGACCTAAGGTTGCACTAACAATCTTCCTAAGTCAAACATCAAAATACAACTCGAGTCAAGTCACCTCGAGTCGGGTCAACCAGGTCAACCTTGACCTAAGGTTGCACCAACAATCTCCCCCTTTTTGATGTTTGACAAAACCCATAATCAAGTTAGGTTAACCCGATAACCTAACTTAGGTTTTTCAATCATCTTCCAATGTCCAATGTTCTTTCCTTGAACATTCTCTGGACATTCTCCCCTTAGGTTAACCCGATAACCTAACTTGGGTTCTCCAATAATTCTCCCCCTTTTTGACACACATCAAAAAGAATTCCAATGTTCTTCCTTGAACATTCCTTGACATTCTTCCCCTAGCTTAGGTTAATCTGATAACCTAACTTGGGTTCTCCAATAATTCTCCAATGAACACTCTCCCCTTTTTGACACACATCAAAAAGAAAAAGAGGGTATCAAGGTCAAGAGTTTCTTCCTAATGAAAGTCTCATACCTTTCATTGAAACTCTTAATTTCCCCCTTGATACTAAACTCAACAATCAACTTAGCGATAATCCCATATCACTAATCCTCAAAAGTCTTAAGGAGTAAAAACTCCCCCTAAAAGTCAACTCCCCCTTGACAATTAGGTAAAACTCCCCCTAAAGGTCAACTCCCCCTTGACCATTGCACCAACAATGTCTTTGTGAGTTCCAAACCTTTAGAAATCCACAAAACCCAACTTCCAGCTAAAATTTCAGACCAACAGCTGAAATCAGAAACTGGCACGCTCTGATCGGTCCCCAGACCGATCAGAAACCCCATGGATCGGTCCCCAGACCGATCAGGCCTTCACCAGATCGCACCAAGCTCTCTGGTTCTTACTGGATCGGTCTGCAGACCGATCCATGCTTCACTGGATCGGTCCACAGACCGATCAGGACTTACCTGGATCGGTCCCCAAACCGATCCAGACTCTGATAGGCAGATTTCTGAAATTTCCTTCCCGAAATTCAGAAACTCCTAGAAAATTCCAGAAAATTCGAAAAATTGTGAAATTTTGAGGATACATTCCTCATAACATATCCTATCATGGAAAAATAGTTTTCTATGAAAATAACTTCCATTTTTTAATCTTGATACAAAGTTCAAAAACTTTGAAATCGTTCAAGTTTAACTCAACTTTGTATCACAATGTTCAATGATGAATGCTATCACTAGGAAAGCTTCATCAAGGTTTTTCAAATTAATTTTAAAATACTTTTAAAACCATTTGAATTTAGGACCATAATCTTAGGGCTAGATGTACATGACTTGTACACAAGCTTTCCCTATGATCCTTAATTTCTTGAATTAGGGTCATCTAGGTACAAGGACAATGCACCTTGATCCTAACTCATAATCCTAATATCTCACACACATCTAAGGTGTATCACACCACATTCAAGTCAATTTGATGTGAGATATGGGTTAAGGTCAACTTAGGCTAAGTTCTCATGCATTTTCTAAACACCAATTTGATCTCAATATCAAATTATATGTTTGTCCTTAAATCAATTTCATTGATTATAATGCAAGAAATGATGACATGGCATATAATGATATCATAAGTAAAAATATGTGCCAATGTCATGATGTCATGGCATAAAGTTTGAAAACTTAAATAAAGCATGACATATAAATTAGCCTAAGCATTATCATGACATTTCAAATGATAATAACTTAAATATGATGTCATGGCATGGCATATGGCAACCAATCATGGCAAGTTAGCACAAATAAAATACCTAAATTCCCTATCTAAGTATCCTTAGCCTTAGCTAACTTAAAATCTAACCCTAGATTGCCCATATATCTCTAAGAGAAAATCAAAATCCCAATTATGGTATTTCTCTAGGTTTTCTTAAATTGTGCCAAATAAGATCATTCTTTTCCATAATGGCACATTTTACTCTTCCAAGAAGTAAATGATAATTCCATTTCATTTTCAAAGGTTCACAAAACCTTGAAAATGCTCCTTGAGTGTCAATTTCCTCAAAGTTGGGTTAACTACCCTTCTTATTGGAGTTGACACTCTCTATCCCATTTATGGGGTAGAGAAGATGCTCCTAGGAACCCAATACCTATTAGAGCTCATTGGGTTCACTAAATATTCACTAGGGATAACTTCCCTAGCAACCCTCCTAATGACCCTCTTAGGCTTTGAAGCCTTGGTCATTTGGGACTCATCAAGATCAACTCTAGGGGTGACTCCCCTTGTGACCTTGGTGGTGGTCTTCCTAGCCCTAGGTTTTGTTCCATAATCGAATGGAACATTATGATAGGTGGGCTTGACCATTTGGGACTTAGGTTTGTGACCCAAACCTTTCTTGTCCTTGGACATTGGTTTTTGACCCTTAAACCCTAGAGATGACTTCTCCATGTTTTTAAGAGCCTTTTCTAAATTATCAAGTCTTGACCTCAAGACTTGATTTTCCCTCTCTAATACCTCAAGTTTTGATTTGTCATTCTTTCTTGAGGTGTTCCTAGGCATGTGTCTAGTTGATTTAGGGTTTCTACCTAGGTTTTCCTTAACCTTAGAAGTGTTAATCCTAGGGTTAGCATTCCTAGTAGTATCCCTATCTAGGTTGACATGTTTAGCACCTAAGCACATGTATTGATTTCTAGTGTTAACATGCTTATCATTATTGACTAATGCAATAAAATTACTAGCATGTATCCTACTAGAATTGCACGAATGAGCCTTAAAGGATACCTTAGGGGTTGCCTTCGCTCCCCCTTTACACGTGCTTGGTCTTTTGTCCTTGTGAGATTGCCTCCCCCTTGGACATTGACTCCTATAGTGTCCCCGTTGCTTGCATTGGAAGCACACCACGTGCTCCTTGCCCTTGCGTTTTGGGACTCCGACTTCCTTGATCTTTGGCGCCGGTGGAGTCTTCTTAGTCTTCTTTGGACATTTACTCTTGTAATGTCCAAATTCCCTACACTCAAAACACATTATATGCAATTTACTTGAACTTAAAGTGTTTGAGTTACCTAGGGTCGAGGATGGATGGATGCTCTCTTCTTCATCCCTCCCGGAGGTAGAAGCTTCTTCTTCGTGCTCCGATCTTGAAGAAGAACTCACCTCCTCTTCTTCTTTAGATGTTGAGTAGCCCTCAACTTCTAATTCCTCACCTCCACGATGTGAGCTACTTGGCTCACTAGGCTCCTCTTCATGGCTTGAAGTGGGGCTCTCCTCATGAAGTTTGGCCAAGTTGTTCCACAACTCCTTGGCATTATTGTATTCACCTATCCTACACAACACATCATTAGGTAAAGAGAATTCAATGATTTTCGTTACCTCATCATTGATGGTTGATTGGTGGATTTGCTCCTTCGTCCACTCCTTCTTCTTGATAGGTTTTCCTTCCTCATCCATCGGAGGGGAAAACCCTTCTTGTACACAAAACCAATTTAACATATTAGTCCTAAGAAAATACATCATCCTTACCTTCCAATATGTGAAGTTGTCGTGAGACTCGTAGAAGGGTTGAACCGTGACATCTTCTCCATAGAGATCCATCTCTAGCTTTGCTCCCACGGGTGTTGATCCGATGAAGAGCGACCTCGCTCTGATACCACTTGTTAGGATCCTACGTACTCGGCTAGAGAGGGGGGGTGTGAATAGCCGCCCCAAATCGCTCGTTTCTTTCTACAAATCAGGTTAGCGCAGCGGAAAAATAACAACAGAAACGTAAATGGAGAAATCAAACCTTAGACGCAGCGATGTAACGAGGTTCGGAGATGAAACTCCTACTCCTCGGCGTGTCCGTAAGGTGGACGAAGCCTATCAATCCGTCGGTGGATGAGTCCCCGGAGAACCGGCTAATATATACTCCTTGTGGGTGGAGAAACCTCGCCACAATAACTCTTGCAACAGCAAGATAGAAGTACACAAAATACAAAGAAGCACAAGACAATATGAATGTAAAAACAAACACGCTTGCCTTCTCGTCGACTGGTTGAAGCAGCAACTTCACGAGACGCCTACAACAGCAGGAACCCAGTCGAAGAAGCTCACACGAAGCTTCGGAACTCAACAAAGCTCAAGAGCACAGCAGCAGCTCCAAGAACAGGAAGAAGGAAGAAGAAGAAGTATTCACCGAAGTCCTGTAGCCCTCTTTTATACCTGCGAAGAAGAAGAGCAGAGAACTAGCCGTTGCGTCGCAACGGCTAGATTCCTGATCGGTCCATGGACCGATCAGGGAACCTCCTGATCGGTCCACAGACCGATCGAGCCGATCCTCGATCGGCGTCTCGATCGGTCGGATCGATCAGAACCTCCGATCGGTCCATGGACCGATCGCCTTCGCCATCGATCTATGCCTCGATCGGCCCGACGACCGATCAAATGGATCGGTCGGCAGACCGATCCACGACTTTCTTCGCGAGGTTGCGTTGCCTCGATCGGTCTCGGGCCGATCAGATTATCGATGAGCCATCGATCGATTACGATCGGTCACGGGCACCGATCGTGGCAACGCAGATATCCGGATCGGTCACCAGACCGATCCAAACTTCTCAGCCCTAGACCTAAGGCTTCCACACCAACATTCGGTCAACCTTGACCTGTTGGTACATCATTCCTAGCATCCGGTCACTCCCTTGACCTGCTAGCACTTCTCCACACCAGATGTCCGATCACCCTTGATCCATCTGGATTTTTCCCTTGCCCGGCTTCACTCACCAGGACTTTCCACACTGCCTAACATCCCAGTTAGGACTTGCCCGGCTTCACTCACCAGGACTTTCCACACTGCCTAACATCCCAGTTAGGACTTTCCCACTGCCTGGCTTCACTCACCAGGACTTTCCAACTGCCTAACATCCCAGTTAGGACTTTCCCACTGCCTGGCTTCACTCACCAGGACTTTCCACACTGCCTAAGATCCCAGTTAGGACTTTTCCGTGCCAAGTCTCCATACTTGGACTTTTCCAGTGCCAAGTCTCCATACTTGGACTTTTCCCGTGCCAAGTCTCCATACTTGGACTTTTCGCGTGCCAAGCTCCCTGCTTGGACTTTTCCAGTGCCAAGTCTCCATACTTGGACTTTTCCAGTGCCAAGCTCCCTGCTTGGACTTTTCCGTTGCCAAGTCTCCATACTTGGACTTTTTCCCGAATCAGGTCAACCAGGTCAACCTTGACCTACGATTGCACCAATAATCTCCCAAACATCTATTCTTGTCCCATATCAAGAATACAACTCTTCCACGAGTGTCAAACATCAAAATACAACTCAACTAGGTCAACCTTGACCTAAGGTTGCACTAACAATCTTCCTAAGTCAAACATCAAAATACAACTCGAGTCAAGTCACCTCGAGTCGGGTCAACCAGGTCAACCTTGACCTAAGGTTGCACCAACAGCTACATCTAAGGAAAGCAATAGTAAAGGGGAACCATCCAACTTCAAACATGATATGGTAAGCGAGGTATGCCTTCTACCCCCTGATCAACTATATTCTGGAATAACATTAATGACTAGATCTTTATGCAAACTAAAATCTAAAAATAATAATTTAAAGAAGAAAAATATAGATTTAAAAAGAAAATTAACAAATGCAAGTCGATTAGAATTATTTGATAAACTCAAAAAATGAGAATAATAAATTAAAAGAACAAATAGAATCCTTGAAAAATGACTATGCATGTTCAACTCTGAAAGATGTACGAAATTTAAGTTTTAAAAATTACAAATGTCTAAACTAGTATATCAGAAACCATAGGGGTCAAATTAGAAAAATCTTTAAAAATTATATTCCACCAAAAGTTTTAATTAATCCAGTAGGGGAAATAATTTATATTGGATTGTCAAACCATACCTAGTATAATTTAAAGCTAATCTTATGCATGCTTTAAATTTTAGTATATTTTAACTTTCACAATATTTAAACAAATTATTTAAATGCCTACTGATCGTATTTTGAGTTTTTCCTATGCAATCTGATTATTCAATCTATGAACGAAAATTTTTTAAAAAATTAAAAATACTCTGTAGGCTTAATTTTGAAAATTTTTATTTTTCTATAATAAAAATTAATATTTTCTTTCATAATAAAAACTTTCGACATTTTTCAAATTTTATCTGAATTATTACGAATTATTTTTTAAAAAGTTAATTTTAATATTAAAAATTTAAGAAAATGGATATTCAGGAGATTTAATTTTTTTAGTATTCAACAATCCTTTTCATATCTATAAAATTTTAGAAGAATTTTTAGAGTTGAAAAATATTTTTAAGATTTATCTTTGTAAGATTGGTTGTTTTGATAAAATAAATCAATTATGTTCAGTAAACTAATTTTTTCTATAAAAATTTTTCTACAGAAATAGATCACTCTATTTAAATTTGACAAAAAAATTTAGGATTTTTCAAAAAAGATAACTAATTTCTAAATTATTTTTGTCAAAATATAAGATTAATTAGTAAAAATAAAATATTTTTAAAAAATATTAGCTTACTAATAATTCTTGTTACGTACCCCCTAGAAAAATATTTTAAATTTTTCTAACAGTTTATTTTATCTTTTTAAATTATTTTTTTATGTGATCAAAAGGGAGAAATAAGTACAAGTTAAGGGGGAGTAGTAAGACATTTATCTTTGTATGAATTTCACAATTTTATTGACTTGCTTAATTTATTACAATATTTTATTCTAATTGCAATATTGCTTAATTCATTTATCATGTTATTACTTTTTTTTAACCCTAACTTTAACTTGGGTTGATGCACAACAAAAAGAGAGAGATTGTAAGTACTCTATGATAGTTTTGATGTGGTCAACCAAGTTAAGTTATGTCCTATGTATTTGATCCTTGTGTCTAAGTGTGTAGGAGCTTAGAAATATAAAAAGTCGAGTGGAAGACGTAGCTAGCAAGAAGGATGGCACGGAAAAAAGAGTCGATGGGCTTGGTGCATCCGAGGGATGAAATACTACGGAAGAGTACACCGGTGGACAAGAAGGATGTACATGGCGTTTGAGGGATGAAAAGCAGGGGAGAAAGCCTGCTCGAGGAGAAAATCGAAGTTGGGTTTAGGTGAGCGCAACTTCGAGTAGCCGAAGCGTCACCCACATGAAGAGATCAGCCCATGGAAGCTAATCTGCCTCCTGCCTTTTAAAAGACTCCTTCCATGGGCTGGAAGGCACCTTCTCTAGTCGTTAGCCGAGGATAAAGTTTCATCCTCGGTAGATAAACTCTATCCAATGGAAGGCGTTTTGGACCCCTTTGAAGGCGCCTTCAAGCTATGGATAATATTTTTCAGGGTCTATAAAAAGATCTCTAGACCTAGGGAATATTCAACAACTCTTGTATTCATTTCCTAACACATTTTTGAGCTTTCAACGAGTGTAATAGACTTCTCTACCTACATGAAGGAGATCTTTTTAGTGCTTTCTTTTACCTTAGATTAACAACCACCTAAGCTATATCCAAGTAATTTCTTAGTCTCTTTTATTTTATTAATTGTTCAATTTCCTTTTTATAAGTGTGCTACTAATCTGATTTGAAAGATCGAGAAAGGTTTAGCATTGTTTTATATAGGCAATTCATCCCCCTGTTGTTGGCCTCGCTGCCACAACTCCTAGATCACTTCTGAGCACCCCTACTAGATGTATATGCTCGTTGCGCACAGCGAGTCGGGTAGGGTAATAGGCCTCTATATATATTGATCCTGTCCGAACGATGAATCAACGGACGCTGGGCACGTGGCGCTCTCCAAACTGATGACGTGGATCTCTGACCGGTCGTAGGGATCTCCGGCAAACCTGTAAAGAAGTCGGGCCGGGAAGGGGTTCCCGGCGACAACCCTCCGACGCTCAAGTCAAGCAAGAGGAAAATGAGAGTGGCTCCGAAGATGTGAGAATGCGTGATCGCGTACCTTCGTCGAAATATGAGGGCTCTTATATAGAGCTGTGGGGAAGCTTGCGCACACTTACCGAAGTGTACACGTGTCGTCTCTCATACCGTAGTATGGGCTTGTCAGAGGAACATGCCTGACACCATACTGCCACAGTCTGATCCCCTCTCCGATGGGACAGCAGAACCTTCCGTCGTACAATCCTACGTATGGTCTGGTCATCGAACATGCCCGCTGTCAGAAGAAGATGTTCCCCGATATTCCCTCTGCCTTTGTCTTCTTTTTCCCTAAACCGAGTATCCCTCCGCTCGGCAAGCAGCGATCCGACCGGACGTAGGTATCGGTCCGACCGGGTGCTTGGCTCAAACTGTTTGTTTACCGTATCGATGCTTTAAGCCTCGGCCGAGCGGACTACCCGCTCGGGCAAATGACTCTGTTCACCATGAGCGTCGGAGACCCGACTCCCCGTCGAGTTGTCTTTGCTTCCACTTGGAGCCGCTCGGCCCGTCGAGTTGCCTTTGCTTCCGCTCGGCCGATCGGCCATTTGACCTCTGACCTCCACGTGGCGTTGACTTCCCTCAAAGGGGGTCCCCCGTTCTTACCGCCGGATCATATATATATTCTTAAGGAAGGCTCAAATACTCGTCGAACCCAAGATAAATTTCTACCTATTAGATTAATTAAACATTTTTTAGGAATATAATTTTTAGGCACTTTTTTTATTCAACCCCTATGATTTCTAACATACCAATTAAGTCCTCTATAATTTCTGAAATTTAAAATTATGAGAAATTCGCGTTTGAGTATGTAGAGTCCTTTTTCAACAATTATATTTGCTCTTTTAGTTTTTCATTTTCATTCTTAAGTTTGTCAAAATTTTCAACTAGGCATGCATAGTTTTTCTTTGAATCTAAATATTTTGACATAGTTTTACATAGAGATCTATACAACATTTTGATATATTCAAATAGTCGATCGGAAGGAAAGTTACATACCTCACTTACCATGTTAGACTCGTAGATAGATGCTCACCCTTCACCATTGCTCGCTTTCGAAGTAGTTTCATCATCTTCAGTTAGATGTTCATATATTAGTGTTGTTCCTATAATCTCTTCGGTCTATGAGTCTTCTGAAAATAAATCTGTTGGTGCAATCCACCTCGAGGGTTTTGATATTTATTTGATAATATATTTAATAGAACCTAGTCAAGGTTGACCTAGTCAGGTGAGTAGTTTACATAATGATTATAAGGATAATGAAAAGCCTTAGAGGAGTGAACTCCAAACAAAGTGAAAGTCCTAGTAAGTGAAGCTAGGCCTTGGTGAGTGAAGCTAGGTGGTGAAAGTCTTGTTAGGTGAAGCTAGGCGGTGAAAGTCCTAGTAAGTGAAGCTAGACCCTAATGGGTGAAGTTAGGTGATGAAAATCCTAGTGAGTGAAGTTAGGTGATGAAAGTCCTAGTGAGTGAAGGTAGGTAGTGGAAAAACCTAGGGGAGGTAACCCTAGGTAATGAGAAATCTTAGAGGAGTAAACTCCAAGCATGTGTAACCGAATAGTTTTCGATCTACCACGTGCGGTCAATCAGAATAGTAAATTTTAGTAAATCTAAGTATAGTTTTACTAATACTATTTTACATTACTAGTACTACTATTGTGTTAATTTAGTATTGTAAGAAAAGTCTTAATAGATTAGGAGATCAAACATTGAGCAAAGAAAGTCCAAATGGGTGTGGAGGACTAGATATTCGATAGGTGAGTTGAGGTAAGCTTCTGGAGTGAGTGCAGTGAGGTCATTGTTGGGACACTCGGGGAGCTAGAGGGGGGATGATTAACTCCATTCATTTCATTGATGATAACTTGCAGCGAAAAATACAAAGCAAACGCTAACACAACATTTACTTAGTATCCACATCAACAAGATGTGACTAATCCAAGGATCAACACATGAGCAATCACTCCACTAAGAAAAATACTCATTCTCGGAACAATTCGGAGATAGAGAAACCTCGTATAACTCACACACAAGATAAAACTCAAAGTAAGAAGTAAATACAGAAATACGAAATGAAAACCCGTCTTGCTTGATCTCTTGTTGCTTATGAACACCTCTTGTAAGCTTGGAAGTGCAGCAATACCTCAGCCATAAGCTTCCAAGAACTGGAGGAGAAGATAGAGTGAGTGTTATGTTTGTTTAAAGTCACCATCGCCTTTATATCTGCTCTTTTTATAGCTCCCAATCGATTGGGCTTGTTTCCAATCGATTGACACGTCAGATTCGGGCATCCCAGCCGTCCAAACTTCATAGCCTGCATAACTATTGTATCTCAATCGATAGACCAATTGATTGAGGAGGCTTTGATCGATCAACCGATCGATCCAGAGTGCCTCTGTGCTCTCATAGACTTCCCTAAAATTGATTGACCAATAAATTTTGGCTACCTCATACATTTGTGAGAAAATCTTCCCCAATCAATTGGAGTGTCCCAATCGATTGGTTGATCGATTAGTAAACCCTCTGTGCATTTTGTCATAACCTCCCAATCGATTGGGGTTGGGTCAATCGATCAACTAATCAATTGTCCAACCTTATTTCGCCAAACACAAGTCTAGGGTTCCACTTCCAATATTCAATCACCCGTGACTTGTTGGTACTCCTCATTGCCTAGTATATGTTCAACCTTGACCTGTTGGGATTTCGTCACCAAGTGTCCGGTCAATCCTTTGACCCACTTATACTTTTCCCTACATACTAAGTGTTTGGTCCCCCATGACCCACTTAGACTTGCAAACATCAGATGTTCGATCAACCTTGACCCACCTAGATTTTCACATGTCTAGCTTCACTCACTAAGACTTCCTCACTACCTAGCTTCACTCACTAGGGATTTTCACCTAGCTTCACTCACCAGGATTTCCATCTATTTAGCTTCACTCACTAGGACTTTCACCTGCCTTCACTCAGCAAGGTTTCCATCAACCTAGCTTCACTCACTAAGGATTTCACCTGGCTTTAATCACCAAGATTTCCATCTGTCTAGCTTCACTCACTAGGGTTTTTACTTGGCTTCACTCACCAGGATTATCACAACTATCTGGCTTCACTCACTAAGACTTTCACACCAAGTGTCAGGTCAACACTAACCTACTTGAATTTTCATCTTCTACCAATCTTTTCATTGGACTTGTCATTGTCTAACCTCCAATTAAGACTTTCGAGTCAAGTATCCGGTCAACCTTGACCTACTTGGCTTCTCTCTCTCATATTGTCAAACATCGAAACATAAATATCACGACTTAAGCTTGAGGCAACTCGAGCTTAGTCAACCTGATCAACCTTGACCAAGGGAAAATTATACCAACAGTCATGTCCCGATAGGGAAAAAACCCTAGGCACTGATCCTACTGAAGAAATTAGAAGGTTTCTAAGTTGAGATTAAGGCAGTGCCTTACTGTTATACACATGCATCATTACTATATATTGTGCTAACTCTATTTTGTAAGGCATTTATATTATCTATGTTAGTTTTGTTTTGCAGAAAAGTGAAGTTGACATTGATGAGGGGTTCAGTCAACTAATCTAAGAGTGTTCCATCGATGGAACAAATGAATGAGTCAACAAATAAAGTCATGATTAGAGAAAACATGGAAAGCGATGTTCATTCGACGAATAACTTGGTGTTCATTCGACGAATAACTTGGATCCGTTAACGGAACAACATAATTTACAAGATTAGACAGATAAGATCAAATCAAATAAGGAAAATGAGTGTTCAATCGATGGAACACAAGGATCAGTCGACAAAACACACGGATTAGTTGATGGAATAACTTAATTTTCGAGATCAGACAGATCAGATCATAGCAAACAAGGATCAGGGATCATTCTATGAATAGGATTATCAGTTGATGAAAAGGAACAGTCAATAGAATGGTTTATCCATTCACTGAATGAAGCCTATAAAAGAAGACATTGGGATCCAAGATAAAAACAACTCTTTTGTTTGAAATAACTTTATCCGTGCTTCATTCCGTCGCTACTACTACTCCACGTGCAAGTTTAACGATGTCAGAAGACTCATCAAAAACCAATGCTTCATATTATTTAGTGTCAGTATACTACACTTGTACTTTGTTATATTATTACTTGTACTACTCATTCATTTAGTAGATTATCCAATGAAAGTGATCAAGGATCGCGGACCTTGGAGTAGGAGTCGGTTGGACTCCGAACTAAGTAAAAACCCAAAGTGTGTTTTCTATTTCTGTTTCCCTTTTTCCCTATTTCTATTCTGCTGCATACTCAAGTTTTAGAAAGATTTTTAAAAAGAAAAGAAAAGCTTTTAAGCAATAAGATTCACCTCCTCTCTCGTCCTCATGCTCCTACAGAATTTATATCCATCAAAGAGTTAGATTCTGTCTCTTTTGGTTTTTCATGGAGTTCCAAGAACTTTTCTCAAAGTTCTTTGGCACAATTGTAGTTGTCAATGCTTTCGAGTTCTTGAGCAGGCAACACACTTAGAAGATGGAACTTGGCCTTATCATTTACCATGAATTCTTCACGCTGCTTGTTAAGCCAACAATGCTCCTTGAGTTATTTTCCATATTTGCTTTTGAACATTTCAAAATCATATTTAATTGTTAATAAAATATTGAAATTGATTTTGAAAATACCTCCATACAATTCTTCCAAAATGTGAACTCCCCCTCAAACATGTGTGGGTAGATGCTAGATGTGACCACCTTTCTTTGCTGGCGGTTAGTCCTTTTAAAGCGGTTGGACTCTGATACAAATTGTAGATCCATGTAGGCCAACTAGGAAGGGGTGAATAGCCCTGCAAAAAATGTTAGAACACTTATCTCACTGTCAATCTTAGCAAGGACACACTTAATTAGTTAAAAAAATAAAAACATTAATTATAGGAAGAGATAAAGATTTACTTGGTTTACAACTCGGGAGGTTACTAATCCAAGGCAGTGAAAGTTTCAATAAAAAGATCTCCTTCAAAACATGTGGAATAGCCTCTTTACATATGTTGAAAACACAGAACAACAAAAACATATTTACAAAATGAAACTACAAGTTGTGTTCTTCAAAATTCGAGCATTGGGGCTCTGTTTATAGCTCACTGGTCACAACTAGCCATTTGCTGACATGACGCTTCCCAGGTGCCTGGACTCAATCGAGTTGATCCACTCTGCAATAGCTTCTTTCTAATGGATCAAGGCTTCCTGAGTGCCTGGACCCAATCTGGGCACCTAGAGTTGATTGACGTAGACTCCATGCTAATTCTCTTCAACCAATAACTTGTTGAAGTGGTGGAATAGTCCAGGCGCCTGGACTTGGTCTGGGCACCTGGACTTGGCTCGGACACTTAGACATAATCAACTCAAAGTTGACCATTTTCTCATTTGGTCGCTTTGGTGTTACTTTGGTCATCCAGAGTTGAGCTCAACCGAACCTAACTCTGACATTTTTCTTGAGCTGTTTTCCTCCCTGGTTATTGATTTGACCCGATATGAAATGATGCCCAAGAAGCGGACCTCAACTATTCCAACCATGGCTCAACCTACCCCCATTTGGCGGCACGTCTAGCCCCCCAAGTGGTAGCTGTAGAATCGACTCCCTTAAGGGAATCAAGGATATCTCTGAGAACAACGTGAAAGAGGCATCATTCACCAAGGACTTGTTACATACCGCAAGTGCACGAGTACGTCGTCAGTAATACAAAAGATATCAAACCCACAAGGACTGGTTATAAGCACTAGCTATCGCTCACGTAGAATTAGCTAAACTATCAATGATCGGTAGTTATCTATTGAGAAGGAAAGACGAAACCTAGAAGGAAGATGAAAGAGCTAGAGGTATTTATCTCAATTTGGGGAGTATTCTAAGAGTTTGGTTTCGTTGTAGTGTGTACTAATGTGTCGCGATCTATCATTTCCCTATCTTCAATTAGTGTGCCCTTATATGAAGTTAGAGTTATTATCTCTGAGTATTGAATAGAGATGATCCCTGTGAAATCTGGTAATGGTTAACCCTTGTCATTAAGGCACCTCGGTCATAGATCATAGGAACACATGACTAGTTAATAACAATAATGATAAAGATATGAGTATAACATTTATTTTCCCAGTAACCTAACTCGGTCTCAAAGGGATAAATTGTTAATTTCTACTCATGAAAACTGTTTTTTAATCCCTTATTCAAATGATTTTTTTAAATTATTATTAGAAGTGTGACACTAATTACAAATGCATGTAAGATAAATGCAAATGTTTGGGATTTAGATTTTTCCAAATGAGCTTCCATGATTCGAGGTATTCAAGTAACCAAAATGTAAATAAGAAATCACCATGGGAACAAAAGTATTAAGCAATTTGGATGAATAATAATTATTCCAAAATGCATCCACTATTGCCAAAACTCATACTTATCTCCGTACAATACATAGCTCATTTCATGCTACTAGAAATAAAGAAAAGAGCTACACTAAACATACTAGTATTACTATCTCTGTTACAACATGAATTAAGAATACACGTGCTAGTCATTTTACTATCGGACAAGTCAGCAGATAAAGTGGTCAGTATGATGCTCTCAATAATGCCTCAAAAATAAACAAACTGAAAAACTGGAAATCAGAATAGAAATACAATTGAAAAGAAAACAAACTAAAAGTTCAAGTAAGTAAAATAAACTAAAACTACAAAAAACTGAAAAGGAAAGAAAAATGAAAAGACACGACTCAAGTTGTGCAAACACAACACCCCCCCAGGCTTGAACTTTTCATCGTCTCGATAAAACTAATATGGTGGTGGGGGAGGGGGAAAAAGGGGGTCCTCATCGTGTGCTAAAGGGGAAACGAGGCATACTAGGGAGATGTTCAATATGTTGATGGTATTGGAAAAGAGAATTCACTTGTTGTCTAGTAATATCCATATCATCCATAAAATTTCTCATTCTCTCCTGGTCAACCTCATACTCTTGCACAAATCTGGTCACTTGGCTGTGAAAATCTCTAATAAACTGAAAATGGTCTTGTACCTCTCTGAAGTCTGAACTGATTGTCAGACAACTTGAAGTGACCCCTCCAACAGTTGTTGTTGGGCATTGTGCTTTTCATGAAGCGAGTCCAAAGAGGCACGGAAATCAGAAAATTCGAATCTAGAAGGACCCATACCATAGGTAAAAGAGTGTCTAGCAGGTTCCGGATGTCCAGATAGTTGCGGAGGTCCAGACGATGAGCTCTCTTGGTGGTGTTCAGTATCTCCTAAGAGGGGGAAACGAACTCAGGTACTAAATCAATGATAACCCAATTAGTGGGGTTGCGAATTGAAGTGCGCTCGGGGCAGAGAAGGGGTAATGAAAAACCATCATTTCTAGGAAAGGCAAATTCATTCTCGTCCCAACATATCATCTTCATGGCTATACAAGAATCAATATTGATCTTATCATCACCATGAACGACCTCCAACCCATCAAGGTCACAAACCAGATTTATAACTATTTTGGTGATTAAATCGTCAAAGACTATCATTCTCGAAGATGGATCAATCTACGAGCACCACCAGTAGGTAAACCAAAACAAATATTAAAATCACTAAATGTCCATTGGAATTCCCTGTTCATCAATCTAAAATTCATGTTTCCAATGTAATCATCCTTAAAAGAAAATTTGGCATCAATTGAGCTTAAAAATTCAAGGACTAAACAGGGATAGGTCGGAATGCATGTGTACATAATGTCATTCCAATCAAAAGAACTAATCATCCAATCTATATCGTCCCTAATACCTAACATCTTTATACTAGTTGGATCCATATATCTAGTACACAAGATTTTTTTATGACAAGTAAATCATATCTAGCTTTTTGTTCTTGATTTCTAAAAACAATATGAAACTCGTTGTCATTACTGTTGGATTGAAAAGAATTTAGATATCAATACAATTGTATGATATTGTCCACTTTGGGCCTAAGCCATCATGGTTTTGCTCTTGGGCTCTACCCAAAAGGTCTCATGCCAATGGAGATATCTTTTCTCTTATAAACCCATGATCTTTCCCATGTGTTTTCAATGTAGGACTATGTTTGCAACCTTGCAACCCCAACAATCCTCCCCTCAAACAAAGGATCACAAGCTTCCCATGTTCGATCCTCGACCCACCAGGTCTTCCTGCCCCTCGGTCCACCCGACCTACTAGGACTTCCTTGCCTAGTCACAACTAGGACTTCCTGCCTGGTATTTGGTCCTCTTGATCTAAATATAGGAGCCCCAATTTTCATTATTTGAGGTTAATATTGATAGGATCGAGTAGCGCGATAGAGGGGGGGTGAATATCGCTTCTTTTTAAAAACTATTCTTTTCGTATTTAAATCAAAGTCGTGCACAGCGGAAAGTAAATAGAGACACAAATGTTTTACTTCGTTCGGAGCCTAGCTCGACTCCTACTCGAAGGCCCGCGGTCCTTGACCGCACCGATGGGCAATCACTATATTTCTTCTTTCCGAAATCCTTCGAAAAGAAGCAAATCGTACAAGTATGAGCAAGATAGTAACACCCAACTATCTTGCTTAAGTTAAATACAATGCAAACAAAAAGTAAAGTTATACCGACAAGAAGATTGAAAGACAAAGCTTGTGGTCGGCACTTCCGGGCAATATGGCTTGTTGAATTAACGAAGACGTGTAGCTCAAATTGCTTGCAGAACAGAGTTTTGGTTTTTCAGAAAGTTGTTCTCGCCTCTGTCTTCGAGCCTGGTTTTATAGGTGGACTGAGGTTCGGTCGACCGATCCCTCTGTTCGGTCGACCGATCCCTCTGTTCGGTCGACCGATCCCTCTGTTCGGTCGACCGAACCAGCTCCGATCACCCACAGCTGGAATCTGACGTTGGCTCGTAAATTCTGCATTAACTGGCCTTCAATGGTTCGGTCGACCGAACCCTTTTATCGGTCGACCGAACAAGCTTTTACCTTGTTCGTCGAAGTCTGCCAGAATCATGAATTAATGGGCAATTAATGTTGATTGGATCGGTCGACCGATTCCCAGGTTCAGTCGATCGATCAGCTTATTTCCTTTGCTTGTTGATCGGTGCTGGCGAGCTGGCTTTGCTGAGTCATCAAGTTCGGTCGACCGATCTTACTATTCGGTCGACCGATCAAGCTTTGATCGAACTTTGACTTTGATCTGTTATGAACTGTTTGCTTTCTGTTATGCTCATGTTCAGTCGACTGAACCGCTGGTTTAGTCGACCGATCCAGTCTGTCCTGCAACACAGTGTTAGAACAAAAACTTCCTGCAACACAGATGTTAGCACACAGTATAATAATGAATAAAAGACAGCATAATGAGTAATATAAAAGACAACAATAGAACTATCTTGATCTCAACTTGGAAACCTTCTCAGTTTCTTCAGTTGGATCAGCGACCTAAGGTTGTTCCCTCTGGGAATCCGACCTCACTGTCGCTCCTCCAGTTTGCTTACCTCAACCTACCTGCCAAACTTTGATCCTCCAGATCTAGTTTGGACTTCTCACTCAGCCTTGATCGGCTCCCCAGGACTTTTCCTTTGATCTTCAGTCCTTCAGACCTCTCGATCACACTGCCAAGCTTCGTCTCCCCTTGACCTACTTGGACTTTCACCTGGGTTCCACAATCTGCTAAGATTTCTCCTGCCTAGCCTCCAACTAGGTCTTTCCCGGTTGAGTAAATATTCTGCACACTCAGTAAACTTATTAGATCATAACAAGACTTAACTTGAACCTTTGACAACATCAAAACTCAGGTTTGATTCTAGTGCATCTTGCACCAACAATCTCCCCCTTTTTGATGTTTGGCAACCAAGGTTCAAAGTTAAGTTAAACATATGCAACTAGTAAATAAACAAGCAATTTCAATTCTTATTTCTCCCTCTGAAATAATCATCTTCCCCTGAATTCACTATCTCTCCCCCTTTGACACACATCAAAATTAGGGGAAGTCAAAAAATCTAAACATAGAACATAAGAAAGTTTAACATTTTTGAAAATGAGGAAAGATTAAACAAGTAAATAGAAGTAAAACTCTTTAGTAAAGGAAAACTAATTGTTTAAAAATATACTAAGTTTTGAAATGATATCACATTCGTCTAACCATAATTTTACTAAGTGATCACAATTTGAAAAAGAGTTAAAGAAGAAAGAAAATCAATCTTGAAATTTTTTTTTTTAAAATGTTAGAGAAAATAATTTTGAAAATAAATAGACTAAGTGAAAAATTTTGAAAACGTGTTTAAAGAAAATAATTTGAAACAATAAAAAGTTTATAAAACTATTTTGAAGATAACTCCCCCTAAAATTGATATTTATCCTAAAAGTACAAGCATGGTTTGGTAAACTAAGGGAAAATTTGTCCTTATGATGAAATGTCCAACCTTTATCCAAGACTAGCTATCACAAGATAGTAGCAAGTTGACTCAGGTTGGTCAATTTGAGCATTTATAACTAGCAAGGTTTTACTTACTAGTCAACTCAAATTGATCAATGTTTGTTATTTAAAGCCCAGATTTATAGCGATGCACTGACATAAGCACCTGAAATCTAGGGCTAGGACCTAAGCATCTCACCTATTCTAAGTTATCAAACAAAGGATCCTACTGTGCTTGTGAGATGCTGGCTCCTAGAACTATAGGATCATGCAATTCTATGGTAAAACCTAGGCTATTCCATAGACTGAAAAATAGTTTCAAAGTATTTTTTTAAAAAAACAAAAATTTGAAATGGGAATTTTTACAAAAAAAATTTTGAAAAATAAACTACGTAGTAATTTTCAAAAACAAAGAACCTATTCTACAAAACATAACCCTAATTGTCTTCTAAGATTACTAAATTCTGCTTCAGGTAAGGGTTTAGTAAAAATATCTGCCAAGTTAGATTTGGATTCAATATAATTAAGTTCAATATTCCCTTTAGACACGTGATCTCTAATGAAGTGATGCTTAACCTCTATATGTTTAGTTCTAGAGTGATGTACTGGATTTTTAGTAAGATTTATAGAGCTAATATTATCAATGTAGGTTTTTACATTTTTATAATCTAGATTAAAATCTTTTAATGTATGAGACATCCACAACAATTGAGCTACACATTCACCCATTGCTATGTATTCGGCTTCAGTGGTAGATAAGGCAACACATTGTTGCTTACGACTAAACCAACTAACCAAAGAAGATCCTAACAACTGACAACCTCCACTTGTACTCTTTCTATCTAACTTACACCCAGCATAATCTGAATCCGAATATCCGACTAAGTCAAAATGTGAGGTTCTTGGGTACCAAATTCCCACATTGATAGTGCTTTTTAAATATTTGATAATTCTTTTAACCAATGTAAGATGAGTTTCTTTTGCACAAGTTTGATATCGGGCACACATACTAACTGAAAATAAAATGTCAGGTCAGCTTGCAGTTAGATAAAGTAAACTCCCTATCATACTTCTGTAATATTTTAAATCAACAGGTATACCATTTTCATCATTATCAAGGGTTAGATTACTAGCCATTGGTGTTTTAAGCCCTTTACAGTTTTCCATACCAAATTTTTTAAGAAGTTCTTTTGTATATTTAGTTTGATGTACATAATTACCATCTTTAGTTTGTTTAATTTGAAGACCTAAAAAATAATTTAATTCACTAACTAAACTCATTTCAAATTCATTTTCCATTAAGGTGACAAATTCTTTTAAGAATTTTGAATTAGTTGAACCAAATACAATATCGTCTACATAAACCTGGGCTATAAAAATATCTGAGTTAAAGGTTTTAATAAAAAGTGTAGGATCAATTTGGCCTTCTTTAAAACCCTTGGATTTTAGAAAACTAGATAAACATTCATACCAAGCCCTAGGTGCTTGTTTTAATCCATATAAAGCTTTTTTAAGTTTAAAGACATAGGTTGGATTTTCTAGATTTTCAAAACCGGGTGGTTGACTAATGTAGACTTCCTCCTTAATAACGCCATTTAGAAATGCGGATTTAACATCCATTTGGTACAACTTGAATCCCTTAAATGCAGCATAGGCTAACAACATTCTAATTGATTCAAGTCTAGCTACTGAGGCATAAGTCTCGTCGTAATCTAGTCCTTCGACTTGACTAAACCCTTTTGCTACTAAACGAGCTTTATTTCTTAAAATATTACCTTGATCATCTAATTTGTTTCTAAACACCCATTTAGTATCAATGACCGTTTTATTTATTGGTGGAGGTACTAAGTCCCAAACCTGATTTCGTTCAAATTGGTTTAATTCTTCTTGCATTGCGATTACCCAGTCTGGTTCTATTAATGCATCATTTATATTTTTAGGTTCAATTTTAGATATCAATGCTATTTGACTTAGATTTCTAAAAGTAGATCCTGTTTGAACTCTTAATTCAGGATTCCCTATGATTTGATTGACCGGATGGTGAGGGTTAGATTTTAATAATTTTGAATTTTCAGATTCTTTAAGGTTAGGTAATTCTTCATCATCTACTTGATTACCATTTGAGTGAGGTTGAATAGTAGAATCAATATCAATTTCATTAAATGTTACATTTGTTGTTTCCTCAATTTTCAAAGTAGATTTGTTATAAACCCTATATGCCCTACTCGTAGATGAATACCCTAGAAAAATTCCCAAGTTAGTTTTTGAAGTGAATTTGCCTAAGTGATCTTTAAGATTTAAAATATGAACATTACAACCAAAAACTTTAAAATATTTTATATTAGGAATTTTGTTGAAATAAATTTCATAGGATGTTTTATTTTTGTCTTTATTAATTATAATCCGATTTTGAACATAACATGCTGTGTTAACAGCTTCAGTCCAAAAGTATTTTGGTGTATTGTATTCATTTAGCATGGTTCGGGCAGCTTCTTGTAAGATCCTATTCTTACGTTCTACTAAGCCATTTTGTTGTGGTGTTTTAGGGCATGAAAACTCATGGTGATAACCATTTTCTAAACAAAAATTATTAAAATTATGATTTCTGAATTCTCCTCCATTATCACTTCTTATCCTTTTTATTTTAATATCATTTTCTACTTGTTTACAAAAATTCTTGAATGTTTCAAAGGTTTCATTTTTGTTAGATAAAAATTTTACCCAAGTATATCTAGAGTAGTCATCAATGATTACTAAACAATATAGATTTCCATTAAAAGATTTTATTCCATGAGAATCAAATAAATCCAAATGTATTAATTCATGTATTTTACTTGTTCTATTTTGATTTGTAATTTTATGAGTTGATTTAATTTGTTTACCTTGTTGACAGGAATTACAAAATTTATTTAAAGGATTTCCTAATTTTGGCAAACCTTTAACTAAACCATTTTTGCTTAATTTTAATAAATTTCTAAGGTGAGTATGAGCTAATCTCCTATGCCATAACCAAGTTTCATCATTATTTGCTAGAAGACATTTAGATATTGTTTTAGGTAGATGAATGGAGTATATATTTTTGTCTCTAAAACCTTTCAGTAAAACATTAGTAGAGTCATTATAACTTATTAAGCATTTAGAAGACAAAAATTGAACCTTAAAACCTGAATCACAAAGTTGACTTATACTAAGTAAATTATAATTAAAATGTTCAACAAGTAAAACTTTTTTAATTGAAATGTTTGACTGTAATTGAATTTCACCTGTACCGATTACCTTTAACTTGCCATTGTTTCCAAAGGCAACGGACCCTAAATTTTTTAATTCAATGTTAATAAATTTGTGCTGATCCCCAGTCATGTGTCTAGAACACCCGCTATCCAAAATCCATTTATCCAGAGCTTTGGAATCCTACAAAATGTAGGATGAGACCAAAGTGTGGTTAAGGGATTAAATAAGTGATTTTGAACTTTAATTGATTTACATGAATTTAATATGTATTATTTATTATTTGAATCAAGTAAGGTGATTAAGTTCTAAAATAATTTTTAATAAGTTAAAATAATTTTTTAATAATTTTAAAATAATTTTGAATAAGTTTAAAATAGTTTTTAATAATAATAAGTTTAAAATAATTTTTAAAATAATTTTAATTAATTTTAAAATAATTTTAATTAAGTTTTTTTTAAAAATAATTTAATTAAGTTTTAATTAAGTTTTAAAATAATTTAATTAAGTTTTAAAATAATTTAATTAAGTTTTAATTAAGTTTTAAAATAATTTAATTAAGTTTTGAAATAATTTAATTAAGTTTTGAAATAATTTAATTAAGTTTTAAAATAATTAAGTTTTAAAATAATTTAATTAAGTTTTAAAATAATTTAATTAAGTTTTAAAATAATTTAATTAAGTTTTAAAATAATTAAGTTTTAAAATAATTAAGTTTTAAGATAATTTAATTAAGTTTTAAAATAATTAAGTTTTAAAATAATTTAATTAAGTTTTAAAATAATTTAATTAATTTTTAAAAAATTGAATTAGTTTGAATTAGATTTAAATTAAATTTGAATTAGATTTAAATTAAATTTGAATTCAATTAATTTAGTTCAAATTAGAATTAATTTTATTGAAAGAGGTTATTGAACTCATGTTAGATTCAAACTTAGCTTTGGGTTAATCAAGCAGGCGTCCTAAGGATAAGTTTCAATTCAGTGGCGAGGCATATGACCTACTTGAATATCATTAGACCACTTGCTAAAGACTTTCCAAACTGTTCCTGCCTAAAAAACTTAATACTAAATTTTGGTCTAACTAGCCCATGTTTGACTGGGGTAGCTTCGGTCAGATCCACTAAGTCTAGTGCACCAGGTAGAATTCCATATTCAACCTAGACATGCCTTCGACAGAGTTTCCTTGACGTACTATCATCCCAATCCATTCCGGTGCTATGTTATAGGGTTTGGTAAACCTTTTTCATCTAACCGTTCTAATAATCCTAATCCAAAGTATTTGGTTTAATTAAGTTGGTTGGATTATTTTTCTAGTTGCTCCCCCTGAGTCATAGCTTAGATAAGATATATCTAAGTAATTGATTTGACTCTTAGGGACCAAGTAGTGGTTTGGTTTGATTGATTTGATTAAGTGTTTTGTTTGAACCCATGCTTGGACTTGACTTCTAACATTTTGACTGATTAGAGACATGTATGATTTGTTTGTTTTGTTCGGTTTATAGCCAAGCCCCGATTTGTTGTACACGGCTCGTTGCGATCCAAGTACCATATTTAGACACTTGGATCCCATTTCGAACCTTTCAAAAGTTTTCTTGAGTCGCTCGACTTGACCTTTCAAATCCGAATTTTCTTCCTCAAGTTTTTCAACTTGAGTCGAAGTTTCGATTTGAACTTGGTTAGTCGAGTCACTCAAGCTAACTTATTGCTTAAGGTGATCTATTTCCTTAAGTAACAAGTTATTTTGTTTTTCCGAATTTGCTAATTTTTTAAACAAACATTTAACTACTTTAAGTAAATTTGACTTTGAATAAATCGTTACCATATTCGGATCTTTCGATCTGGGGCTTCTCTCGGAATCGAGGTCGATCTCAGACTCGTATTCTTCGTCGGACTTGGACTCGGAATCTTCGTTCCTTGCCATAAATGCAAGGTGACTCGAGTGCTTCGTTTGTTCCGTGTCAGATTCGTCGGAAGAGGTTTCGTCCCAAGTTGCTTGAAGTGCCTTCTTCCGCCTTGTCGATTTGGGTCGTTCTTCTTTCTGATTAGGGCATTCGTTTTTGAAATGCCCCTTTTTGTTGCATCCATAACAAATCATTTCTGATTTGTTTTGGATCTGGTTCGGTGGAATCTTTTTGGTATTTCTTCTGAACTTTTTCTTAGTCAACAATCTTCGGACCATGTTGACTAGTTCTTCTTCGTTTGTTGAATCTGAATCTGACTCGCTTTCAGACTCGATCTTCATTTTTGATTTTGTCTCTTTGTTTGAACCTGCATACAAAGCAACTCCTTTCTCGACATGGCTCATGTTAGATTGCTCATGTAATTCCAACTCGCAAAATAATTCGTCTAACTTAAGAATTGAAAGATCTTTGGAAACTTTGTATGCATCTACAATTGATGCCCACAAAGTATTCCTCGGAAAGGCGTTCAGAGCGTACCTTATCGTGTCGCGATTTTCGAGTTCGTGTCCGATCATGTGAAGACCGTTGAGGATGTCTTTCAGTCGGGCGTGTAGTTGCGAGGTCGTCTCTCCAGGAAACATTTTTATATTAAGTAAATTATTGAAAAGAAGATCTCGTTTGTTTACCTTTGAGTCGTCGGTTCCTTCGTGTAATTTGATTAGTGAGTCCCACAAGTCTTTGGCGTTGTCGTAGGGACCAACTCGGTTCAATTCCTCCATCGTGAGTCCACACTGAATGGTGTTGATTGCCTTGTAATTTAGTTGTGCCTTTTTGACCATTTGTGGAGTCCATTCTTCCGGTTCTAGAGTTGTTCCGTCCTTCGTTGGAGAAGTATAACCTTTCAAGATTGTGAACAAGAGCTCGATGTCGGACTTCAGGAAACACTCCATCCTATTCTTCCAGTAGCTAAAGTTTTCTCCTTTGAATAGTGGAGGTCGGACTGTGCTATAGCCTTCTTGATATGAATTCGGCATCCTTGCAAAGCACAAAAAAAAAATATTTCCAAGACTTTTGTCTTGGGATTAGTAGTGCTTGAAAAAATAGAGATAATGAGAAATATTAAAGAAATTTGAAGAAAAGAAAATATTTTAAAGATGCTTAGAATATCGGTTAAGAAATTTCAGAGCTAACCTTGCTCTGATACCAATTGATAGGATCGAGTAGCGCGATAGAGGGGGGGTGAATATTGCTTCTTTTTAAAAACTATTCTTTTCGTATTTAAATCAAAGTCGTGCACAGCGGAAAGTAAATAGAGACACAAATGTTTTACTTCGTTCGGAGCCTAGCTCGACACCTACACGAAGGCCCGCGGTCCTTGACCGCACCGATGGGCAATCACTATATTTCTTCTTTCCGAAATCCTTCGAAAAGAAGCAAATCGTACAAGTATGAGCAAGATAGTAACACCATACTATCTTGCTTAAGTTAAATACAATGCAAGCAAAAAGTAAAGTTATACCGACAAGAAGATTGAAAGACAAAGCTTGTGGTCGGCACTTCCGGGTAATATGGCTTGCTGAATTAACGAAGACGTGTAGCTCAAATTGCTTGCAGAACAGAGTTTTGGTTTTTCAGAAAGTTGTTCTCGCCTCTGTCTTCGAGCCTGGTTTTATAGGTGGATTGAGGTTCGGTCGACCGATCCCTCTGTTCGGTCGACCGAACCAGCTCCGATCACCCACAGCTGGAATCTGACGCTGGCTCGTAAATTCTGCATTAACTGGCCTTCAATGGTTCGGTCGACCGAACCCTTTTATCGGTCGACCGAACAAGCTTTTACCTTGTTCGTCGAAGTTTGCCAGAATCATGAATTAATGGGCAATTAATGTTGATTGGATCGGTCGACCGATCCCCAGGTTCGGTCGACCGATCAGCTTATTTCCTTTGCTTGCTGATCGGTGTTGGCGAGCTGGCTTTGCTGAGTCATCAAGTTCGGTCGACCGATCAAGCTTTGATCGAACTTTGACTTTGATCTGTTCTGAACTGTTTTCTTTCTGTTATGCTCATGTTCGGTTGACTGAACCACTGGTTTGGTCGACCGATCTAGTCTGTCCTGCAACACAGTGTTAGAACAAAATCTTCCTGTAACACAGATGTTAGCACACAGCATAATAATGAATAAAAAACAGCATAATGAGTAATATAAAAGACATCAATAGAACTGTCTTGATCTCAACTTGGAAACCTTCCCAGTTTCTTCAGTTGAATCAGCGACCTAAGGTTGTTCCCTCCGGGAACCCGACCTCACTATCGCTCCTCCAGTTTGCTTACCTCAACCTACTTGCCAAACTTTGATCCTCCAGATCTAGTTTGGACTTCTCACTCAGCCTTGATCGGCTCCCCAGGACTTTTCCTTTGATTTTCGGTCCTTCAGACCTCTCGATCACACTGCCAAGCTTCGTCTCCCCTCGACCTACTTGGACTTTCACCTGGGTTCCACAATCTACTAAGATTTCTCCTGCCTAGCCTCCAACTAGGTCTTTCCCGGTTGAGTAAATATTCTGCACACTCAGTAAACTTGTTAGATCATAACAAGACTTAACTTGAACCTTTGACAACATCAAAACTCAGGTTTGATTCTGGTGCATCTTGCACCAACAAATATTGTACCCACATGGCTCAATCAGACCATAGCTCTTGTGCGCAGTCGGTGGTTAAACCTTCTAGCAGTTCAGACTCTGATACCAATTGTTGGACTATGAAGAATCGATAAAGGGAGGGTGAATATCGATAACAAAAAAACATCGAAAAGAGTTTAGCGCGGTGGAAAATATAAGCAAAAGGAAACAAGGCTAACACAGGTTCTTTTTACTTGGTTCTGAGCTTGTGTCAACTCCTACTCCAAGTCCCGCACTCGTCGAGTGCTTTCGTTGGGTAATTCACTAGTAATTCGAATATAGATTACAAATTAAGTACAAGATTGCTAATAAAAAAAAAATACCAACAATAAAAAGAATTAGAACAGAAAAGGAAAACTTGTCAGAGATCACAGCGTCGCAGGAGCACAAGGAAGCAGATTGTCAGTTCTGAGTTATTCTTGAAGCTCCACCCCTGACCCTTCTTTTATATGATGCTCGGGGCGCCTGGAACCTTCAGGGCGCCTCGACCATGACGTAGCAAGCCCAACCAGCGAGCTCCACGTACCGACGTCGCGTTAGGAGATAAAACTTGCCTTCGGGCGCCTGGACCTACCTTTCTCCAGAAACTCCTTCTCTTGTAAGACAAGGTTAGTCCAAGGCAAATATATAATGTATATCCTGCAAAACAAAGTATTAGCACAGTTTATAATTTTAATATAAAGAGTATGACTTAGATTCCGTCTTTCCGAGACCGGAATCTAGTCACGATCTCAACTTAGATTTCTGAAATGGATCTAAGTTGAATCGACGCCTAAGTTCCCTTCCTAGGAACGCGTCCTCACAATCACTCCCTCCAGTGATTTACCTTTACTTACCTGCCAGACGCCCGATCAACCCTTCGACCCATCTGGACTTCGTGCCAACTATCCGGTCAGCCTGTCGACCTAGCTAGACTTCGTGTCAAATGTCCGATCAGCCCTTCGACCCATTTGTACTTCGTGCCAGCTATCCGGTCGGCCCGTCGACCTAGTTAGGCTTCGTGCCAGACATTCGGTCAGCCCGTCGACCTGTCTGGACTTCGCCTACACACTCGATCAGAGTGTTAGACAACGACAAACCTAACTTAATCTAATTTGTCATTCATCAAAACCTGAGTTAGACTGTTAGTGCTAACTGCACCAACAATCTCCCCCTTTTTGATGGAATGACAACCTGGTTAAGTTAGTGACAAAATATACAAGTAAAAATAAGCATTTATAGGGTTTTTTAAGTTATATTTTATTTTCAATTTGTTTTAGCTAACTTAACCACCTAACCCTCCCCCTTTGGCATTCATCAAACATGAACATAGAAAAAAAATGCACATAAAAGAATACAGCCAATGTAAACATTGCACAAAATAAGGTCAAGTTGACTTGCGGGAGTTTAAATTTTAAAACATAGTCAATTTAACTTTTATTACTTAACTTTTGTAAAATGACTAAGTTTTGAAAGATAGCTAATTTAGCAATATAACTTAGTATTAATTAATTTTCAAAAGATAATTTTTGCAACATAACCAAGTTTTAAGATTTTAAACTTTCAAAACATAAGTGTATAAGTTCCAAATTTCAAGATCAAGTTTTAAATTTTTAAAATAAGTTTCAACTTTGAAACACTTTTCAAACATAAGTTTTCAAAATCAAAATTTCAAAACTAAGTTTGAAAAGTCTATTTTTCAAAACTAATTAAAATTTATTTTTCATATCTAAGTTTGCAAAAAATTCTATTTTCAAAACCTTAGTTTATAAAATCCAATTTAAAAGCTTACTTTAAACAAAAATAGATTTTTTTAAAAAAAAATTAAGAAAAGAGATTACTTTTAAAGCGGAGAAAATAATTTTGGTACTAAGTATGAAAATAAGTTGATTTAATCCTCCCCCTAAACCTGACATTTAAAACAACTGTCTAACCAATTAGGTACTTACTAACTATCAGAAGATAGCAACTTTCACTTGGTTAGTCAAGTTAAGTGCATTGTAATCAGTTAATGTTTGACTAAACTGAATAGCTTAACTTGATCAATGTCTGTTTTGTATTTAACGTCCGGACTTATGTCGATGCACTGAAATAAGCATCTTAAGTCCAGACAATTTGCCTATACATCTCACCCCTTTCTATATTTGACAATCACAAACAAGGTAATCCTAGGGTGTTGGTGAGATGCTCAAATACTAGTCTTAGGGGAACATAATTTCTAAGGAATTATTCTAATCTAAGGCTAAAACCTTTTTGAAATTCTAAAAAATAGGAAGTTTTGAAAATAAAATTTGACCTAAAATTTAAAACAATCATTTTTGAAAATAATTTTAAATTTTGAAAATCCTAAGCTATTAAACACATCTCTAATTTTCTACGTAGATTGCTAAATTCACTTTCAGGGAGTGGTTTTGTGAATATGTCAGCTAAATTTGACTTGGACTCAATGTATTTGAGTTCAATGTCACCTTTAGTAACATGATCCCTAATAAAGTGATGTTTAATTTCAATGTGTTTAGTTCTGGAGTGATGCACTGGATTTTTTGTTAGGTTAATTGAACTAATATTATCAATTAAGACTTTTACATTTGTAAGGTTTAAGTTAAAATCTTTTAGGGTGTGCATCATCCATAATAGTTATGCAACGCACTCTCCTATAGCTATATATTCTGACTCAGTTGTGGATAGAGCAACACAGTGTTGCTTTCTACTAAACCAGCTGACAAGCGATGGACCCAGTAGTTGGCATCCACCACTTGTGCTTTTGCAGTCTAATTTGCATCTGGCATAATCTGAGTCAGAATATCCTACGAGTTCAAAATTATTAGTTCTGGGATACCAAATTCCTACATTTGTTGTTCCTTTAAGGTATCTAAAGATTCTTTTGACTTGAGTCAAATGAGATTCTTTAGCATAGGTTTGGTATCTAGCACACATACTAACTGCAAATAAAATATCTGGTCGACTTGTAGGTAAGTATAGTAGACTACCTATGACACTCCTATAGTATTTTAAATTAAATAATTTTCCATTGGGGTCATCATCTAAGATTTTGTTCACTGACATGGGTGTTTTTATCTCTTTAGTATTTTCCATTCTAAATCTCTTGAGTAACTCCTTAGTATATTTTTGTTGATAAATGTAATTTCCTTCATTCGTTTGTTTGATTTATAATCCTAAAAACTAGGTTAATTTACCTACTAGACTCATTTCAAACTCATGTTCCATTAGGCTTATAAATTCATCTAAAAATTCTGAATTTGTTGACCCAAAAATTATATCATCTACGTAGATTTGGGCTATGAAAATATCTTTTTGTATTGACTTAACAAATAAGGTTGGGTTAATTTGACCTTAGTTGAACCCTTTAGAAATTAGGTACGACGTAAGTCTTTCATACCATGCCCTAGGAGCTTGCTTAAGCCCATATAAAGCCTTTTTCAGTTTAAAGACATAATCAGGGTGTTCTAGATGTTCAAATCCAGGTGGTTGTCCTACATAGACTTCTTCTTTTATTAGTTCATTTAGGAAGGCTGACTTAACGTCCATTTGGTAGAGTCTAAATCCTTTGTGGGTTGCATAACTAAGTAGCATTCTAATGGACTCTAGTCTAGCCACTGTGGCATAAGTTTCATTGTAGTCAAGTCCCTCTACTTGATTGAACCCTTTTGCGACTATTCTAGCTTTACTTCTTGTGATTTCCCCAGTTTCACTTAATTTATTTCTAAATACCCATTTTGTTTCTATTATCTTTTTATCTTTGGGTGGTGGCACTAAATCTCAAACTTCATTTCTTTCAAATTGAGCTAGTTCTTCTTGCATAGCAATTATCCAGTCTGGGTCAAGTAATGATTCAGCCACTATTTTAGGTTCAATTTTTTAAATTAATGAGATTTGACTTAGGTTTCTAAAGGATGACCTAGTCCGAACTCTTAGGTCTGGATCACCAATTATTTGGATAATTGGGTGATTTGGGTTGACTCTAATAGTTCTAGGAGGTTGATTCTCTTGAGGTTCTTCTTCCTCTTCATGATTTAGAGATTGAATGGTTCCTTTAGAATTGGTATTTTCTTGAACAAATTCAATTGGTTGAAGTTGGGTTTGTTCTATGTTTTGTTTGGATTCTTCAAATTTTACATTAATAGTTTATTCAATTCTTAAGGTAACTTTATTATAGACTCTGTAACCTTTACTGTTTAAGGAGTAACCTACAAAGCTTCCATTTTCTACTTTAGAGGTGACTTTTCCTAAGTGTTCTCTTGTGTTTAGGATGACGATGTATTTTTCAAAAACAGTTTTGGAGAGAAAAAATAAAATGCGTAAGATTTTATTTTAAAGACAAACGATATCTAATTTTTCTTTAAAAAAAACACCCCCTTTGCTTGATTGGTGGTTGCACCAAATCAGAGCGGTACCTACTCTGATACCACTTGTTGGATCAAAAAAAATTTAGATATCTCCACAATGGTATGATATTGTCCACTTTAGGCCTAAGCCCTCATGGTTTTGCTCTTAGGCTCTACCCAAAAGGTCTCATGCCAATGGAGATATCTTTTCTCTTATAAACTCATGATCTTTCCCATGTATTTTCAATGTGGGACTATGTTTGCAACCTTGCAACCCCAACAGTTACCTTCGTCACGTGTCACCCTTTTGTCTTTGCCCTTTGATGAAGTAGCATTTCCTTTGCCCTTGTCTCCTCCTGGTGCATCTCTTCTGCTAGATCCGCCACTTCCTCGTCGGAGCCTTTTCAAGAGGCGAGACATGATTTTCAAGGTGAGTTGGAGGAAGTTTTTGTGGGTGGTGGGTCTTGAAGAAATAGGAGGAGGAAGAAGAAGAAAAGTAGGGAGATGGTTTCTTCTTTTCTTGAATTTGGGATTTTTGATTGAATCCTAGATCTAGATCTTGAAAGAGATGAATCTTAGATCTAGGTATTTGAGGTTGATGAAGTAGGATGAGGGAGAAAAAGGATTTGGAGCAAAAGGAGATGGAAATTTGGGTAGGTGGAGGTGTTTGATGGCGCACACGAGCGTGGCACAACCGTGTCTTAAGGGCACGGCTCGGTTGAGGGTATCGCCACACGGTCGTGTTGTTTGGCACGCCCTCTCCCTTTTCCTTCTCGGCCTCGGTCACACGGTCGTGTCAATCGACACAGCCCATATTTTCTTCCTCTCGAGTGGTCTCGCATAATCATGTCAATTGACACGGCCGACTCCATTCTCTACTCTGCCAAAACCATACGGTTGTGTGAGTTCACACGGCCTATGGCATTTCCATTTCTGTCAATATCACATGGTCGTGTAGGGTCACACGGCCGACCTCTTGACTTGCGTAGTGGCTGGATTTTCTCCTCTTTTACTCCTCCGATGCCTTCGTGCCCATGAAATAATCATGGCCAGCTCGTGAGGCTATGCACAACCTAAAAATAAAGAATTAGAAACAATGAACGTAACTAAGAAAATAAAATAACAAACCAAAAACTAATTAAACGAAAACCCTTGGGTTGCCTCCCAAAAACGTTTGTTTTAGATCTTTAGCTTGATCTCATCCCAGTTAATGTGGACTAAACCCATGGAAACATGGTGGTTCCCCTCCTAGGGTTAATACTTCAGTTTGCTCCTTCATTCATGCTTGTGTAGGGCATATGTACTTTCGTAATTAGTCGGGGCGATCTCTCTAATCTTGTCGAATCTTGCATTGCTTCAGGTGACCTCCCATGGAAACGTCATTTCTCAATTTTGTAAACATCTGACTTACTAAAATTTTTCTGAAAAGAAGGGACATGGTTAGAAGAATCAGATAAATTGAATTTAGTCTTTCCTTACCAATCTCCATGGATAACTTATGGTTCTTCGCATCAATGATGACTCTAGCAGTCACAAGGAATGGTCTTCCAAAGATGATTGGGATCTGGGGATCCTCCTCCATGTCTAAAATAATAAATTTTATGGATATGATGCATCCATCCATCTCCACTAGCACGTCTTCTACTATCCCCATAGGGTGTCTGCATGAATGGTTAGCTAACTACAGTGCCATAGTAGCCAGTTTAATGTTCCTGAGGCCTAGCTTGTTACAAATAGAATATGAAATAAGGCTGACACTCGCCCCCATATCACAAAAAGTCTTATCTATAAATTCTTATCCTAATTTGTAAGGTATAGAAAAACTTCCTGGATCCTGGAATTTGGGGGGAATGGCTGTCGTGAGTAGTGCACTGCATTTCCCTTTCAATGCTACAGTCTTGAAATCGCCCTTCTATGTTCTGTTGGACAGAATTCTCTTCAGAAATTTGACGAACTTTGGCATTTGGTGAAGGGTATCAATAAGAGGTACCTCAATGTAAATCTCCTTAACCTTTTTTAGGAACCTGTGGAACTCCTCGTCCTTTTGGTCCGTTATTAGCCTTTGGGTGAAAGGAATTCTTTGACTTTGTGACAGAAATGGAAGAGTCCCTTCACCCTTCTTGGTGATCTCTTCTTTGTTTTTGGTCTAGACCAAATTCGGTGTGAAAGGAGAGGGCTCTTCCTTTGAGTCGATTCCTTTCTGAACAGTCATTTGGGGATCTCCCAAAGTCCATCCGCTCCTTAGCTCAATGAGGTTGCAATGTTCCACTGGGTTTATATCAGGCTTTCCTGGCAATGCCCCTAGTGCTCTTGAAAAGGACTAAGCTATTTGAGCAATTTGGCTATCTTGCATCTTTTGGAGCTTCTCAGAGTTCTCCATTCTTTGATTCAATTGCTTGAGATCATTTTTTATTTCCCTTTGTTCGGCGAGAAGTTCCTCAAGCATGTTTTCTATCCTGGACAACTGATAGCCTTGTGAAGGCTTCTGTTGTTGATAGGTTTGATGCCCAGGTTGGAAGCATGGCTTTTTCCTTGTAGATGTTCCTTGGTCTTGATTACCTTGGAAGAAAAATTCGGATGATTCCTCCACCCAGGGTTGTATGTATTGGAGTACAAATTGTTCTGCCTTTGATTGTAACTGCGTATTGTCCAAGTTGATTTATTTGTGCAGATAATAGCCCTAGGGGGCAAGTTTCTCGAGCATGGTCTGAACTTCCGCAGGTCTCACACACACATATAATTACATTGGTCGTGCTGTGTCCCCATGGTCTCAAACTTTTTGGTCAGAGCATCCAACTTTGTAGACATGAGCGTGACTGCATCTACATCAAATTTTCCTGATGCCTTGATTGGATTTCCAGATAAAGGGCCTCCAGATCTTTCAGATGCCCACTGATGATGGTTCTAGGCTACATTTTCTATTATGTCTTCAGCTTCATCTAAGCTTTTATTCATTAACGCCCCTCTTGCTAAAGAATCGAGAGACGCCTTCGTGTGATATTTGATGCCATTATAGAATGTATGTAGCACCAACCACTTCTCAAGCCCATGATGGGGACACTTTTGGAGTATATTCTTGAATCTGTCTCATGCTTCAAAAAATGACTCTGAGTTGTCTGTCTAAAACTCACTATTAAGTTCCTTATGTGAGTTATTTTGCTTGGTGGGTAAAATTTATCCAGAAATCACTGCTCACACTGTTCCCAGGATGCAATACTAATTATTGGCAAGGAATAAAGTCACTGTTTGGCTCTTCCCTTCAGAGAAAATCCAAAGAGAAGTAGTCTCACCATTTTTGGTGGAACTTCATCCACCTTCATCATGCTACAGATCTCATAAAAGTGTTCCAAGTGTTGGATCGGGTCATCATATGGTCCTCCTCGAAATTGACTTTGTTGAACCATGTGGATTACTCCAGACTTTATCTCAAAGTTGTTGGCTTCAATTGGTGGTCTAGTGATGTTAGACTGAAATCCGCGTGAATAGGGTGTTGCGTAGTCTTTCAAAAGTTTGTCAACCATCTTAAATGCTTCTTGTTTTACTTGGAGTCTTTGCAAGTTTCTTCTCCTCAGGAAAGTTCTATCAATCTCTAGGTCGAATGACAAAAGTTCTCCTGAAATATTAGCTCTTCGTATGCAAGAACAAAATAGTGAATATTCTATGTGTAATAAGAAAATGGAGGTTATTTTTTTCAAAATAGATAGTATAATGCAGAAATAAAATTACAAAAATGGAAGAAAAAAACAAAAAGTAAAATATAGAGAAAAACAAAGGAAATAAGATTTAATCTAACTCAATATGATTATCCCTAATATTCTAAACGCAGTCAACGGCAATGGCACCAAAAACTTGTTACGTACCACAAGTGCACGGTTACGTCGTCAGTAATACAAAAGATATCGAACTCACAGGGACTGGTTATAAGCATTAGCAATCGCTCATGTAGAATTAGCTAAACTATCAATGGTCGGTAGTTATCTATTAAGAAGGAAAGACAAAACCTAGAAGGAAGATGAAAGAGCTGGAGGTAAAGTTGTTTATCTCGGTTTGGGGAGTATTCTAGGAGTTCGGTTTCATTGTGGTGTGTACTAATGTGTCACAATCTACCATTTTCCTATCTTCAATTAACATGCCTTATAGAAAGTTAAAGTCATTATCTTTAAGTATTGAATAGAGATAATCCCTGTGAAATCCGATAATAGTTAATCCTTGTCACTAGAGCACCTCGGTCATAGATCACAGGAACACATGACTAGTTATTAACAATAAAGATAAAGATATAAGTTCAGCGCGGTTTTCTACTTCCTTATGAAGGGGTTGCTTCTCCTTTCAAGAGAATATCCTAGACATCCACGAACGGGTTACCCTTATCACTAGGACCCTTCGGGTATACGATATAAAGTACTCTCTCTACGAGATTTACAATCCTTACACAAACATTCAATCTGCATGGTAATCAAACACAAGTAATTCTCATGCATGTCAAATAGAATAGATACAAGAGCAAGTCAATATCACATAATAGGTAAAAGGCATAAATATGAGTTGTTACATCGTACCCTTAACCACAACTACTTCCTAATCATAGAACAATAAATCTACTCCATACACGAAAGAGGAGAACCCAAAGACATCATGATAAACAACATTCAATTCCAAATTAAGAGAAGGAAGGAAGATAAACACTTATCTAATAGCATCGAGTGATCCTTGGATCCAAGCCTTTGCTTCCGGAGTTGATGTGATTATGAAGACACCCTCGAATCGTCAAATAGAGGTCCGGGATGGCGTAGAACGACACCAAGGTGATCTTTCTTCGAACGGCCACCTCCTCCCCTTGAGAAGAAGTTTAGAACCCCTTTTATAGGGTAAGGCACGGGCATGACACGACCCATTCCACGACCATGCAGGATCGCACAACTAACTCCTTCTTAGCTACGGGTTAAGTGACACAGGAGTGTGAGATCCACACGGCCGTGTTCTTCTCTAGCTCTGGATGCTTCACACGACCATGTAGGGTCACACGGCTGTGCTCTCCTTCTCCTCTGGATGTGTTGCATGACCGTGTAAGGTCACACGACCAGTGTTGGTTAGCCTTCTGCTTTGCTCCCTGATACGTCGATAATCATCATTTTTGCTCCAAAAGTTATCTCTGTCCACACAAATGCACACAAGCAGATCCCCGAAATAGAAGAGTAATTATGCTGTAAACATGATAAGGAGTGTAAGAATGCATAAATCCATCATGAATAAAATACGTGAATGTATGTCGAAACATGCATAAAAGATTATAAGATATACGCACATCAAGACTCTTATTTGGCCATCTATACTAATACAAATATAAATTCCAACCTTACTTGTTGAGTTAGGAAACCACCAAGCCGAGGCTAGTGCTTCACGTCTACATGACCTAACATTGCCACCATGGCTAGGACCATGACTTTGCCTATTGAGTCATGGGGAGGGAGGGGGGCTCCGCATCAGGGTTAGTTTGTCGGGTCCTTATATAGGCCCCGATGTCTTAGTTCATCAAAAGGACACTTCGTTAGAGCTCAATCCCCTTGCATGGGGGAAGATTGCATCCTCACTACTCAAGAAGTGCCCTAGGAACAAGGGTTTCTTGGATAATACCGACTTGTTTTCATGTTCTACTATCGGGTGGCGGCAAAGTCGTCGGACGCCCATGAGGTAGCTGAAAGCCTATTCTTCAAGGCATTGACTGATGAGCCACCACCCATTCGGGC